>NC_136725.1:24714202-24754202 GCF_936440315.1 Barbus barbus | reverse complement strand
ATTTAGTCTAGAACGACAGTAAGATCATGTTGATATTTAGTCTAGAACTACAGTAAGATCATGTAGATATTTAGTCTAGAACTACAGTAAGATCATGTAGATATTTAGTCTGATGTAGATATTTAGTCTAGAACTACAGTAAGATCATGTAGATATTTAGTCTAGAACTACAGTAAGATCATGTAGATATTTAGTCTAGAACTACAGTAAGATCATGTAGATATTTAGTCTAGAACTACAGTAAGATCATGATGATATTTAGTCTAGAACGACAGTAAGATCATGTTGATATTTAGTCTAGAACTACAGTAAGATCATGTAGATATTTAGTCTAGAACTACAGTAAGATCATGTAGATATTTAGTCTGATGTAGATATTTAGTCTAGAACTACAGTAAGATCATGTAGATATTTAGTCTAGAACTACAGTAAGATCATGTAGATATTTAGTCTAGAACTACAGTAAGATCATGTTGATATTTAGTCTAGAACTACAGTAAGATCATGTTCACACACAACACTCTGCACTTACTCCTGATTTCTCTCAACACCAGAGCTGTCACTCAATACATCACAAACACAGGAACTGGAGTTATTTACTGGAAAAAGTAACTCAGATATTTCCTTCTAAATTAAAAAGTAATGCGTTACTTTACTAGTTACTCAAAGTAATCTGATTACGTAACTTGTAATGCATTACCCTTAGCACTGTCATTCAGTCTGTCTGTCTGGCTGTGTGTGTGTGTGTGTGTGTGTCAGTGCTGGTTAAGGGGCAGGTCACCACCAGGTACTACCGGATGCTGGCCAAACACGGCGGCTGGGTTTGGGTGCAGAGCTGTGCCACCATCGTTCACAACAGCCGCTCGTCCCGGCCGCACTGCATCGTCAGCGTCAACTACGTCCTCACGTGAGTCTCCTTCCATCTCCATCACCGCAGTCTGCCAGATTCATGAAGGGAAATATTGATCAACCAATAAAACTGAGACATGAAATCAACATCAATGCAATATTGCGCTAATACATAAAACTGCTTACGTCAAGCTCTTATCCCTTCCTCTTTCACTGCTTCCACTTTTTTCAGCACACATAAAAACTACAATTGCTAAAGTGTGATTTATGCTCTTTGTTTACCACTAGCGCATGCTGATGAGGTTATATTCTTCTGTAGTAACATGCGTCGTAGCGTACGAGTCAACAGCTGTCATCATCGTATAGTTTACACACGTCGTAGTCAACTTTATTAGATCCATGTCGCAGTGTGATCTGCTATTATCTTACAGGTTTGCTAAAATCATGCAGTGTGTCTAGGGCTTAAGACCAAGTCAAGAAAATTTAAGGAATATAAAGTGAAAAGAACATATCAATATGGTCTCAAAAGCATAATGAGTTTCAATAGCAAAATAAAACATTGAAAATACAACTTCCAATTGATCTCCATTAATTCTTATTTCATTTTGCAACAAGAACAAAAACAGTTTAAGGCTTGAATATCTCTGCTCTCAATGGCTAGAATATGGAAATAACTTTTACTGTATTTTCTGATCACACTGCAAACAAAAGAAAATCATCTTCTTCGTCTTGTTTTCCAGAACAAGTATCTAAACATCCTTAAATGAAGATCTGAGGTGCAACATGACAGCAGATAAGAAGTCTTGTTTTATGAAAAACGGTCAAAATGAAGTGAGCTCAAATGAACAAATATCTGCCAATGTAGTCCGAAAAATCAACTTAATTCAAAGGGAAACTAGTTTTCATTCCTCATGGACAAATATTTGTTCGTTTTAATCAAAAACTCAGTTTCACAGAAAACAAGACTCTTCATTTTGCATCTCCAGTAAATACATCTTGATTTAAGGATGTTTAGATATTTGTACTAGAAAACAAGACAAATACTGAGGAACAGATTTAGAGATTTAGCAGTTCATGCAACATTTAATACCACAACTTTATGAATTTAAGACATTCTGCTCTGATTTAAGACATCTTTAAGACCTTAATTTACGGACAGGTGAATTAAGACTTGTTCAGATATCCTGTGTTCACTAATGCTGTGTATCTCCGCAGGGATGTGGAATATAAAGAGATGCATTTCTCTCAGGACCAGAGCAGATCCAGACCGTCTCTCTCCTATAAGACCTCGAGTCTCGCAGCTCCTCAGGACTCACGCAAACAGCTGAAAGCCAAAGCAGTCAAAGTCAAAAGCAAACCCAAAGCGTCCCCGTATCTGCAGGTAAGAGCGCTCACAGACTCACCCGGGAACGGTTTCCAGACCTCGCTGCGTGCTGATGAAGCGGAGTGTCCCTCGTGGAAGTCGAGTCCCTGCAGCTTGCCGTCCTGTCAGGAGCAGACGCACGTCCCCGAGCCGTCCTACACACTGTCCTACGCACACCCAGCTGCGCAGACACAGATGCGCTCCGGCCGCAGAGAATCACCCTGGAGCTGCAGCGGTGCAGATAAAGCTGTGGCACACCTGCAGACGCCTGCACACTGCTGCGCATACTCAGGTAACCACACACACATCAGAACCACAGACACGTCGGCAGCTCTTAAATCACAGCAGAAACTCTTAAATTCAGAAAGTCGTGGCATTAAATGTTGCATGAAATGCTAAATGAAACTCTTCCTCAGTATTTTAGTCTTGTTTTCCAGTACAAACATCTAAACATCCTTAAATCAAGACACATTTACTGGAGATGCATATAAACAGTTGTTTTCTGAAAAATTTAACAAAATGAAGTGAACACCTATTTGTCAATGGGGAATGAAAAAGTTGATTGGCAGTTTATATTCACTGGCAGATATTTGTGACCCTGGCTATGAAAACCCAGCTAAAGTCATTTTTTAATGATTTACTGTTTTCTACATAGAATGTTTTTTACCTTACAAAGGATGATTTTATGAAAATGTAACCTTGATATCTTTGATACTGACTAAGACCATGTCAAAGATTGAAATTGTAGTGAAATCTATTGAATGTCTTCTAGCGTATTTCTTTAACTTCTCAGGTCATGTCAATATTGTGATCCATTTCAGATGAAGCCGAAATTGCAATAACAGTGGTTACATACACATATTTAATTGTTTGAGCAAATTTATAGCTAGGGACAATTCAGTATTGGCAGGATATGGATACAGTAGAATCAGGGCAGCGCTTGCAGTGGCAAGGTCATGGGTTCGATTCCCAAAAAAAAGCAAGAACTGATCAAATGTGCACCAAGTGTACAAAGGATAAAAGCGTCTGCCAAATGCATAAATGTAAATGTTTGATTAGCTGCATTACTGGACGGCACGTCTAACCGCAACATCTCTGTCCGTCAGGTCCGGCGGGCGACGGCGCATTCACAGCCCAGCTGCTGCAGGGCTACAGACCCGGCGGGGCGTGTAAAGAGGAGCCGGGTCAGAACCGCAGCAGCAGAGAGCATCAGGCGCTCCAGGGCTTCGGCCAGCAGACGCAGAGACACAGACTCTCGGAGCAGAACCATGCTGAGGACAAGAGACTGCTGGTGGCCCAGAGCCGAGTCGCTCTCAACCTCCACCACGTCTGGGCCAAACACGTCCCATCAGGACCCTACGCTCTCAGCCACTTAACGGACGGGTACCGGGCCGAGGAGGTGCACCGGACCCAGAGCCCTGCCGGCGACGTACACCGCGTCCCTCATTACATCAGCACCTCTGTCATCATCAGCAACGAGAGGTGACCCGCTCCGCTTCTGACGCAGAACTACAGAGTATCTGTTCACATGCGCAGGAATATCTGTTTGACACGGGATTCTACAGCCATGACGTCTGGAGTACAGAGGAGACAGCGCCTTCGGTCATTCAGGCCTCCAGACGAACCTTGTATGTGACCCTGGACCACAAAACCAGTCATAAGGGCTGGTTTTTTTAAATTGATATTTATACATCACCTGAAAGCTGAATAAATAATCTTTCCATTGATGTATGGTTTGTTATGATAGGACAATATTTGTCTGAGATACAACTATTTGAAAATCTGGAATCTGAGGGAGCAAAAAAATCTAAATATTGAGAAAATCTCCTTTAAAGTTGTTCAAATGAAGTTCTTAGCAATGCATATTACTAATCAAAAATTAAGTTTTCATATATTTACGGTAGGAAATTTACTAAATATCTTCATGGAACATGATCTTAATATCCTAATGATTTTTGTCATAAAAGAGAAATGTATAATTTTGATCCATACAATGTATTGTTGGCTATTGCTGCAGATATACCTGTGCTACTCATGACTGCTTTTGTGCTGCAGGGACACATATTTGCTGCATTTTATTGTTGACTAAACTCAGATATGCAAGACACAATCATCCACAGATTGTTTTTGAAACATGCTTTTGTACCAACATTTAGAAAACTAAAATATTTAATCTAATTTAGCTATGTTTCAGCAGGATTTCTGTAAAAATATTAGAATTTAAAGGTGCAGTAAGTGATTTCTGAGGAAGGCTGTTAAAAGTAGATCGGACAGAGTGCCCACACACACACACACACACACACACACACACACACACACACACACACATTCATGAAGGGGGAGGTGCAAGGCAGGTTTATTTATAGAGCACATTTCATACACAATGGTCATTCAAAGTGCTTTACAAAAGGAATTAAAATAATCATACATATAATCACAAAAAAAGCAAAGAATTTAAAAACTTTTAAAATGTTTTGAATGAATTAAGAGTTAAGAATAGAAAATGATTACAAAATACAGTGCAGTCAGTTCGGACATATAGCACAGTGCTCATTCAGTAAATGCACAGTTAAACAGATGAGTTTTGAGTCTTGATTTAAATGTGGCTAATGTTTTAGCACATCTGATCTCTTCTGGAAGCTGGTTCCAACTGCGGGCCGCATAATAGCTAAAAGCAGACTCCCCTTGTTTTGTGTGAACCCTTGGTGTTTCTAACTGACTCGATCCTAATGATCTGAGTGGTCTGTTCGGTTTATATTCAGTGAGCATATCAGCAATATATTTAGGTCCTGGGCCATTGAGTGACTTATAAACAAGTAAAAGTACTTTAAAACCAATCCTAAATGTAACTGGAAGCCAGTGTAAGGACCTGAGGACTGGTGTGATATGCTCAGATGTTCTGGTTCTAGTCAGAATCCTGGCAGCAGTGTAGTGTGTTTGTGAATTTGGGGACGGAGCTATCAAGTTAGGGGTGTTTGTTTTAGTGATTTCAAATATTATCAGCTTTCTCAGAAACCTCTAGTTGTGTTTGACTGCACAGACCGACCACAAAAGCAATTAGAGAGCAGACTGCTCCATATGATTTCGATTCGCTCTCACGGTATTTTGGTGTTTTTCGTTCTGTGCAGCACCGCTTCAAGTCGAACACACCTACTTATTGCACCTTTAAAGGAGAAGTGTGTAATTCTATGCGACTAAACTGATTTACATCACCCACATCTGCCATTGGTCAGTCAGACAGACAGTCCTGCCCCAGACTCTGTGATTGGTCGAGTCAGAAGTCACTCAAACAAACTGATCAATGTTCAGTTTTTCACTCTTCTGGACAGGACATCTCAAACTTCAGCTTTAAATGAAGAACTGCTGAACACTGAGCTGGAAAGAGACGGAGGAAACAGGACAATGATTGTGAAATGATTTCTATGAACATTTTTGGAAAAACATTAATTTATGGGGTGCTGGTCCAGTTTTCTGTTGTTTAACAACCAATCCTGCAGGTTTCTAACCGGTCACTCTCTTCATATTAAGCTGCTATAATGGGCATATTTATACTGTTTGACCATTGTGCAGCTCCATTATTTATGGTGCAAACCAAGCATCTAACAGATGCAGCGGATGTTACTAAAACAACTAGTTTGATTAGAATATTAATAAACATGAGATGACTCACGAGAGCTCAGCAACAAAATATTGAACAGAAATACAGATTCTCCCTGTTTTCCAGGCCGTTATTAAAGTTATTATTGGAGCAAGAACTTTCATCTCCCGTTCTGTCTGAGAGAAGCTCGGACTGATGAAGTGTGTGAGGATCTAATACTCCTCTTGCAGAGGGTTAATACTCGCTGTGTTTGTTTGCTGATGAAGACTGCGGCTTTTTATGATTTTGAAGAAGAGGCAGCGTCTCCAGGGACCGAAGAGTGGAGTCCGGTATTATGCAGCCGGTATTAGAGATGCTAGATTTGGTTTGACCTTCAGGGAACCTCCAGCTGAAATTGTTTAACAGGATATTGTGGATGTGGCGTTTATGGATCGGAGGTGAGCTATTTGCTTAATGATTTCTAAAGGTTGTGCGCTCGTTTACTCAGTGTCATCAGTTTAAAACCGCTTTTATGGGTGAACGCGTCCCACCGAGCACCGGACCACCTGGAGAACCGTATCAGTGATTTAATAAAACCGAATGGGCTCGAATGTGAAGAAGTGGGGGACGATGAATGGGTTTGTAATGAGGTGAAAGATCTCAGACCGTTTAGCGAAGCTCGGAGGAATATTTTCACCTCATCAAGACGAGAGACGAGCCTGAAACACGAGGTGCAGATGACAGATGAACTGCTGCTCACCGAGGACGGACACACACACACACACACACACACACACACACAACAACAGATCAGTCACAATTGTTTTATTTCATTTTCTTCAACTCTGGAATGTCTTCCTTAAAAGGGATCATCTTTATCTGTTTACAAACCACGAATCATTACAAAATATTTAGTGATACAGATTTGATACGAATATACAAAGTCACCTCAAAATCAAGTGTGCAACCAAACTAGAATTACAGACAGAACCACAAGTTTTAACGAGCGTCAGTCATGTTTCAGTGCCAGTGTTAGGTAAACAGATAGTAATCCACTACAGATCACCATTACCTCTTTAAACTAACTCACTCCATGACAAAAGGCCAACAGCCTTTACAGTGTTCCTGAGATGGGAAACTTTAATGGGAAGGATTGCAAACCTTCCACATGACTTCAAATGAACATTTTTCAGATATGAGCATGTGTTTTACTCAGTAATTACTCTGTGATCCATTACACCAAACACTGCATGAGACTTATATTGCTCCTATGAAAGCCCGTTAACATCCAGCTGTCTGTCTGCACACACACTCAGTGTGAAATCAAAATGAGCTGTTTACCTCATTATCATGAGAGATTCAATCCTACAGAAATATCACAACCACTTCTCAAGATTCACATTGTTCTGGCTGACTCTGAAAAGCATCATGCAGCAGAAGCAGAACGAGTCAGTTTGAACATCATCGTCTGGAATCAGCAGAAATGAGTTAATTCAGAACGAGAAATTCTGCTAAATGATATGGTATTAAGTGATGGCTAATCAGCTGTGTGTGGTGGGTGTCAGCTGAGGAGATGTGAACATGAAGCTCAGCTGGTTTTGGTCACCACCAGGTTCCTCAGCATGTCGAAGGAGTTTCCGTCCGGCTGCACAGACACGACTCTCTGATCTCCGGCACGCACCTGCAGAAAGCCGTTCTCATCCAGACCCAGCACCTCAGCCTCGGGCCCGTCCTCGCTCCAGAGACGCACATGAGTGCCGCTGAAACACAGACACGCGTAAACCCATGCAGAATCGATTCTGAGATCTTCTGAATGCATGTGATTCTCTCTGGAATGGATTCTGAGTTTATATTTTAACAGCAGATGGTGCTCTACTCTAGTGTTTATCCACACACTCAAACGCTGATGAAGAAGAGCGCTGAAGAGCACTGAGTCTGTAATCTCACCTCGGCTCAGAATGCTTTGATGACGCCAGATTAATGTAAACACAGCCCACTGTGAACACCCTTGTGATTCGCTTCAACCTTTACGAATCTTATGAATGATTATTTTAGGTTCAAGTGTGTAAGGATTTGTAAACGAGAAGAGTACGGCTGTTTCTGAAGCATGCAGCACCATCTGCTGTTCAAAACCAAGCTCAGAATCCACTCCAGAAAGAATCTCGAAGCATTCGGAAAATCTCAGAATCGATGCGGAATCATTTCTTGATTTGCGATGCATCGGTTTATTTTCCCAGCCCTAGTCAGCACAGGTGTGTATGTGGGGTAGGGGTGTGCGATACCGACAAAAACATGATCTCAACATTTTCTGTGATTTTATCAATAATGATAATTAGACGATATTTTTCCGAGCGTGTTATTGTGCTGGTATCTTAAGGACTATACAGTGGACAGCTGACTCCTAAAGTGTTTGATATTCTTCAGCATCTGTGTGGTGAGTTCACAGCTGTGACAGAAATTAACCTTTTCCAGTAAGTTTAAATTGATTTTTACCTTTTACATTTATAAAACCATTCTTTCTAAAAGTGTGCATCATCATTTGAGTCAAATTCTAATATTTAATCAGTCAATTAGAATAAGACGACATTTGGGCTGTTACTGAGCAAATGAACTCCGTATCAACAAAAGTAATCTTTGCAATGCAGAGGAAACACAGAAGCTAGATGTATTTACTCACTGTTTAATGCAGGACATGAATGCATTTAATGGTTTTATGTATTAAACATAAAACGTTCAATACTGTGGTTTGAAATTAGTCAAAAAAATGAAAAGATACTTTAATGTGAAATTAAAACCGCCAGCAGGTGGCAGCAAGTCACTGTTAATAAGGGAGTCATTGCGATTGAACCGAATCATTTAAACAGTTGATTCATTCAGGAACAAAACAGGCAATGTTGTGTCTATAATGTAAATCTTTTAATATTAACTTCCAGTATATGGAACTGTTGTATAAAATCAATAAAAAAATACATTTTGAATAAAAAAAATATGGCACTCTTCGTGTCTGATTAACTATATGAAATGATATAAATATATTAGTGCTGTCAAATGATTAAATCCAAAATAAAAGTATTTGTTTACATAATATGCGTGTGTGAGCTGTGTATATTTATTATGTATATACAAATAGACATATGAATGTATATACTTAAGAAAATGTTGTTTATAGATTACAAATTTATATATAAATTAAATTATATGAATATAAATATGTACATGTAAATACATGTAGATATTTTCTAGATATATACTTTGTGTGTGTATTTATATATACATCATAAATGTACACAGTACACACACACACACACATATATTACGTAAACAAAAACTTTTATTTTGGATGCGATTAATCACGATTAATCGTTTGACAGCACTACAATATATACATTTTCTGCCCCCAGATCTTGAATTTTGTGATCATTCTAAACGCATTTTTGATCAACTGAATCATGCAGTGAAAGAATGCACTGTAAATGCGCGTTCATCACGTTTTGTTTGGTTTTTGCGATATACTGGATAATGTCAAATCGCATGTCGTTAAAACAACGACTGGGATGTTATGGCAGATGATATATATGTATATGAGGAGCGTCAGACTGACCTGTGCACCCATCT
Organism: Barbus barbus; assembly: GCF_936440315.1. Taxonomy (NCBI): domain Eukaryota; kingdom Metazoa; phylum Chordata; class Actinopteri; order Cypriniformes; family Cyprinidae; genus Barbus; species Barbus barbus. Next base: position 24,744,798 of record NC_136725.1, on the reverse strand, counting down.
GCTGTAGTAGAGCGGCAGCAGCGTCTGCGGGCCGCGCAGCTGGAACTCGGACACGTAGCGCTCCAGAAGCGTGACAGAGCGCGCGATGAGCTGCGCCGGGGCGAGCGGATCCAGCTTCTGCTGCCGCAGCAGGTCGTTGATGCAGACGGTCGGGTTGCTGTTGCTCACGTTGAAGCCGCAGCCTGCAGGAGACACCAGAGATGTCACGAGCGAGACACTGTGGACGCACTGATTCAAGATTCAAGAGTTTTATTTGTCACATACACAATTATACAGAGTATAACCAGCAGTGAAATGTAGGTCAGGTCCGCTCCAAGGACAGTGCAATTATACAGAATACAAATATTAAGAAAAAGAAGGATAAAATAAAAAGATAAAAAATATAAATATAAATATAAATGTGCAGGTCAGTATGTTGTTGACTTAAATAGTAATAAAGAGGAATGTGCAAAACGTTGTACAGGGTATTTAAATAGCAGCAATATGAGGTAGAAAAAATTATGAATAGCTTATTGATATGGTGATATTTACATGGAGTCAAGTGATGTTATGACCCAGAGTTAGAGTTTAGGAGCCTGATGGCCTGGGGGAAGAAGCTCCTCCTAAGTCTCTCAGTTTTTGCCATCAGGCTACGGAAGCGCTTACCAGATGGAAGCAAAGTCAATAGATGGTTACCAGGGTGATTAGAGTCCTTGATGATTTTGACAGCTCTATTTTTGCAGCGTTTGAGGTAGATGTCCTGCAGAGAGGGGAGAGCAGACCCTGAGATGCGCTCAGCTAAGCGCACAACTCTCTGTAGTGCTTTGCAGTCCTGATTGGAGCTGTTTCCATACCACACTGAGATGCACTGAGTCAATACACTTTCTATGGTCCCTGAATAGAAAGTTTTCAGGATTGTTGGTGAGACCCTGAATTTCCTCAGCTGACGCAGATGGTACAGTCTTTGCCTGGCTTTCTTAACCTGTGTTTGGATGTGTGTAGTCCAAGTCAGGTTCTCTGAGATGTTTACACCGAGGTACTTGAAGCTGCTCACCCTCTCCACAGGGGTCCCACTGATCCTGAGAGGAGAGTAGGGCTGCTGCTGTCTCTTCCTAAAGTCCATGATCAGCTCTTTAGTTTTGCTCACATTCAGAGAGAGACAGTTGTCCTGGCACCATGATGTGAGTCTCTCTACCTCATCCAAGTATGCGGTCTCATCGTTGTTGGAGATGAGGCCCAGAACCACAGTATCATCAGCGAATTTGACAATAGATGTGGAGCTGTGAGAGGACACGCAGTCATGCGTGTAGAGAGAGTAGAGCAGGGGACTCAGGACACAGCCCTGTGGGGCTCCTATGTTCAGAGTGATGGAGTTTGAGGTGAACTGGCCAACTTTCACCACTTGAGGTCTGCCGGTGAGGAAGTCTTGAATCCAGTCACAGAGTGAGGAGTTTAGGCCGAGGTCTGTGAGTTTAGATGCCAGCTTGATGGGGACTATAGTGTTGAAAGCTGAGCTATAGTCAATGAATAGCAGCCTTACATAATTCCCATTGTTGCTGTCCAAGTGTGTGAGGGAAGAGTGGAGGACGTGAGAGATGGCATCGTCCGTGGATCTATTTGGGCGATAGGCAAACTGAAGAGGGTCCAAAGTATCAGGGATGGAGGAGCAGATGTGGCTCTTTACAAGTCTCTCAAAAACCTTCATGACTCAAAGCATCGTGCTATGCTCTCCGACGCGCAGTAAGAGCCGCTAAACACAGATACAAAGAGAGAATTGAGTCTCATTTCCAGCTCAATGACACTCCTGTAGCATAGCCTCTGAGTGAGAGGACCAGCGCGTCACTACTCTCTGCACCGGAGGATCCTGAACGAGCCTTTGTTTGTATTCCGGTGTGAGGAAAATGGCGGCATGGTCCAATTTGACAAAAGCCGGAAGTGAACGTGCTTTGTAGGCATTCTTGAACTGAGTGTAGCAATGATCCAGTGTGTTTGGTCCTCTAGTTGGACAGGATACATGTTGATGAAAGTTCGGCATGACCTGCTTGAGATTGGCTTTGTTAAAGTCTCCCGCGATGATGAAGGCAGCGTCAGGATGTTTGTTAATGTAGCCGCTGAGCACATCGTGAAGCTTAGACAAAGCCAAGTGGTGGAATGTACACAGCAGTAACTATGATCGATGAAAACTCCCGGGGCAGATAAAATGGACGGCAAGTAATGGAAAGATGTTCCAGATGAGGCGAGCAGGAATGCGACAGAATGGAGATATTCCTGGGATCACACCATTTCTTGTTAATCATGAAACACACTCCTCCACCCCTGGATTTACCGGCCTCTGCTGTTCTGTCCGTCCGAAAAACAGAGAAGTTATCACTTGGCATTACAGCAGTGTCCGGGATCAAGGACCAAAGCCACGTTTCTGACAAACAAAGGATGTTACAGTCCCTTATGTCCCGTTGGAAACTAATCCTGGCTCTAAGATCGTCCATCTTATTCTGCAAGGATTGGACATTTGCGAGCAGAATACTCGGAAGGGGAGGACTGTGAGCCCTTTTCCGGAGTCTATCTCGAATCCCAGCGCGTTTCCTGCGGTGTTTCTTGATCCTTCGCCTCAGGGGGTTATTGTTCATCTCTGCGTTCCGAAGAATTGCCATGCTGGATTCCTGGATAAAGTGTCCTGGAACAGGTTAGTGTAGCGGTTTCCAATGTCCAAAAGTGTTTCTATGTTGTAGGTGATCAGTGCCGACGTGAAATGTGTAAAAAGAGAAAGTAAAAGTAAGTAAAAAAGTAAGTTAAAGCAAAATCTCAGCGGAGCGACCTGGCGTCCGAACACAGCGGCGCCATTTTGTGGATTCACTGAGCTGCTGATGCAGCGAGACCTTACCGATCAGAAGGCTGAAGGTTTGACCCGTGATGCTGGAGTTGACCAGAACCCCACCGAGCTTCATCAGGTTACTGTAGTAGATGTCATTGGGCCACTTCAGCCGCAGGTCCACATCCTGCACAAACAGGAGCGTTCACAGGAAATAATGCTGTAATAATGTTCAGTTTCTTGTACAGGCTGATCGTTTCACTTCATAAGATCTCAATATATCATCAGAAGTCACGGGAAGTGTTGGAGAAAGTTACTTTTTAAAGTAATGCATTACAATATTCTGTTACTCCCTAAAAAAGTAACTAATTAAGTTAGTTACTTTTTATGGAAAGTAATGTGTTACATTACTTTTGAGTTACTTTTTAAATCTGGGCAGGGCTTGTTTGTTTGTTTTTAATATAAAAAGTTCTTTTGGTACAAATGTAAAAGTCCTTTCACACCAAAAGTGAAGTGAATCCGGCTCAGACTGAAGGAGATGTAGATTCAGGTCTGTACGGTAGAGAGCGCCGCTCAAACTAATCACATGAAGAATACGACGCAGGAGCTTTTATAGATTTTGAGGAACACTGAATGTGTTTTAGTGCAGGTGAGATGAGTAAATACATGTAGATATTTAGTCTAGAACTACAGTAAGATCATGTTGATATTTAGTCTGGAACTACAGTAAGATCATGATGATATTTAGTCTAGAACTACAGTAAGATCATGTTGATATTTAGTCTAGAACTACAGTAAGATCATGTTGATATTTAGTCTAGAACTACAGTAAGATCATGTTGATATTTAGTCTAGAACTACAGTAAGATCATGTTGCTATTTAGTCTGGAACTACAGTAAGATCATGTAGATATTTAGTCTAGAACTACAGTAAGATCATGTTGATATTTAGTCTAGAACTACAGTAAGATCATGATGATATTTAGTCTAGAACTACAGTAAGATCATGTTGATATTTAGTCTAGAACTACAGTAAGATCATGTTGATATTTAGTCTAGAACTACAGTAAGATCATGTAGATATTTAGTCTAGATCTACAGTAAGATCATGTTGATATTTAGTCTGGAACTACAGTAAGATCATGTAGATATTTAGTCTAGAACTACAGTAAGATCATGTTGATATTTAGTCTAGAACTACAGTAAGATCATGATGATATTTAGTCTAGAACTACAGTAAGATCATGTTGATATTTAGTCTGGAACTACAGTAAGATCATGTAGATATTTAGTCTAGAACTACAGTAAGATCATGTAGATATTTAGTCTAGAACTACAGTAAGATCATGTTGATATTTAGTCTAGAACTACAGTAAGATCATGATGATATTTAGTCTAGAACTACAGTAAGATCATGTTGATATTTAGTCTAGAACTACAGTAAGATCATGATGATATTTAGTCTAGAACTACAGTAAGATCATGATGATATTTAGTCTAGAACTACAGTAAGATCATGTTGATATTTAGTCTAGAGCTACAGTAAGATCATGTAGATATTTAGTCTAGAACTACAGTAAGATCATGTAGATATTTAGTCTAGAACTACAGTAAGATCATGTTCACACACAACACTCTGCACTTACTCCTGATTTCTCTCAACACCAGAGCTGTCACTCAATACATCACAAACACAGGAACTGGAGTTATTTACTGGAAAAAGTAACTCAGATATTTCCTTCTAAAAAGTAATGCATTACTTTACTAGTTAATTGAAGAAAGTAATCTGATTACGTATATGCTTTTTTTGACTCAAAGTGATTAATTACTGACACACCAACTTGAGAAACACAAAAGATGCATTTAAACTCATTTCCTGTCTGCAGAATCACTCTGGTTTAAGAGAGACAGAATCCTGGAATTCATTTAAAGCACTTTCTCTCCATCCCACAGAAACTTCAGTGGAGCATCACCAGAGACACGCGTGTGTGTGTGTGTGTGTGTGTGTGTGTGTGTGTGTGTGTGAGTGTATCCGTGTGTGTATGTACGAATGTGAGTGTGTGAGAGAGTGTGAATGTGTGTGTGTACCTCATATCCGGGCAGTGTTCTCACAGACTGCACCACGGCGAGGGCGGCGAGGTGCTGCAGGAAGGGGATTCTCTGTCCGAGGCGTGAGTTCACAGGAAGCTGCAGGTGGAGAGTGAACATGGCGCATCCCAGCGGACTCAACCAGGCGTTCCCCCCGCGGCCTGCAGCACAGCATTAATGAATGACATGCTCGTTTACTCGTTAAACCAGAGATAATGCGGCTGCGTAAGAGCCGATGGAAACCCGCTGACCTTTGCCCTGCGTCTGACGTGCTGCTATGGCGATTAACCCGGTGTCCTGCGGCGGCATCAACCTGCAGGAGGAACAGAGAGACGCTTCAGACGACAGGAGAACTCAAAAACACTCATCTGGCATCTTCACACAGTACAGATCGATTCAAAGCAACTTCACAGTAATAATCAGGGCTCCACATTAACACCACTGGCCACTTTAGCGGGTTCAATTTTATATAGCCTACAGTAACAGAGTAGGGGTGTGCGATATTGACAAAAAATAATATCTCAATATTTGCTGTGATTTTATCGATGACGATAGTTAGACGACATTTTGCTGAGTGTGCTATTATGCTGGTATCTTAAAGAGGGCTGTGGACTGTGTTGTGGTCAGTTCACACTAGGGATGTCAATTTTCGATCATTTCCACAATCGATCGTCGTTTAAATTAACAATCAATTAATCGTTAACCTTAATACTGCAAAATGTGTCTATAAGTAAAGTAAAAGTAAAGTCGTGACGTATTGTCAAGTATGGTGACCCATACTCGAAATTGGTGCTCTGCGTTTAACCCATCCAAGTGCACACACACAGCAGTGAGTAGTGAACAAATGCACACACACACACCGTGAACACACACCCGGAGCAGTGGGCAGCCATTTATGCTGCGGCGCCCGGGGAGCAGTTGGGGGTTCTAACCATTAGGCCACGACTTCCCCCAAGGAAGTCGTGGGGTGCGTGCGGTATATATATGCTACTGCAATATAGTCGACTATATTGCAGTAGCATATAGTCACCGGCATGACAGGATGTGCAAATGCCACTCAAAACGCCAGCTTCCTCACCCGAATGAAAGGGGTTTTTAGTCTAAGTAAAAGGCTAGTAGCAGGATCTTAAAATGAATGGATGTGATTACGATCATTTGATAAAATGAAGAGAGCGCGCCGCACGGGATCATTATACTTTGTGGGCTGTTTTGTATTCTGTCACGGAGACCGCTGGATGCACCTTTTAAATGGTTTCATGGTGCTCGTGGTTTTATTTTAAAACATCGTTGCAATGTTTGCAATTGACATTATCAGGATTTAAAATAAAATGTTCCCAAACGCAAGAACGGCGCGTGGAGCTGTGACGTGTGGTCCGGGGTCCGTTTCCAAAACCACCGGCGTTGCTACGGCAAAACACACTGTTTCCCATCTGAAACATTTTAATGCGAGTATTATGACACAAGTGAGGTACAAAGCTTTGTTAATAAGAGAAATAATTGGTTAGCAGGCAAATGCTTTTGGATTCATGCCGTTCGAGCGCATTCATTTAAATCAAGCCATACGCGGCTTTGTGCTCTGTTTTGCCAGATGGTCACGAATTTAATATTATTTATGGTTTCTTTTCCCAAATCCTCACTGTCTCAACCTCTAGATTAGCATGGTTATTTTAATCACTGTTTTTGTATCTCTTACTGTGGTAAACGTGAATGAATTAAGAATTCGTTACTATGACTTAAATTGCTCCCGCATTTAAATTCATGGGTTTTCTAGGAACAAAGTAATGAAACCTGGACAGTGGCCATAAATCAATATGTCGTAGGAATGAATGAACAAGTTGTATGAATGAATAGCCTCTATAGTATCTGTCCTGCGCGCGTGCACAGCCCTGCCAAAGCGAAGTGCCCGATATGCAACAATTATCTAGGGAAATTATAATTGAACATGACTTATTACTACATTTCAATACAAAATAACTTTCTATTGTATCTGTTTTAATGTACTTTTAAAGTCTGGATCACATTAAAAGCATAGTTTGAACATTAGTAAATTATTTTAGCGTAAGATCCAGCCCCTTCCCCGTCTCTCACAGACGTTTGCACGTTTTGCGCACGAGCCGCACGCACCCCAAAATTAAACTGATTAATCGACCATCGATAGCTTTGATTGATTATATCGCTTAGACAATTAATCGATCGTGGATTAATCGTTGACATCCCTACTTCACACTGATAAAAATTATTCTTTTCCAATAAGTTTAAATTGATATTTACATTTTATGTGATGGTGTTTTGAATTATTTTTGTTGTCGAAATAGCGCATGAACAGGAAATATGGTGTCCAAAACATAAATCTCTTAACTTCTTGTTTATTGAACTGTTCAACAGCAGAATCAATATCACATTTGTAATTATGGTAATTTTTTGGAGGAAAAAAAAACGCACTCTTATATGTGGTATAAATATTTACATTTTCTGCCCCCATATCTTGAATTTTGTGATCATTCTGAATGTATTTAATAGACTGAATCATGCAGTGAAAGAACACACTCTAAATGCACACTATAGTCTAGACTTCACGTAATGTAAGTGTGCACTCTGTAGGGGTGTTTTAAATGGTTTAATTGTGCAAAATACTCAATGTCAAATCGCACATCGTTAAAACAATTACGATATTATCGCAAACTATAACAGAGCTTGTCTGGGACTGTCGCGATTCATCGATTTTTGTCGACTATTTGAATTTGTAAAAATTGTTGACTTAATTTTGCTCGCGTCGACTAACCGGCAAAATACCGGAAGTGGCGCATTTCACGGACGAGAATCCATAAAACACATTATTAAGGCATCTTTACACAGCCGATTTAAGGCTGCTCTAAAGCGGGTCTGTCTGCTCAGAATTCAGTGTAAAGACACAATGCCGCATAAAAGCAGACCTAAAACACGCCGGGTCTGACCCACCTCAGTCCCTATCAAAGGCGACGCAATGCTGTTTTGATTCAGTGTAAATGAAACGCGAAACAGTGCGGCGTTGTCATGACAACCCAAAGGACGCCTGTCAGTTCGAGCCAAAAACACGTAAGCTAGCTCCATATGTTTTAGCTAACATTGATGATGATGATAATAATAATAATGTCTACCAATAGGGGAAACGACTGGTCCGACGAAGAAGTAAAAGAGCTTCTTTTAATAAGAGCAGAGGAAGAAATTAACCGGCAAATTGACGGAACTGTAAGAGACAGCAATGTGTACAGTACTACTGCTGAGAGACTTCGACTTTGCGGTGTGCAGAGAGATAAGAAGCAGCTTACGGCTAAGCTCAAAACTCTGAAAAGTTTTTACCTAAAAACAAAAGACCACAACAACATTAGTGGAATGACTGCCCGATCATTCGCTTATTATGATCTGTGTGATAATATCTGGGGACGTCGTGCCTGTGGTTTGCCGGTAAATGCTGTTGGATGCTTGACACAGACAGAAGAAGCACAATCTCCAGCTGACAGCCACAGTCCTGTACTCACAGGGTGTAGCAAACCACCAAATCACAGCGGAAGTCGTCGTCTGTAATCAGCTGGCCTTCGCCAGTTTGAACCTGCTTTTGTAGAGCTGGTTTGAGTTCATTAGCCAAGGACATAAAAGTATCTCGACTCATCCTAAAATGCTTAACCCAGTCAGTATCACTGTAGTTGTGTACCGTTACATTTAAAAAAACATCTCCTTGCGGACGACATTTCACCCACACACGACGGTCTGGAGACATCTGGAAAGCTAACGCTAGTATCAATCATTTTCATTTGTTCATTTGAGACTTTCTGGCTCTTTGAAACAAATTTCGGCCTCTTTTAATCGTGTGGTGATGTTCCCGATGCAGTAATTCATAATTTATTTTAAGTGTTTTTTCCAGTTGGAACAATTTTGTTAAGAAAAAGAGAATAACTGTCAATACCACAGAAGCTAACATTGTGACAACCGTCCAGCGCAAGATACACTGTAGCACGCGCAGGAAATTTAAATTTAAATGTCGTTACATTTTAAAATGTTGTGTTTTTATTTCGTGTTTATATTTCTTCTTTTTTATATTTAATTTTATAGCATTTGTTTTTAAAATTTTAAAATTGTAGTTATTATAAAAGGTATATGTTTCCCACAATTTTAATTCCTGTAATTAATTCCCAAATTTAATTCCATTTTCGTGGTTTTGAACCACGTGGTTTTCGTGGTGTCCTCGTGGGTCCAGGAAGGGAGCGTCGAGGAGGACTGCCGCACCCGTTAGGCGGCTGACGGGCCAGGATGCCGGGCCGTCGAGTCCCCCAGAGACGCCGGGACCATAGCAGATGGAGGGAGCCGCGCAAGAGACGCCGCCGCCACTAGCTCGCCCGGCCCCAGGAGGGGAGCGCTTGCGGCCACCGGACTCCGCCCCTTCCCTGGACCCTTCCCTGACGAACACTACCCTCCTTCACTAGCCCCGGCACAGCGAGGACACCAGGTTCCCCATTCCTTTGGACACTTTATTTTTCCCCTTTATTTGTTTAATAAAAACCTCTCCGAGGCTTGACGCCACACCCACTGTGTCTGTCGTTTGCTCCTCCCGCCACAATAGATAGATAGAAATAGTCAGATTATAGGTAGATAAGTGAAAGTGACATACAGCCAAGTATAATGACCCATACTCTGAAATCGTGCTCTGCATTTAACCCATCCAACGTGCACACACACACAGCAGTGAACACACACACACACCGTGAACACACACACACACACAGCAGTGAACACACACACACACAGCAGTGAACACACACACACAGCAGTGAACACACACACACACAGCAGTGAACACACACACACCGTGAACACACACACACACACAGCAGTGAACACACACACACACACAGCAGTGAACACACACACACCGTGAACACACACACACACACACACACACAGCAGTGAACACACACACACACAGCAGTGAACACACACACACACCGTGAACACACACACACACACAGCAGTGAACACACGCACACACAGCAGTGAACACACACACACCGTGAACACACACACACACAGCAGTGAACACACACACACACAGCAGTGAACACACACACACCGTGAACACACACACACACACACACACACACACACACACAGCAGTGAACACACGCACACACAGCAGTGAACACACACACACACACAGCAGTGAACACACGCACACACACACACAGCAGTGAACACACACACACACACCGTGAACACACACACACACACACACACACAGCAGTGAACACACGCACACACAGCAGTGAACACACACACACACACACACACACACACACACAGCAGTGAACACACACACACACACACACACACAGCAGTGAACACACACACACCGTGAACATACACACACACACACAGCAGTGAACACACACACACACACAGCAGTGAACACACACACACCGTGAACACACACACACCGTGAACACACACACACACACAGCAGTGAACACACGCACACACAGCAGTGAACACACACACACCGTGAACACACACACACACACAGCAGTGAACACACGCACACACACACACACACCGTGAACACACACACACACACACACACACAGCAGTGAACACACGCACACACACACAGCAGTGAACACACACACACACAGCAGTGAACACACACACACACAGCAGTGAACACACACACAGCAGTGAACACACACACACACACACCGTGAACACACACACACACAGCAGTGAACACACACACACACAGCAGTGAACACACACACACACAGCAGTGAACACACACACACACAGCAGTGAACACACACACACACACACACAGCACTGAACGAACACACACACACAGCACTGAACGAACACACACACACACACACACACAGCACTGAACGAACACACACACACACACACACACACACACACACAACAGTGAACACACACATACACACACAGCAGTGAACACACACACACACAGCAGTGAACACACACACACAGCAGTGAACACACACACACACACACACACACAGCAGTGAACACACACACACACACACACAGCAGTGAACACACACACACACAGCAGTGAACACACACACACAGCAGTGAACACACACACACACACACACACACAGCAGTGAACACACACACACACACACACACACACAGCAGTGAACACACACACACACCGTGAACACACACACACACACTCACAGCAGTGAACACACACACACACACACACAGCAGTGAACACACACACACACACACACACCGTGAGTGTGTTCACCGTTCACAAAACCGTATGTCTGAAAAGATATAGCAACGAGTCAGAACAGACTGAAGATCTGGGCTGAGTTTGGAGTCTGTAGAGTTAAAGCTCTAGGAGGAGTAGCATTTAGACATTTTAGTCTCAGAAAAAGAATAATAATAAGTTTAAATGGGATTTCAGTAAATTGGCTTTCTCAAGCCAACTTAATAATAATAATAACAGGAAAATATCAGAAATCATTGATGCAAAATTCAGAAAATTAGGCACTAAGGCATGTGCACTGATCCGTCTCATGTTGACTTCTAGCTTCTCGCTGGACTGTAATTGACCTTTGACCCCTATCACAGGCTTGCTATCCCAGCAGCCCCGTCAAACAACACCCCCACTAAAGCAAACAGCCGAACCACTCGACCCGAGTGGCGCTGGACGCATCAATCTCACAGAAACACTCCAGTACTCCTGCAGGAGTTTAATAAAGTCACTTCCATGCCACTGCATCCTCTCTCACGCCAATCACGCTCCACAGCTGCTCCTCGCTTCACTTCTGAAATCAGTCAAAGAAGCTGGACGAGCGGAAACAACGGATGTTACAGGAGCAGGAATCTTGGATCCGTGTGTCGTTTAGAGCGAACGGGTTTACAGAAGAGCTTCTTCAGTCTGCGGAGCCGCTCAGAGCCAGACAGACGGCAGCATTCAGATGCAAAGAGACGCATTGCTCTGCTCTATCCCAGCTATTGAAGCGCTGCATCATGGGACGCCGTGTTCAGATACAGCTGCCTATCAGCGCAAACTCCACCAGAGGAACAGAGTTGCCAGTGTTTGTACAGCAAACCAGTCCGTGTGTGTTGGGAAGCGCTGAAGGCCAGAGTGTTTTCTGGAGCGACGCGGCGCCGGCCACACATGCTAATTTGCAGACGGAGGAATTCATTTTCTCAAAGAGTTTTAATTGAACTGGACGTACTTGCAAGAGCAAGAAATGAAGAAAAAACAAAACTGCAAAAACAGAAACCCTGGCGGTCTGACGCGTCAAACACAGACACGGAGAACTATTAAAAACACTAGCAGAATGAGAAGTGTAGAAGAGACCATCAAAGGTGCAAAACACTGCAGAAACAAGAGGGATTTCAGCAGACTCTCACACACATGAAGCGGCTGAGATCATGGCCTCGGAGCAGCAGCGGTGGGTTAGCCAGACGCTCAGAGCTGTGTGGTAATTGAGAGCGTTCACAGTTGGGCAGGACCGGAGCAGACCCCCGCGAGCGGATCGTGACACAGCAGCAGACGAGCGCAGACGGAGCTCTGCAGTCCTTCAGCAGCACAAATCAGCTTTTAATAAGAACATCAGCTGCTAACGGCACACAGAGAGATGCCGCGACCTGCCTCTGTGTGTGTGTGTCTGTCTGTCTGTCTGTCTGTGTGTGTGTGTGTGTGTGTGTGTGTGTGTGTGTGTGTGTGTGCCTGTGTGTGCGTGCGTGTGCCTGTGTGTGTGCGTGCGTGTGTCTGTGTGTGTGTGTGTGTGTGTGTGTGCCTGTGTGTGTGTGTGTGTGTGCCTGTGTGTGCCTGTGTGTGTGTGTGTCTGTCTGTGTGTGTGTGTGTGTGTGTGCGTGTCTGTGTGTGTCTGTGTGTGTGTGTCTGTGTCTGTGTCTGTGTCTGTGTCTGTGTGTGTGTGTGTGTGTGTGTGTGTCTGTCTGTGTGTGTGTGTGTGTGTGTGTCTGTGTGTCTGTGTGTGTGTGTGTGTGTGTGGCTCCATTTAACTGAAGTGTAAATCTGGTTTGTGTCGCTCTCTTTTATTCATTATTATTTTTTTAGTAAATGAAAGGTCACGACACTAAAGATTACTAAAACTAGATTAACAAAAATTTATTTAACATCTATTTTGCGTTTTCGTGAAGCTCACCTGGAACACAGCGCTAGCAACACAAGATCGCAGGTTCAATACCAGCAGAAAAAACACCAGTAGAACCGAGATGAAAGACTCTGCTGAAGAGAGAAATGTTGAAACTCCCTGAGAACGACACACAAACGCGACAAAAACTACAACAAACTGTCTTTGTCTCTCTCCGTTTCTCTCTCTCCCTCTCGTCTTTGTTCAGCAGAAATCAATCCCTCTCAGATTAACATGTAAAGAGGCATCAAATTAATTTCAGCAACACAAATATGAGATCAGCAATGGATCACACACACAGTAATGCTCTTAGCGGCTCAATGAGGTGTGTGTGTGTGTGTTGGGGGTCAGTTAATCTCATTGTGAAAGCAGATAGTCTGCAGCCGCATTAGGAACAAACCTCAGTAACGGCCTGAAAAGAGTGAAAGAAGAAAAGAGGAACCATTAGTAATTAAGACACAAACAATGGAGGAATTTCAGTCTCTCACGCTGCAGAGAATCTAACGTGATTAAACGGTCTGATGACACATGAACGTGTGCAGAAGTGTTTTTAACCCCAGTCAATGATCCACTACATCAGTCCTGCAGAACTAGTGAGCGTCTGCTAACCAGCTGCTAACTAGGGTTGCTGCGGTAGACGGTGTTGATGGTCACTAGCCCACCGCGACACCGCCCCCATCGTCGTTTTGATTTTTATAGAAATGAAAATAATTTTGTCCAGTTAGAGAACAGACATGTAAAGGATTAGCCCTTATTTTAATTTAGCTTTTAGGGAATCTATTCTTAAGATTCGATATTGATATTTACATGATTAATCGATATTAATCAAAACATCCAATTTATACCTTGTTAATGATACCTCATTAACGACTTGCCCAGCAAGCATTAAAATCAGTACGTTCTCGCTTAACAATTCAGCTTTATTCCCGTGGCCACGATAATAGAATTGATTAGGTAAATTGAGCACAGCTAACGCGATCTTTGGCAAATAGTTTAAGACTTGAAAATCACACAGCACCAGACAAAGATTTCTTAATAAACCAAAGTTTATTTGCTACTCTACAACACTACTAAGCTAACATAACACAAAACATAATACGTACAAGTAAACACACACACTGCAATGCCTTGTTTTGACCTGAAGAGAGTTTAAGGTTCTAATGCTTGTTTTCAAGAATGCTCTAACTTCAACCTGAGGGAGTCACAAGCAAGGAACTTTACTATCTTTACACTTAAAGATGAATGCAACCAGTTTCCAGCAGCATTATGAAGAATTGTTTGATTACTTGCTTTCAGTTGAGTTTGACAGCTGATCGGGTGTTTCCTTTCCTGGTCGAGGGAACCCCGGGTGCGGATTGGCTGCTGAAATCGCTGTTGCGTGATGTCACTGGGGATGCCCTCTTGTGATTGGTTGGTTTCTCTGTGACGTGATGACACTCTTAGGAAGTCTGTTTCAGTTCTTACGGCTTCAGATGTTAACGTTTCTTTAGAAGTTTGACAGTCTTGATAGTTGTTCAATGCTCGGCCAGATGTTAATGGCTGGAAGCGCGATCAGAGCAGGAGCCAAAGTTTCAAACATCGCGCGAGCAAGCAAAGAGAGCACTCACCAAAGTTGGGTGTCTGTCTTTTAACGGGCTGATGTCAGTCTGCCCCTTTTGCTGTTTGATCCAATCACAAGTGTTTCTGTAGGCCGGAGCCCGCCCTGCACGGCTCAGTTTTCCGTGCGTAAATCTTTTGCTGAATCATTCCATAACATGAAGAGCATATCCTAGCAGATTCCTATAAGTGTTTTAATCATACATTATGATGAGAAAGGTAAATTTTCATCCACACCAAATTATTGCTGACGCAACTAGCTTTCATTCGAAATCAAACACCAAGTATTTTGCATACCTAAAGTACATATATCAATTGTATCTATTACGCGGTTAAGGCATAGATTAAACGATCCTAAATTCTAAATAATCACACCAAGCATGTGAAACTAAACAATAGTGATCGGGAAAAATTAGACATCAAAAGATTACAACAATACCATAGATTCCAAAAACACAGCAAGCTTAATTTCATGAAATACAACCTGAATATATATTGTATATATTGCTTTTGAGTATATTGCTTTAATAGCAGGAACAATTATAATTTGTTCTTTTTTTGGACTCCTTAAGCAAGATTTGAGTCTCTTTGTCTGTTAATGAGAAAAAAAGGCACGTTTCCTTTGGAATGTGAGGAGGAGAGAGAAAGTTGTCTGAAACATGAGAATATCATGTTTGTGAAGATCTGGAGATTTCCTTAGCTCGGATAACATGGTTGATAACATCATTGAATTTATGCGTTAATGGTCAGGAAATCGTGTCCAGATCCACAGGTCTTTGTCCTGTTTCTGGCTGAATTATGTTTAAGTGATAAGAAAGCCACAGTAAAGTCCTGTTCTGGAATATGTCCAGATTTTTCCACACATATATCCTTCGTTTTAGGGGTCTCGTGAGACGTTAAGGAGAGCAGAGCAGGATGCTTGTGCGCGGTGCTGGTCGTTAATTAATTTTACGGCCACAGACAGCGAAAAGAGCAACTTTCTCTGGAATGTGCTGTCCTGTTAATAGGTGTGTGTGTGTGTTCTTGTTTCGACCAAGCTCTACAGACACTACAATTAAAACTGAACGCAGCTGCTCAATGCAGTCGCATCACAGATCAGATTTCAATTAAGTGAGAAACTTTAAACCGGAAGGAAAGTGAGGAAAAGAGGGAAAACTACCCCCCCCCCAAGGGATACAGGTATTACCGGCGTTGTCACACGTCGATTAACTGGTGGGAAAATTTCCTCACCGTCAGAGTCCTAACAGACACCACAACCAAGAGAGTGTGTGTGTGTGTGTGTGTGTGTGTGGGTGCTTTTGTTGTGGCCAGTGAGCCAAAGGGTCAGTTACCCAGAGACCCAAGGGGTTACACACACACGCACGCACACACACACACACACACACACGCGCGCACACACACACGCAACACACGCACACACTCTCTCTCACACACACACACACACTGATACAGACACTAATTCACACACATGACCATTGTTTCACAGTTACTTGCTTAAATGGCGGATGTGTGTCTACCTTTGAGTGCAGGTGAGGACACATTTGAGCTGCATTCGGTGCAGCTGGAGCTGGAGGCCGTGGAGAAGCAGATCTGCAACCTGGTGGAGAAGCAGGCCCAGCTAGGGGAAGTCGTGGCCTAATGGTTAGAGAGTCGGACTCGTAATCCAAAGGTTGCGGGTTCGAGTCTCGGGCCGGCAGGGATTGTAGGTGGGGGGAGTGAATGTCCAGCGCTCTCTCCACCCTCAATACCACGACTGAGGTGCCCTTGAGCAAGACACCGAACCCCCAACTGCTCCCCGGACGCTGCAGCATAAATGCTGCCCACTGCTCCGGGTGTGTGTTCACGGTGTGTGTGTGTTCACTGCTGTGTGTGTGCACGATGGATGGGTTAAATGCAGAGCACGAATTCAGAGTATGGGTCACCATACTTGGCAGTATGTCACTTCACTTCACTTCACTTCACTTCACTTCAGCTGAGAGAGCGGAGAGCCACGCTGAAAACATTCCGGGCTGATGCTCACAAGTCCGGGGTAAGTATACAGCACGCTGCAAACACTCCCACCACCTCTACTCTGTGTGTTTCTCTGCACAGGCCCTGTGCACCCAGGACGCGATCTTCCCAGATGTCCTTCTCTTCGGCGCCGAGACGCCATGGACCCTGGGTGCACCAGCAGCAGAAGACGCGAGCCAGGGCGACGACCTCTCCCCTCCGCCGCCTCCGGTCTTCGAGATCTCCACACGGTACCGCTTCACTCCCCTCCGCGAGACGGAACGCAACGCTGTGATCGTCCGAGACTCCATCGTCCGGCACGTCCGTGCTACGTTAGCTGAAGGTAAAGTGCACACTCACTGTTTCCCCGGTGCTCGTGTTCTCGATGTTTCTGCGCAGATACCCGCGATCCTGAAGGGCGATGAGAGCATCGGTGCTGTCGTGCTGCACGCGGGGGTTAACGACACCAAGCTGCGGCAGACGGAGACACTGAAGAGGGACTTCAGGAGCCTGATCGAGACGGTACGCAGCACATCGCCCGCGACGACGATATTCGTGTCAGGACCGCTTCCCGCGTATCGACGAGGACACGAAAGGTTCAGTAGACTGTTTGCTTTAAACGAATGGTTATTGTCATGGTGTAAAGAACAGAAAGTGAAAGTGAAAGTGAAAGTGAAGTGAAAGTGAAAGTCGTGACGTATTGTCAAGTATGGTGACCCATACTCGAAATTGGTGCTCTGCGTTTAACCCATCCAAGTGCACACACACAGCAGTGAGTAGTGAACAAATGCACACACACACACACACACACACCGTGAACACACACCCGGAGCAGTGGGCAGCATTTATGCTGCAGCGTCCGGGGAGCAGTTGGGGGTTCGGTGTCTTGCTCAAGGGCACCTCAGTCGTGGTATTGAGGGTGGAGAGAGCGCTGGACATTCACTCCCCCCACCTACAATTCCTGCCGGCCGGGGACTCGAACCCGCAACCTT
Source organism: Barbus barbus (assembly GCF_936440315.1). Lineage (NCBI taxonomy): Eukaryota > Metazoa > Chordata > Actinopteri > Cypriniformes > Cyprinidae > Barbus > Barbus barbus. The sequence continues at coordinate 24,727,180 of NC_136725.1, read as the reverse complement.
TGGATTACAAGTCCGACTCTCTAACCATTAGGCCACGACTTCCCCGCTTATTAACTGCTCTTTGTTAATAATTGGAATCTTTTCTGGGAGCGTCCTAGGCTTTTTTGCAAAATAAATGAACAAAAACAATTTTTAAAGCTTGGGCTCCTAAATATTAAATCACTCGCACCCAAAGCAGTTATTGTAAATGAAATGATCACAGATAATAATTTTGATGTACTCTGCCTGACTGAAACCTGGCTGAAACCAAATGAATATTTTGGTCTAAATGAGTCTACTCCACCAAGCTACTGTTATAAACATGAGCCCCGTCAGACTGGTCGTGGCGGCGGTGTGGCAACAATATATAGTGATATTCTCAATGTTACTCAGAAAACAGGATACAGGAGGTTTAACTCATTCAAAATACTTCTGCTTAATGTTACACTGTTAGATATGCAGAAGAAATCTCCTATCTCTTGCTCTGGCTACTGTGTATAGACCGCCAGGGCCATATACAGATTTCCTAAAAGAATTTGCAGATTTCCTCTCAGATCTACTAGTTAATGTTGATAAACTGCTAATTGTCGGAGATTTTAACATTCACGTTGATAATACAAATGATGCGTTAGGACTTGCGTTTACTGACCTAATAAACTCTCTTGGAGTCAAGCAAAACGTCACCGGGCCCACTCATCGTTTTAATCATACGCTAGATTTAATTATATTGCATGGAATTGATCTTACTGATATAGATATCGTACCTCAAAGTGATGATGTTACTGATCATTTCCTTGTATCGTGCATGCTGCCTATTACTGATATTAATTAAATGGCTCCGCGTTATCGTCTGGGCAGAACTATTGTTCCAGCCACCAAAGACAGATTCACAAATAACTGTCTCAACTGCCTGATTTATCTCAACTGCTCTGTGTACCCATAAATACGCATGAACTAGACCAAATGACTAGCAACATGGGCACTATCTTCTCTAATACATTAGAAGCTGTTGCCCCCCTCAAATTAAAAAAGGTTAGAGAAAAGCGTACTGCGCCATGGTACAACAGTTATACCCATTCTCTCAAGAAAGAAACTCGTAATCTTGAGCGCAAATGGAGAAAAAGTAACTTGGAAGTTTTTAGAATTGCATGGAAAAACAGTATGTCCAGCTATAGGAAGGCTCTAAAAGCTGCAGGGCAGAGCATATCCACAAACTCATAGATAATAACCAAAACAATCCAAGGTTCTTATTTAGCACAGTGGCTAGATTAACAAATAAACAGACACCGCCCGATCTAAATATTCCCTCACAGTTTAATAGTCATGACTTTATGAATTTCTTTACTGATAAAATAGATAACATCAGAAATACAATAACAAATGTAGATTCTACTGCGTCTAGTATTTCAGCTTCATTGATCGCACCCAAAGAAAAACTGCAGTGCTTTACAACTATAGGACAGGAAGAGCTAAATAAACTTATCAGTGCATCTAAACCAACAACGTGTTTATTAGATCCTGTACCTACTAAATTACTGAAAGAGTTGTTACCTGTAGCAGAAGAACCGCTTCTCAATATTATTAACTCATCGTTATCTTTAGGTCACGTCCCAAAACCATTCAAGCTGGCGGTTATTAAGCCTCTTATTAAGAAACCACAACTAGATTCTAATGACCTGGCAAATTACAGACCCATTTCAAATCTTCCGTTTATGTCTAAAATTTTAGAAAATTTTAAAATTTGTCTGCTCAATTGTGCTCCTTCTTGCAAAAAATGATCTCTATGAAGAATTTCAGTCAGGTTTCAGGCCTCACCATAGCACAGAAACTGCACTTGTTAAAATTACTAATGACTACTACTACTTGCTTCAGACCAAGGCTGCATCTCATTGCTAGTATTACTTGATCTTAGTGCTGCGTTCGACACTATAGACCATGACACACTCATAGATCGATTACAAAACTATACTGGTATTCAAGGGCAGGCTTTAAGATGGTTTAGATCCTACCTGTCCGATCGCTACCACTTTGTTCATTTAAATGGGGAGTCATCTCAATTATCACCAGTAAAGTATGGAGTACCACAAGGATCTGTCCTAGGTCCTCTGCTATTTTCAATATACATGTTGCCCCTTGGTAATATTATTAGAAAATACGGGATTAGTTTTCATTGTTATGCTGATGATACTCAATTATATATCTCTACAAGACCAGATGAAACTTCTAAACTATCTAAGCTAATAGATTGTGTAAAAAATTTAAAAGATTGGATGACCAATAATTTCCTCCTATTAAATTCAGATAAGACAGAGATATTACTTATTGGACCAAAAAACAGTACACAGAATCTCTTGGATTATAATTTGCAACTAGACGGATGCACTGTTACGTCCTCTAAAGTCAAAAATCTGGATGCTATATTAGACAGCAACTTGTCCTTTGAAAATCATATTTCCCATGTTACAAAAACAGCATTCTTCCATCTTAGAAACATTGCCAAGCTTCGAAACATGCTCCCTGTTTCTGATGCAGAAAAGCTAGTTCATGCATTCATGACCTCTAGACTGGACTACTGTAATGCACTGCTAGCTGGTTGTCCTGCATCTTCAATAAACAAGCTACAGATAGAAAATGCAGCGGCTAGAGTTCTTACCAGGTCAAGAAAATATGATCATATTACCCCAATTTTTACAGTCTCTGCACTGGCTACCTATTCAGTTCCGTATCATTTACAAAATATTATTACTTGTCTATAAGGCCCTAAATGGTTTAGCTCCTGCGCAGTGATGGGGACTCGAGTTTGAGACTCGGACTCGAGTGCGACTTAAGTCGCACACACAGTGACTTCAGACTCGACTTCAGACTCGACTCGGACTCGAGCTGCGGGACTCGTGAACAATGTTTATTTTTAGGAAACAACTGATGAGCTCGCTGTTATTCCCCTCCCTCCGTTACCTATAACCTGCCCGTGTAACACGTGACGTACTACGTATCTGCTGCGCACGGCGCGGCCACACTTTTTTAATTTTTTTTATTTTAGGCGCGGCCGCCATACATTAGAGGACAACGAACAAACATGTCGACTGCTGTGCCATTCATCGTTAGCTTTGGATTTAAGGATAGATTATACAGTTGGTACATTAGTAAAACCATTACGCCCATGGAGAGTCCCGTAAACCACATATCCAAGTGAGTGTGTGTGTGTGTGTGTGTGTGTGCGCGTGCGTGCGTGCGCGTGTGCTTGAGTGCTTGCGTGTGAGAGAGTGTGTGACCAGTGTGGTCATTGAAAATGTGTTCAGATATATATTCTTCACAGAAAATGAGCCAAGGCCAATGAGTCTGAGTTTGAAAAAATAATTAATCGTATAATTTTTCTCTTGATAAAAAATGAAAACGGGTCCTACAGATCCGAACACTATACAAGGGTTAATTGCCAAACTTGTGGTGGTCGATTAACGTAATCATTTACGTGCCGCTGGCTTCCATCACGTTAATTAACATTGTCTGCAAACAGGTTTCAGGATTATTGTTGATCATGTAACATTACACTGGTTTGAGAGTTTGGGATGTGTTGACTTACAGTAGTTTATAAACTATGATTAGTTGCATTTTCATTGCCATTTAAGTGAAATTATTGAACTTAAATATACAAGCTTGATAAAAATGATCATTCTGAAGAAAATTTCAGATGGCTTTTGCATCTGAACTCTTCATATATTTCACATCGTTTGGTTTGTTGCAATAGTGTTTTGCATTTAGCTACAATGTGATGTTTGACCATATTAAGTCTTTCTTAATTTTTGGTCTGTACTGTACTGTGTGTTCATGCTACAAGGCAAAATACAGATAATATTAACTTAAAAGTAAAGCATTCTTGGTGTTTTTGTCATGTTGCAATAGCCTGTTTACACTGATTATATATAAAAATCAAAGCTGATACTGTATGCTAATAGATAAAGGAGTCATAATAACATATTACATGCTTTCAATTCCTTATATATAGCTATGCAGTGTTGGATGGGTCGCTGTACGTGATGCAACACTTATTATAACCAGAGACTTAATATAATGAAGAGACTTGAGACTTGACTTGGACTCTAGCTCAGAGACTTGAGACTTGACTTGGACTCTAGCTCAAAGACTTGAGACTTGACTTGGACTCTAGCTCAGAGACTTGAGACTTGACTTGGACTCTAGCTCAAAGACTTGAGACTTGACTTGGACTCTAGCTCAGAGACTTGAGACTTGACTTGGACTCTAGCTCAGAGACTTGAGACTTGACTTGGACTCTAGCTCAGAGACTTGAGACTTGACTTGGACTCTAGCTCAGAGACTTGAGACTTGACTTGGACTCTAGCTCAAAGACTTGAGACTTGACTTGGACTCTAGCTCAAAGACTTGAGACTTGACTTGGACTCTAGCTCAAAGACTTGAGACTTGACTTGGACTCTAGCTCAGAGACTTGAGACTTGACTTGGACTCTAGCTCAGAGACTTGAGACTTGACTTGGACTCTAGCTCAGAGACTTGAGACTTGACTTGGACTCTAGCTCAGAGACTTGAGACTTGACTTGGACTCTAGCTCAGAGACTTGAGACTTGACTTGGACTCTAGCTCAGAGACTTGAGACTTGACTTGGACTCTAGCTCAGAGACTTGAGACTTGACTTGGACTCTAGCTCAGAGACTTGAGACTTGACTTGGACTCTAGCTCAAAGACTTGAGACTTGACTTGGACTCTAGCTCAGAGACTTGAGACTTGACTTGGACTCTAGCTCAGAGACTTGAGACTTGACTTGGACTCTAGCTCAGAGACTTGTGAGCATCTCTGCTCCTGCGTACCTAACTTGTCTTCTACCACGCTATAATCCAACCCGCTCTCTAAGGTCGCACAACTCTGGACTTTTGGTAGTACCTAGGATAGCAAAGTCCACTAAAGGAGGTAGAGCTTTTTCACATTTGGCTCCCAAACTCTGGAATAGCCTTCCTGATAACGTTCGGGGTTCAGACACACTCTCTCTGTTTAAATCTAGATTAAAGACACATCTCTTTAGCCAAGCATTCACATAATGCATCTTATAATCTTGTACTGCAGTTATATCTGATCAAATGTACATTATTATTATTCTTTAGCTTGGGTTGAACAAATCATTTTTGCTGAGATGGAACAGCAGCTACGCTAATTATGTCTCTATTTGTTTCTCTGTTGATTATCATCCCGTGGTAACTAGGAATGACAGAAGCTTCAGTCTGGATCCAACCCTTAAATGATCTGAGATGACCGAACACCTGAGAAAAGATGATGCCAACCCCTCAGAGGACCTCAGAGGATGCCAACGCTCAGACAACATACACAATTACCACATTTTGCCATAAGTTAAATATATTAAGGTTCTGCAATATATACATATATTGTGTAAACTTAATTTCCTGTAGAGCTGCTTTGTAAAGATTTGTATCGTAAACAGCGCAATACAAATAAACTTGAACTTAATACACACACACTCTCTCTCTCTCACACACACTGATACACACCCTGATACTCACACACACTCACACACACACGTTTGTTTTTGTGTATTGTGGGGACTCTCCATAGGCGTAATGGTTTTTATACTGTACAAACTGTATTTTCTATCAGCCTACACCTAAAACTACCACGTTACTGCTGCGTTTCCTGCTCTTGGTCTCCTTAAAATGTCTCAGACTTGTTTCGTTGTTTAGAATTAGATGTCAAGTTAGACATATTATTGATTGATGAATACTAAAAACCCTCATAAATAGATGGATTGCTGATTTGTTGAGAGGCCTGTTACTCAGGTTACATTTAAGATTGTATGGTTAATATTAATGTAGGCTAATTGTGAGCAAACTAGGGTTTAACTACAAAAGGTAATTCGGCCCACACAAGGGGACATTTTCTCTGATCCGGCCCTCAACCTAAAATGAGTTTGACACCCCTGCTGTAAGTTATTTTAGGGGTGTGCAATATTGACACAAAACGTCTTTTTTTTTTTTTTTTATAGTGATAATTACCATATTTTGCAGTGTTTTTTTGAGATAGCACCTTGGTTTAAGCCTGTCATGGATAAATAAATATGACTACAGCCGCCAGTAGGTGGCAGCAAGTCTCCGTCTTAATGAGTGATCCATTGACTCGTTCTTTCAAAACGGCTGATTCTAGTCTATATGATTGTCTTTATGAATGGGCCACTGAATCATTGACTCAAATGATTTGTTCAAAAACAGATTCATTCAGTAACAAAATACACAGTGCTGCTCAGAGACGCACAATTGTCTTACTTTGGATTTGTTCAAAACTTTTCTTGCCGAAACAGACAGCATTGTGACTAATATAACACACTTAATACTAGCATCTTGTTTCTTGAGCTGTTGTATAAAATCAATTAATTTGCCATCGCGGTGACATTCGGGAAAGCAACACTTGTTATAGTTAGATACTACTTAACTATCATGACGTAGGCTAAATATTAAAAACAAAATTTCTTACAGGGCATTTTTGCCTCCATACCTTGAATTATATATTATAATTGTAGCTTATTCTGATAGCCTTCATCCGGCACTGAAAAACTCTTGTTTTTGATTGTTTTTCGCAAAGTTACAAAATGTCAGCTCGCACATCATTAAGACAACAGGATATTAGCACACTCCTCGCTCCTTTACTTTCTCCATGTGAAGCTGACTGTCCAGTGCATCACCGTGTCGTTTATATTGCACACATTTAGCCTACCACAGCCACAAGTTGTGATTAAACATACCATTTCTCTTTCCATTTCTCCTTAAATAGCCTGTCCGCCCTTCCAGGTCAAATTTCATCTTTTGGACATGTTTAAAATCACCAGTAAATTGCCACACAAGCACTAGTTACGACGCATCATCATATTATCCTCGTGCTGCTCGAGATTCTGGCGCCGCTTTAAAACGAGCGTGTGTTAGGTGTCCCGAATCCCGAGGCGTAACAACAACGTAAATGAACAATTTGTTCCGCTTTAAATTCCAAATGAAATATTGTAGCAAATACACTTTAATTTTCAAAATGATGTTTTATTTATTATTTTATTTTATTGTTTAAATCATCATGTGAGCCGGATTGGACTCCTCTGTGGGCCGTGTTCAGCCCGCGGGCTGTATGCTTGACACCCCTGCCTTACAGGAAGCTATGTGCATTTTTGCTTTCTCAACAAAAAAAAACTCGTTCTGTATGATTTATAAGCCTTTTGAAATATGGGGACATGGGGCAATGTCATCATGAATCACCTTCTCCTTGTAATACTTGTCATACCCATGTCATTATACAAATTTGTGTCCTCATGTCTCTGTGTAGCATCTGCTTATGATCCTTGATGGTCATTGGGACTTTAAGTCTTAAGAGACCCTTTTAGCCTTTTGACATTTGCATATAATTCACAGCCTGGCCCCACATTCTACCTTTATAAGGGTGCTAAATTGCCAGTGGTTTTCCCCCCACTGTCAAAAAGATGCTAAACAGAATTGACTATCTGTTCTCTCCATCGGACTTCAAACACATTCCAAGAGAAGTAAATGACCCTCGGTACCAGGCCTGGCTGACCAGTGGACTACGCATGGAGACATTCTTTATTTAGACAATAATTAATCAGTTACAAATGTATCTGGTGTATGCACGTGTTGTTTGTATGTTTTCTTATTATATTAGCCTAGTGACCACTCGTTATTTGCATCGGTAAGCTCTAAACACTCATATTCAGGTGTATGAATGTATCTCTGCTTTAATACCTTTTAGACGTCTCTTTCTTGATATCAAAATGATCTGCTCTTTATTCCTCAAACAATGATGTGCACTATGTGATCGTGAAATGTATCATACTATTTTTACGGTAATGTAGGAAAAATTACACCACGTCTCCAGATCAGTCATAAAACATGCAAATGAGGTGTCAAGTGGGACCAAGAAACACTTTCCCGCTGAAACTATGTGCCTTGTTTTTGGTCAAACTAACCAAAATGGGTGTTACAGGGAAACCAGATAAAACTTCTCCCACACCCAAAAGGAGAGTCCTTCTCTTTCCCTTCGGTGCCCTGGAGACACACATCACCGAGCTTCTGGCAGTTTTGAGTTCAGTAACTTTGGCGATTTAACTTCGCTCCGACCAATCAACCCGTGGCTGGAATGACGAAGCTTTCACTCCTAAAGGAATTCATCAAGAATCTACGCATTATACATGCACCAGGACACTTTACTCAGCACCAACAAAACCAATGCAAGTAACTGCTTGTTAACTATTTAGATGCGCTTCTAGGCTTCGACCCCTTTTGATTAAAGTGATGTAATTCTTTGATGGTTCTAACAGGTTATGTTTAGCTGTTGTGCAAATCCTGCCATTATGCTCTCTCTTTCTCCATGCCTTCCTTCCATTGGCACCTATCTATGCTTAATGCGTGTATGTTTGTGTTTAGTTCAATGCTAAATGTTACCCTGTAGTGTAGTTTAATAAATATCCATATGTATTCACACTTGGTTGTCTGTGTCTGCGGCTCACAGAAGTGACCTTCAACGTTCCGGTTTTGCTACATGCTCTCTGAGCGATGTACTAAGTAAGGAAATTAAGGAAAATTATTTCTCTGGCCACAAAAAATTTGAGTCAATAGACAATTAAAACGGTCCGTACTGCGGACGAATAAATCAGTTTATTGTACTATTAATGCTACAGTTAATTCCTGAAGATGAATATATAATTGATAACCCGTTATGATTATGTTCATCTCACTTCGAGCTAATTTGCTACACTCTGTCTCTCTCTCTCTCTCTCTCGGTCTCTAATGGATAGAGAGTTGGACTTGTAACCCAAAAGGTCGCAGGTTTGAGTCTCAGGTCCGGCAGGGATTGTCAGTGGGGGAGTGAATAACAAGCGCCCTCTCCACCTTCAATGCCACGACTGAGGAGAGACCCTTGAGCAAGAACAGAACCCCCAACTGCTCCCCGGGCGCCGCAGCATTGGCTGCCCACTGCTCCGGGTGTGTGTTCACTACTGTGTGTGTGTGTGTGTTCACTGCTGTGTGTGTGTGTGTGTATGTTCACTGCTGTGTGTGTGTTCACTGCTGTGTGTGTGTGTGTGTGTGTGTGTGTGTGTGTGTTCACTGCTGTGTGTGTGTGTGTTCACTGCTGTGTATGTTCACTGCTGTGTGTGTTCACTGCTGTGTGTGTGTGTGTGTGTGTGTGTGTGTGTTCACTGCTGTGTGTGTGTTCACTGCTGTGTGTGTGTGTGTGTGTGTGTTCACTGCTGTGTGTGTGTGTGTGTGTTCACTGCTGTGTGTGTGTGTGTGTGTGTGTGTGTGTGTGTGTGTGTTTACTGCTGTGTGTGTGTGTGTGTGTTCACTGCTGTGTGTGTTCACTGCTGTGTGTGTGTGTGTGTTCACTGCTGTGTGTGTGCACTTGGATGGGTTAAATACAGAGCACAAATTCCGAGTATAGGTTACCATACTTGGCCACATGTGACTTCATTTTCATTTCATTTCACTTCCACACACTCTCTCTTTCACACACACAGATATCGGGACCAGAGGAGTCCTCTGCACAATCTGACTTTGCTGCAACATGGAACAATCTGCTGGTTTCGTCTGGCCAGAGGAGAAGGGCACACCATTTCCTTTTTTTTAGACTGTAGAGCTGCTTTGACACAATCTGCATTGTAAAAAGTGCTATATCAATAACGGTGACTTGACACACACACCAGCACTCGAGCGTCTCGGCACAGGTCTGAAGGGGATTGTGCTTTGGATTGTACCCACAAAAATTTACACATTTATTGTTTTGAAAAATACATGATCTGGACAGAATGGGTCTTGTTACAAACCACATACAAATTGTTTATTGCAAAATCAAACCTAGTTAAAAAAATTCAAAAGACATTGGACACTTACTGCTTTTTACTAAATGAACAAGAAACAATTGCAATGTTCTGTTTCTGAGTATTAGTTGGGCTTTGCTGTTGCAACAAGCTCTACTCTTTGTAAGAATAAGCGGCAGCTCTAGTTTGCATTTACACTCATTGCACAGATCTATTCTGACTCAATTTATTCACATTTTAACTTCCACTGACCTTCATTCACACATAAACCAGTGTAGGAGACAGGGACCACAAGTTCATGCTAATTTTGCTGCATTCCTAAGTATGGTCAGCAAAGATACTGCAATAATATTGCTAATATTCGTTATATCGGCCATTAGGGCTGTGCGATTAATCGAAATCGCTATTTAAGACGTTGCGATTTACTAATTGCAAAGCCTGCGATGTGGACGCGGTATGACTCTGATCCAGATCATATGCATGACTGTCAGCCTTGAGAGACGGTCTTACTAACAATAGAGTGACCTCCGTTCTCTCCGATCAGCACTGCTCTAGCCAACTGCGTAAACCGTTTAAAAAGGGTCAGATCGAAAGTTAGGCAAATTAAAACTAAAGACAAACCTATGTAACTTCAGCTTCGAAATGACAGACAACGAACAAAAAAGGTAATTTGCAAGAGCTGTGTCACAACGCATATCAAGAGCTCCCTTATCGGTTCTGCTTTCAGTACTGGAGAATAAAAGATACATTTTTAGATGTTTTATAGCAGGCTACATGAACCTTATCTTACACATTTTATCTCCCCAACAGATTAATTTGAAGTAAGTTTATAATGCATGTTTGATAATTCAGAAGACCGCTCACACAGCCTGTGTCTCTGAATGCTTCTCATACTCGCTCCGCTCTGCTCCACACTGCGCTTCTTCAGTGTCTCACGGACGAGCCGTTTACACGCAGCCTGTCTCGTGATGCTCTCTATACTCATGGTCTCGCACCCGGTTCTGCTCCGCAAGTCTCTCACGAGCGCATCTGGCAATATAGACGAGGCCTGACGCACCCACGCAACCTGTGTCCACTCACGCCTGGCTCCGCGTTTGAAACGAATGTAAATTAAGTAACTGCTTGCCAATTTCTCTTGGATGAAATTAGACATTCAGAACATTTCCCACTTGTTTTTAAAATCCCAAATACTTAAAAATGAATAAATTAGCCTGTGTAACATGTAATACTTTAATAATTGACTAAAGAAATACAGTTCTTTATTTATAAATAACCAAATCTTTCCTGTGAAATTCAGTAATTATGTAAAAGTAGAAATACCATTATAATCTTCCCTGCAGAAAACACACACACACGCAAAAAAAAACAACAACAACAAAAAACAGTAGACCTCCTCCCAAAACACAATAGAAACTGTAATGGATTTAAGGGTTATGATGGGACTTGTACTGGTTTTAATGTAAACTATAATGGTGTCTGCTGGTATTTGATGCATTCTATTGGTGGGATGTAATCTAGCAGATGGCAACCAATAGAACAACAGTAATAATGCCAAAACAAAAAGGAACTTTGTAATGTTTTTTATGGAAACGATAAGAATGTGTGATGGTTTCTATAGTTTTTGTTTTTTCAGCAGGGTAACGATACTCATACTGTGCTGCACATTAGTGACAATATTGAGCTGCAGCTTGACTTTGCTAATTTAAAATCACAAATGAAACCGCAATATCCGTCAAAAAATAAATAAATAATCGCAATTAGATATTTTCCCCAAATCGCACAGCCCTATCGGCCATCGTCACAGAATCAAAAGCACATCAGATCCGTTTGCGTCCAACAGAAGCTCTTAAAGCGATGCACACAATCAGATGCAGAAACGCTTATACGGAGCAGAAATATGACGCACAGCATCAATGTGTGGCTCTAACACGGGATTTCCAGCAATTACCATAAGTATATTAGTATTGATCAGGCAGGGCATAAATGTGATGATCGATCAGGGCCGTCTAATCTGTAAATGTGATTAATTGGGAAAATCCTGTTTCTGGAGAAGATGCAGCAATTACCATCTTCAAACAGGAACACAGCTGATCAATCACTTTCTGCTATTAGTTAAACACACACACACAGACATAGACATGAACTCAGACACACACACTCATAAAAACACTTACACCCACGCTCACATGAACTCACACACACGCGCGCGCTGACATGTACTTGCACGCACGCACGCGCACACACACACACACACTCATAAAAACACGTGCATACACACAAACACTCACACATGCACACGCACAGAGACAGACATGAACTCGGAGACACACACACACACACACAAACAAAAACGCTCTCTCACACACACACTGACATGAACTCGCACGCGCACATACACATAAAAACACGCGTGCACACACAAACACTCATGCGCACACAGACACTTGCACACACTCACTCATATACACACCCTCAGACGCAAAACTCACATGCACAAACACGTCCACAAACACAGGTGCACACACACACACACACACACACACACACTCTCTCTCTCCTTCAGCTCGCAGCAGCAGATCTTCAGATTAAATGGCCGCGGCTCTGAAACTCGATCTCTCGCTCCTCAACACTCGCCACAGACACACACTTCTCCTCCAGCGCCGAGCGCCAGATGCAGGAGAATATGAAATGAGAGCGACGAGCATCTGCTTGCGATTTGAGGTAATTGCTGCTGGAGCACGCAGGTCAATTGGACTAATTTCACTGCATGTACTAACCTGATGCTTTGGCTGCTGGGCAGCTTTGCTCCGGCCCCTCGTGACACAGAGCCGGTGTTTTCACAGGAAGTGCCGTTTAATTCCAACGGTGTCAGTTTGGGTTTTGGATTCACTGTTAAAACAAACACTGATTGCTACACGACAGGACGACCTCAGTGTGAGAGTGTTAATTATGCTCAGGGAGGAGAAAGAGATCCGACCCGCTCTGAAAACAGTGCCTCGTGTTCCTCTACAAAACTCCAGCAGTCCACCTTTGATTCCTCCACAAATGACAAAATGTGAAGTTTTTTGATCAATCTTCAAATGATGAAGGGCTTGATAATAACGGTTGTGACTAACAATAAACATCTTAAAATAGTCACATTTGGAGACGCTC
>NC_136725.1:24696702-24709202 GCF_936440315.1 Barbus barbus | reverse complement strand
CATTAAAATGTCTTCAAAATGATAACCGACTTGTTGGAATCGGACACTAAATGACTGATCTACAGCGTTTGAAGGCGATAGAGTCGGCAGAGTTCAAGCTTTCTGAAGATTTCAAAGCAGAATCACCAAGCAATGTTGCATATTTTCTTCCAATTCTTTTCTAAATAATAATTACTATATTATTAATCACAATATAACTTTTTTATTTTATCTTTATTATTAAAAATAAGAACAAAGATGTAAATAAACAGGTTTAATCAAGAGCAGGGCCTGATTTCCTCTTTTCTTTTAATGTTTGATTAACAGACAGATCTATGTTGAGACCTACTGTAATGCATGGATATAATATAATGATACACCTCAGATTATTCCCCAGCCATTAACTAAACGTTCATGTAAGACGTAACAGATTATGTTTGTGTGAATCTGGAAAAGGGATATTTCACAATAATATACTTTATAGGGAGATTACGGAAAGGCGCTTTGCAAATGTGAGTCAGCGAGATCGTTTTGTTTTGATCATGGGTTTGAAAATCATATTTCATTGATTGGGACTCGTGTCATCAGGAATTCAATATGAATATTCACAAAGCTGGAATGCTGTGCTTTGCAACAATAGACCTACAGCTTGAGATGAGCAGCAGTCGTCCAGAAAAAGGTACTCCTCTCAGAAAACATACAAATAAAGATCATTTTAGATGTTTAATTACTATTTGGAGCACTGGGATCCCTAGACGAGGGCTTAACGAACTCATTTTTGTGAAAACCTGAAATTCGAGCAGAACATTTTTCACTTCTTCTGCCTGTAGCTCAGAATTATCCGGCGTGTTCAGAGGAGCGGCGCTTACCCGGCCAGCAGGCTCATGGTGCTGCAGGTGACGTCTGCGTACAGCACGGTCCGGCCGAGCCGCTGCGTCTGCAGGTGCTGTCTGTACATCTGCAGGCAGAAGTGCTCCGAGAAGCTCTGGGGCGGCTCGGTGTGTAACGCCAGCTCACCCTCACACAGATCCAGAACCTCGTCTCCAGCCCACACCACCCTCAGCACTCCAGCCGCGCTCCGCACAACTCCACCCGAGCCGAGCGTCTGAGCCCGGAGCCAGCGCAGAAACCAGCCCGTCTGCTCCTGCAGCGCACAAACACACACACACACACACACACACACACACACACACACACACACACACACTGCATTCAGTCTCACATGGCTTTGAATAATGTGTGTTTCTGAACAAACAGTGTCAGAGTGGCAGCGCTCGTTAATTAGCCGAGGCGATCTGCGAACACAGATAATCAATGACACGTGCTGGCTTCTCTTCTTCTGTGTGAACTGCAAACGAAGCTCTTCATGCTTTTATTTGTGCATCAAAACACTGACTGCATCCTTGTACATCAGTCAGTGCTAATCATATGGACATTACCAAAAACACAGCTATTCAGTGAAATAATCTGTGCTGCAGCTACGATTACAATTAAAAATAATTAATGAAAAAAACGCATTAAATTAATTATCATTAAAAATTACAAATAATACTTAACACATGTGACCCTGGACCACAAAACCAGTCATAAGGGTCGATTTTTTAAAATTGAGATTTATACAATCAGAATAAGCTGAATAAACACGTTTTAGGATTTGTTATGATGGACAATATTTATCTGAGATACAACTATTAGAAAATCTGGAATCTGAGGGAGCAAAAAAATCTAAATATTGAGAAAATCTCCTTTAAAGTTGTTCAAATGAAGTTCTTAGCAATGCATATTACTAATCAGAAATGAAGTTTTGATATATTTACGGTAGGAAATTACTAAATATCTTCATGGAACATGATCTTAATATCCTAATGATTTTTGTCATAAAAGAGAAATGTATAATTTTGATCCATACAATGTATTGTTGTCTATTGCTACAAATATACCTGTGTTACTCATGACTGCTTTTGTGCTGCAGGGACACAGATAATAATAATTTTAAAATTATATTTAAAGCAAAAATATAATAATAATTATAAAATTCATAACACATTAAATAATAATAATTTAAATAAAAATAAAGATTTTTTCTTTAGTCCATGAAAGGTGAAATATGATCAGGGCACATGGAGCAGCTGCGGCGGCAGACGTGTAAACAGACAAACGCTGCGCTAACGACCCTATTATCAGCTGGAGAACAGAGAGCCGCTTAATTACAGCGGCCCACCGGCGCGTCTCCCATCAGACCCCAACAATCCCCACGTCCCGGGGAGCGGTAACATCTTAATCAAGCTCCACATCAGTTCAGACACACAGAGGCATTGTGGGAAACGGCAGACGCGAGCAGCTGCATCAGAGACGCTTCGTGAACGATAGAAGAAAACGCCTCTGTCTGAGGGTCATCGAGAACAGAAAACTAAAGGAACACGCTTCACCTCACTGCATTATACACACACTGCTGCTCAAATATTTGGGATCAATATGATTTTTAATGTTTTTTAAAAAACAGTCTCTTATGCTAATTAAGGATGCATTTATTTGTTACAGAAAACAGAAAAAACTGTAATATTGTGAAATATTATTACATTTTAAAACAGCTGTTTTCTATGTGAATATGTGTTAAACTGTAATTTATTTCTGTGATCTGCAGCTGTATTTCCAGCATCATTACTCCAGTCTTCAGTGTCACATGATCTTCAGAAATCATAATAATATACTGATTTATTATCAGTGTTGAAACTGTTGAGATGCTTAATATTTATTTATAACCTGTGATACTTTTTTTCAGGATTCTTTGATGAATAAAAAGTTAAAAAGAACAGCAATTATTCAAAATAGAAATCCTTTGTAACAATACGCTACCGTTCAAAAGTATGGGGTCAGTACATTTTATTAATTGAATATTGTTATTCAACAAGGATGTGTTAAAGTAATAAAAAGTGATAGTGAAGACTTATATTGTTAGAAAAATTTGTATTTCAAATAAATGCTGTTCTTTTTAACTTATTTATCAAAAAGAATCCTGAAAGTATCACAGGCTACAAAAAATAATAAGCAGCCCAACTTTTTCCAACACTGATAATAACTGAGCAGTAAATCATTATATTATTATGATTTCTGAAGATCATGTGACACTGAAGACTGCAGTAATGAAGCTGGAAATACAGCTGCAGATCACAGCATTATTCACAATATTGCTGCTTTTTTCTGTATTTTTGACTAAACAAATGTAGCCTTTATGAGCATAAGAGACTTCATGTGCATATTTAATTTATTTTATATAATGCACAAATATAAGAGATGCCTTTATAATCTCATTTTCAGTCAAATCAGCTTGTCTCAAAGACAAAGCCTGACACCTAGTGGTCAGAAATCTGCATTACAGTGATTTAGTTTCATCTGTCAATCACTTCACTATTTGTTGTCTGTTCAGTTCTTACAGCATGAATCATCTGAACACTCAGTTCAAGACTCCAAAAACACCACTTTAAATCATCTCATAGCTACATTTCTTGTACAACAAGAATTATATATCTAATCTGATATACATTATATAATAGGTCTATATATCAGACTATCTACAACTCTGTCCAACCTAAAAACCGCAAACAAAGAGACAAATACACAAAGTTAGAGATGTTTTGACAAATTAAAAAACCTTGGAAAATAAAATTGAGGAACAATCTTCAGTCAAAACACTTCTGGGAACATTGGGATACTAAATGAACCAGTCTCATGAAGAACTTGCCATTGGAGTGGTATTCAAGCAAACAAAGCACTGTACATCAAACCAGTGCTTCTAGAATCAGCGGTCAAACACAACCAGCTACACTGAATTAATGACTCGTTTCAGCAACATCCTCAACAAAACACACACACACACACACACACACACACAACACACAAACAACACACACAACACAAACAACACACACACACACGCACACACACACACAACAGACACACACAACACAAACAACACACACACACGCACACGCACACACACACACACACAACAGACACACACAACACAAACAACACACACACAACACACACAACACAAACGCACACGCACGCACACACACACAACAGACACACACAACACACAAACAACACACACAACACAAACAACACACACACACGCACACACACACACACACACACAACAGACACACAAACAACACACACAACACAAACAACACACACACACGCACGCACACACACACAACACAAACAACACACACACACGCACACGCATGCACACACACACACAACAGACACACACACACACACACACAAACACACACACACACACACAAACACACACACACACACTACAGCAACTCAACCAAAACCTTTCATTTTCCCATGCTTTATTGATCCGGTGTTGTCCGTGTCTCAGAACGGCTCCGTTCACACTGAATGAATGCAGTCAACTCCTTTATTACACGTGCTGTGATAAAAGCTTTAAAGTACAGCATGAATTACTGACAGCTAGCGGTTTAAATGCAGTCCAAACTCAAAATATCTCTTTCAAGTGTTTCTCTTTCAAAGGAGTTTTGTAATTTCGCTACTGTAGTGTAAAAAAATAATATACCTATGAATTATTCATTTTCATTTATTTTACAGTGCAATTGTTTTGCAATACATGGCTATTACTGTCCTTATATGCAATATACGGCTATCACGATGTGCTGCGGACGCCACGCCGAGCTTTAGCTGAGGGTTAGTGTTGGTAACCAGCACTGTGACTGGCAATCAGTCTCATAACTGATGAATTTTGCAGCATTAAGATTAATTTTTCGTCTGATCTCTGAAGCTGCTGTGCTGTATGGACTGTGTCTTACCGTGTGTGTGCTGAGCAGGTAGATAGGGCTGTGAGGAGGCACCTGTCTCAGCTCACAGCTCAGACCCAGAGACGTCAGGATCTCCGTCAGAACCTCGTAGCGCCGGGCGTTGCTCATCTTCAGCTCAGAGAAGCCGGCGGAGCCTTGAGCGTCCGGAGCAGTCTCCAAACGCACCTGCAGAGCGCAAACACAAGAGAACCCTTCTGTAGCCAGCAGCAGTTACTTTTAAAAGCAATGCATTACTCCCTAAAAAGTGACTAATTGGGTTACTTAGTTATTGTTTATGGAAAGCAATGCATTATGTTACTTTTGAGTTACTTTTTAAATCTGTGCAGGGCTTGTTTGTTTGTTTTTAATATAAAAAGTTCTTCTGGTACAAATGTAAAAGCCCTTTCACACCAAAAGTGAAGTGAATACGGATCAGGCTGAAGGAAATGTAGATTCAGGTCTGTACAGTAGAGGGCACCGCTCAAACTAATCACATGAAGAACATGACGCAGGAGTTTTTATTGATTGTGAGGAACACTGAGTGTGTGGATAAACACTACAGTAGAGCGCCATCTGCTGTTAAAATATAAGCTCAGAATCCATTCCAGAGAGAATCACATGCATTCAGAAGATCTCAGAAAGCATCCATGAATCCATTCTGCATCGATTTCGATTCTATTTAATTTTTAAAAATCCTCGATTTAATTTGGTCCACGTCGAATAATTGGCTAATAACGGGAAGTGGAGCATTTTACAGACGAGAATCCATGAAACGCATTATTAGACCGCTTTCCACGGCTGCATGATGTATTAAACCCATATAAACATCATAAAGCATAATGTTACTGTGAATTCACAAACACTATGATTCAATTAAAATATATGCGATGCAGGTTTAATATACATCGCCGCTCAGAAGTTTGGGATCAGTAAGATTTTTAATGTTTTTAAGAGAGTCTCTTCTGCTCATCAAGGCTGTATTTCTTCGATCAAAAATACAGAAAAAACGGTGATATTGTGAAATCTTACTGCAATTTCTAATATTGGTTTCCTGTTTTACTTTGCTTTAAAATAGAATTTATTTCTGTGATCTACAGCTGTATTTTCATCATCATTACTCCAGTCTTCAGTGTCACATGATCTTCAGAAATCATAATAATATACTGATTTATTATCAGTGTTGAAACTGTTGTGCTGCTTCATATTGTTTTTTGGAACGTGATACTTCTTTCTTTGATTCTTTGATGAATACAAAGTTAAAAAGAGCAACATTTGTTCAAAATAGAAATATTTTCTAACAATATAAATCTTTACTATGACTTTATATTCATTTAACATCCCTCCTGAATAAAAGTATTCATTTCTTAAAAAAAAAAAAAAAAGTACTGACCCCAAAATTTTGAATGGCATTGTATATTGCAGTGGTTCTCAACCCGCGGCCCGCCACAAATGCAAATACGGCATAAATGTGTACGCAAAACTTACAATGTCAAAAGACATTTCGATACCACCCACAACTTTTGACAAGAAATATCCACCTGGATCTCAGGAAAGAGCTCTTAAGATAACTAGTCTTGAAAACAATGCCATTGCTGAACAGAATACAATGTGAGCGATCTGAAAAGTGTCTCAGGCCGTGACATTAGCAACGGTCAACACTTCCTGGCTCCTTGCCAAACACAGCAAACCATTCAGTGATGGGGAGCTAGTTAAGAACTGCTATCTGGAATCACACGGTCTGTTTGACCATCTGAGCAACAAGAGCGAGATGATGCGCGGGATAAAAGGTTTACAGCTCAGCAATGACACGATTACTCGTCGAATTTCTGAAGATTTGACAGAACTAAAACCTAAGCTAGCCACTGCTTCAGCACTCAGTTTGGCAGCGGATGAATCGACAGACATCGGAGACGCTGCTCAGCTTTGCATTTGGGTGAGAATTCAGAGACTTTAGAGGTTACAGAAGATTTATTGGCGTTGAAATCACTTCATGAACGAACAAGGGGCGAGGACATTCATAGAGCATTTAGTGAAGCATGCAAAGACATAAAATACCGGCATCCGATTCGTTAAAACTGTTCAAATGCAGGAAATATTCAGCTCTCATTTTTCTGATTTCGAGAAAAAATCTGCAGGGCATTTCATCAGAGAGCCATTCACTTTCCCTGTGGAAACAAATCAAGGACTTGGCTGCAACTTTCGGTTTGCCCCCCCGTGCTTCAAGATGAAGTGATGATGTCCAGACAAGAGGACACAGCCGTACCATGCAGGCATCCTCATCTCTGGACAACACCTCAGATCATTAAGTTCAAAAGTGCTTTCCATCTTTGGATCTACATACATTAACGAACGCACATTTCCTGCAAGTCACGTTTCCGTGCACGTCTTACAGCCGCAACTTCAATGTGCCGTTACTCCTTTTGAGCCGAATTTCACCAAATTGGTCTGCTCCCAACAACATCAGGTGTCCCATTAATGGCAAGTAGAATTATACTCTCTAATAATAATAATAATAATAATAATAAATCTAATTGTAATCTTTTAGATACCTTAATATCTGGTTAGTTTGCACTGATGACGTCATATGTAAATGATATGCGGCCCGTGAGACTTGAACTTGGACATAGTGCAGCCCACTGAAAAAAAGGTTGAGATCCACTGGTATATTGGAACACAAATTCTTTTTTAAATAAATGCTGTTCTTTTTAACTTTTTATTAAATCAAAGAATCCTAAAAAATATCATAGGTCCCAAAAAAATATGAAGCAGCACAACGGTTTCCAACACTGATAATAAATCAGTATATTATAATGATTTCTGAAGATCATGTGACACCGAAGACTAGAGAAATGATGCTGGAAATACAGCTTCTTTAAAAAAACAGAAATCCAAAATCATAAAAATCTTACTGACCCCATACTTCTGAGCGGCAGTGTATGTGCTTTATTTACATTTGTGTTTATTATAACGTTCATCTGGGAACACAACGTGTGCCTTTTCATCAGATTTGATAAATCTACACAAACACAGGAGAATACATCAGTATCTTTCTCAATATGCTGAATGTTCATCACGATTTCACAATAAAAGCTCAACCCCTCGCTCTGAGTTACACGGTTTGATCTCCACATATTCACTTAATTACAGCAGCTGTTGCATTTCTGTCCTAAAGAGATGGACAAATATTAAAGAATAAGTGGACATTTGAATCAAATGATGTTTGGTCAATATTAAGCCAGGATTAGATCGCAGTAGATCATCAGGCGCTGGCGTCCTCTGCTGGCTTTTGTTATGTGTAATGAACATTAGCTCTAGTTTATGTATTTGAACAGTTTTGTTCAATAAAATGGTTTATTTACTTGTCTTTGATACTTTATTTGAACTAATTAGTCTCATTGCTATAATTTAAGTAATTTTAAAAGCTATTCTTCACTTAGGTCTATTTTTATTGCCAAAAAATAAAAATTATATAAAAATAAAATCATCCGATTACTCGATTAATCGTCAGAATCAGTGTAGGGTTATTCTAAAAGAGTAATTAATTACATCTTCCACAGTGTAATTAGATTACTGTACTAATCACTTTCTAAATCCTATATCAACCTCAACAAGTTAATGATACAAGGATAGACATGAAACACTTCAACACTGGTCAGAATAATCAAAAGATTACTCGATTACCAAAGTAATGGTTAGTGGCTGCCCTAAGTATATATATATAAGCAGGCACACTGGGATGCAGCAGGATCCCGGTGGAGCTCATTACCTGACACAGGACGGCCTCTCCGCTGTCCTCTCCGTGAGTCACGCGCACGATGGCCATCTCCTGCGCTCCGGTCTGGCCCCAGAGCTCCACCTGGCCTCCGTCGGCTCCGTCTCGCTCGTACACGCTCCCGCTGGACAACACGCTCAGCTGCAGCTCGCTTCTGTCTGCCTTGGTGAAGCTGAGGGTGCAGATGCGGTCGCTCTGGGCGTCTGCGGGCCGCAGCGAGAGTCCGGCGGGACACAGCGAGCAGGACAGGCCCAGCAGCCTCCCGCCACGGCTCAGGTAGCTCAGGAAGCGCAGCTGCAGCGCCGGAGCCAGTGTCTCATCGGTGGCCAGCACCAGCAGCAGCGTGTTCTCCAGCCAGGGCTCGTTCAGTGCCTGCTGGGGACGCAGGTGGTAGACTGTGTAGCTCTCCGTGTCCACGCACTCCTCCAGGAGCGAGCGGATCTCCTGGAAGCGCTCCTCGCAGCCACCTGTGAACACCAGCAGGTTGGGCGGCTTGCCGCTGCCGCTCCTCCTCTGGCTCTCCTGCTCCTCCTCCTCTTCTTCATCCGCGCCGGCGGCAGCGTAGTCGTTGGGCAGATCCGGGATGTTCTCCGCTGAGGCGAACTTGACTGACAGGATGGTGCTGTTCTCCAGCTCCAGACACTCGTGGCAGCTGGAGAGGTGCAGGTGGTGTCCGTCCATGTGCTGGTGTTCGGACGGGAGCTCCGGCTCCTGCTGATGAAGCTGTGGAGAGTCTGGCTGCTCCGTCGGCTCGCTGGGACGCTTGGCTTCGATCCTCCTCCTGCTGTCCTGTTCAAACAGCTCCTCGAGTGCTGTCTCTCTGAGTAACACAGCTAGGAGACAGACACCGCGTTAGCACACACCTGCCCACAGGGCTGGGCGATACAGCAAATAATTAAATCTTGATTTTTTCTGAATGTTTGACCAATTCTCGATTTTTTACGATTTTTAACTAGTAAACTAGAAATGTAGCAACAACATGATTCAAGTAACTGTTTCTTTATTAACCCTCAAGTTAAAGAAGCTTCTGTTCTGAGTGCAGCACACATGAAGCTGTCAACATGATGTAAATATTAAACAAATCACTTAATTAAATATCTTTGCAGAAAAGATGCATGAACTACAACTACATCTTGTACAAACTTATCTTATATATGTTCAAAAATAATATGAGGAAAATGCTTTAAAAGTCTCAAGAGTCGAGGTCATTCAAATTCAAAATGACTGAAGGTATAACACCAGTAGAATATCATTATTAGTGCAGGGCTCGCAAAATCGCTAGCCCGACGTCCCGGGCTATTGTTTTCTCCAGTCGGGCTACCAAAATGCATCACTGCCTTTGTATGGGCAGATCAATGCAAATACGGACCATTGTTTTTAAGCAAACACAGAGTTGTAAATGAGAAGTTAACGTGCCTTCTAAAAATCTAAACAATTAGACAGTAATATTTATTCATTTTAATTGAATATAATAATTTATATGCTTGATTTATCCCTTTTCATAAAAATGGTCTAAGGCTGAAATGCTGTTGTATAAGATTTGTGTTTTTGTGAAAACCTGTATCTGAACTGTAAATCATGTCATTTTATGGCTTAATACTGTATGTTAGCATAGACCTTGTCCAACCGGCTCCTACGGTGCTCATTTTACTTGTGCAGCTCTTAAAATGGGTCATAAATCTGCAGATACCTCGAAAATAGTCAAATCAAATTCCTTCCTTCATATTTGTTGATGTGTATTGAAAATATTTTTGATTGACTCCTATCTGATTTTCTAAATTTATAAAAAAATAAAAAAATTTGGGCTAGTTAAATACATTTTCGGGCTACCAAAATCAGAAGAGTACCTGCCCGAAGGGCTACCAGAGATTTAGAAATGTTGTCAAACAATTAATCCAAAAAAAACGTTTGTTTACATAATATATCTGTGTGCTGTGTATATTTATTAGGTATCTATAAATACAAACACATAAGTTTATATTTAGAAAAAAATTACATTTACATGTATATATTTATATCCATATAATTTATATTATATATAAATATATTTAATATATATAATCATAACATATTTCTTAAATATATACATGCATGGGTGTGTATTTATATATACATAATAAATATACACAGTACACACATATATTATGTAAACAAAAACTTATTTTGGATTAATCGTTTGACAGCACTAATTATTAGCTATAAATGTTGTGTACAACAGAACTGCCATCATGATGCAAACCTGAGATGATAGACATACAGTATAGTTCTTTACAGGTTTTTTATTCTGCTTTTCCATTGTTTTTTCTATGTAAACATGGAGTGTTTGCGCTCGCGTCTCATGCATGAAACGGCTTTCTAAAAACACGCCGCTCAAGTTAAAAGAAGTTCACTCCCATCTTCTCATCTTTATCAACACAAAACTGATTCTGTGTGATACGAGCGGTTAATCACGTGCGGTCGGTTCACTCTTTTCTCTTTACTGTCATCACCGGCATATTGTCAAAGTGCCTAATTCTAACAGTTGGTAATATTTCTATTCAAAATCATGATTCCTCCATTTCAACAAAATAAAATCATGGCAAAACATAAAATTCGAATGAATCAATAAAATCTGAATAGTCGCCCAGCCCTAGCTGTCCGATGACGTCACTCGGAGTAAAGATACTCACAAACTATCTTCTCAGGTATGAGCCCATTGTCCATATGCAGACGATCTTCCATAAACGCCACGCCGAGGCGGCTGAAGTTCTCCAGGCTGGCTTCGGCGACGGCCCGGTAAGGCTGGCCTGGACAGTACGCCAGCGGCAGACAGTAATCAGACCAGTTCAGTCCCTAAACAACACACACACACACACACACACACACACAGCGTGATTTCAACACCTGCTTCTCTTCAGTGAAGCAGAACAGAGAACATGCTCGAAATACACATATTGGCCAAACCATGAGATTCGATAAAGGGCCTTTCCCAACAAAAGCGATAACTATAAATATAATGGTAATTACACTGGCGCCCACACCAGCACATCATAACATCAAGCAGTTTCATCATCTGATGCTTTAAATGCTCAAGTAGGATGGGTTGTGATCGGCTGTCTTGCGTTTAATGAATACTGTGATCAAGTGCATCCCAGCTCACGCTCTCACACACTATTCTGTGCCCTTCTGTAGTGACAATAGTGCGTTTCCTGCTAAAAATGTGCATTTTAAATAACGGGATGGATTTAAATGTCTAAAGATTCTTATATCAAAACACATTTACTGGAGAAGAAAAATGACAAAACAGAAACAAATTGACAGAAAAAAATAAAATGTTTTAATCGTAAACTCGCTTAACTTTGCTCAGTTTCACAGAAAACAAGACTCTTTATATGCATCTCCAGTAAATGTATCTTGATTTAGGATGTTTAGAAATTTGCACTGGAAAACAAGACAGAAATACTGAGGAACAGATTCACTTTTTTGCGGTTCATGCAACATTTAATGCCACGACTTTAAGGCTTTCTGCTCTGATTTAAGACTTTAATTAGTGAAAGGGTGAATTAAGACTTAAGACCCAGAGAAACCCCCTCACACACTAGATGGTTAAGAACATAGTTAATAGTGTATAGTAGGGCTGGGCGATATGACAATAGTATCGCATTATAAGTATAATACTTGTACTTATAATACGATGTACTTATGTACATCAAGTATGTTGATGTCAACAGTCAGGTAAATTTATTGTCAATTCTTCCACATGTGCAGCACATACATACAGAGAATTGAAATTGCATTACTC
The DNA here is from genome assembly GCF_936440315.1 of Barbus barbus. Classification (NCBI taxonomy): domain Eukaryota; kingdom Metazoa; phylum Chordata; class Actinopteri; order Cypriniformes; family Cyprinidae; genus Barbus; species Barbus barbus. The sequence goes on along the minus strand of NC_136725.1, from coordinate 24,696,841 downwards.
TCAGACCCTTGGTGCGTACAGTTAACATTAAACACGTTCAGATACAGATAAATACAGTTTAAACATATGTACATACAACTATACAAATGAAGTGAAGTGAAGTGACATTCAGCCAAGTATGGTGACCCATACTCGGAAT
>NC_136725.1:24671702-24686702 GCF_936440315.1 Barbus barbus | reverse complement strand
ATAAAATCGTATTATTCCTACTGCGAAGTGAACAGCTTTATTAGGTTGCAAGTAAAAAAGGGGAAATGATATTTTTATTGTGTTTATAGAGAAAGATCAGAGCAGCAGCTCACTCGGTTGATCATGGCGCCAGCAACATCAAGGTCGTGGGTTCGAATCCCAGGGAACCAAGCGCATAAACAAATGAAACTCAGAGATGTGTTTGTTTCCAGTTTTGTAGCTTCAGTTGTCATCCAACATTTGTCCCACACGTAATTTATAAAGGCCAGAGTATTGTTCAGGGTCTCTGTAGGGCTTTCAGTATAATGGCAAACATTCACTGAAGTGGCCAAGGTTGGTGAAACTAGTAACTACCTTCATTTATTCACAAATGACTTCCCTAACCATGTCTTGAGCTTTGGGCTGTAATAGTATTTTTATTAAAGAAAGCAAAGACCTAGGAAAGAAGCCAGTGTTTGATTCGATTGGTCATTGAGAGCTGGCACTAAACCAGAGCAGTACCAAGCATATCAAATATTGGCCATTTCTGATGATTAGAGTGACCTCATCCCTGTCAAAGACTACGGTGTTATGGTCCTAAATGTTTTATTTACTATGACTAATCTCCATTGTGGCTTTATTAGCAGTGTTCTGATGCAAAGCATGACTAACAAACAGCATCCATTCAGTCAGTGATTTCATGCATGTTCATTCATTTCCCATGATCCTTCACTCTCACGCATGTGATCTGTGCTTTAGTGGAGGCCACAAACCTCCAGGCTGAAGAACACACTCGAGGGGACGTAGCAGGAAAACCCTCGACTCGGACACCGAAGAAGTCAACATGAAGAAATGAGAGAAGACCAGGTACAAGTTAAGCAACTTTGTTTTTTTATAATCATACATAAGACCGCTTGAATATAGTACAAAGGGTTTGTCCATTACTGCCCCTCAGTGACACTTTAATTTACACAGAAAGTCCTGATCTTACAACCTGTGGATAAAGATCCGAAATATCCGTCTGTCGTTCTGTTTACATCATCATCATCATCATCATCACATGTCCTGGAACCAAACGAGCAGTGAGAATGCGAACCGGACGGGAAGCCGAGGGGAAAGTCGGACCAGGGAGAGAGAGATTTCAAATCATAATGTGTGACCTGAAACGCTAGCAGGAGTTAGTGAGCGCTGCTGATGTTTGTCTCACACACACACCGCTGCCACAGCCGACTTCTGCTTTCAAATGGACCCATTTACTGAAGCCTGTGCCGTAAGAACAACTAAACGGAAAATTAGTTCCTGTACTATGTATACTACGTCAGCGCTGGAGTATACGAACATGTGAAACGCCGCCCGATGCCGTCTTTCTGATTGGATCCACACACGATACCCTGTCTAGAAGATTAAAGTATGAATATCTACTCTCCGTCCCGCTGCAACCCTAGAGTTTTGCATTTGTACTAGCGTCGTCATCGTCGTCAACTACTTTGGCCTGGAAGCACTGATACCCATTGACTACCATAGAGAACTTCCACTGCATGTTACCAAGTTGACGTAAATGTACTCAAAATACCATTAGGAAAAAAGTAGTGAGTTCTAAACTTCCTTTATTAAAAAAATATAAATATGTACATAAATTCTATTTCAGCTATTAAAATGGGGTCACAAAGTAAACACCTGAAGCCTCCGTATGCCGTGACCACAGGAACCCTAAAGAACCGTGCGTCCGCTCGCAACCATCACCACCGCGCACAGACGGACGGACGGAAAGAGACGCGGATTGCTTTAGTAGCGAGAGAGCGTCGTCCGGCCGAGAGGATCTCCGACTGTCCAGCTGCTCTGGGACCAGCCGAGCAGCTCGGGCGTCCGCGTCCACCGTCCCGTGAGAGCGAAATCAACTGAAAACCACCCACGCAGCCGTCTGCTAAGAGCAAATGAAGAGAGAAAGAAAAACAGAGCGACAGAATTTCGCAAGCGATGGCGTCCAGGATTGAGCTCTCCGCCACATCGTCACTTCCAGTTCTGACAGTCGTTTACTGACATGACACACACCTTTGCTTCAAAGTGCAGAACTGCTACATTATTGGTTACAGACATCTATGTTCTATAAAAAAAAACGCCTTTGGTACAATAAATTATCAAAAGGGAGAAAACAAAAGTGGTGTAAAATTCACAGCATCATCATGAAGCCAAATCAAAGAAGCGAAAGGGCCAAAGTAAAACACACATGCCGAGCACAACAGAAGAGCGGGAAGGGACACGGCTCAGTCCTGCGGATCTCTAGAGAAGAAAGGCCTCGGGTCACTGTTCTGTTCTGGCGTGTCATGAATGAAGGGTGTTCGCAAAAATACACGAAAGCTTCGGAAACGTCCGGCTCATCTTCGCTCAGTCCGTAACGATAAGGCCATATTAAAGAAGCGCTGCCCGCGGCGGTCTCGTTGCACTCTGGGAAAGCTCCGCTCGACCGCGTCTGAACCATCTGAGGAGGACAGCCTGGTGTCAAGCCAGCGTTAATCCGGTCAGGAGCTGGCCACCGAGCTCTGCTGCACGCACACGCCCGTCATGGGCGACTCCTCGCGCTCCAGGCCCAGGTGAGCCTCGGCCATGTAGTGGCCCGGCCCAGAGTTCGAGGGGTGGCCCGGCACGCCCGTCTCCTGCCGCGGGTTGGAGAAGGCACCCAGTCCCAAAGTCATGCTGCCGTTGTGGCCGAAGCCCAGGCGGCTCTGGTAGGTGTAGTGATGGTTCCCGGTGGAGGACGAGGATGTGGACGAGGACGAGGCGGAGGAAGACAGCGAGGTCATAGACAGGTGGCCGTGGGTCACCTCCATGGAGTCCTGCGTGGAGGCGCTGTGGGAGGGCGAGTAGAGGCGGGGCCGGGGCCGGGCGGGGCCCTGCGGCGGGTGGTGCTGATGGTGGTGGTGGTGATGGGGGTGCAGAGCCTTGGGCTGGTGCGGCGGCACGTGGAAGGTGGTCTCCTGGACGGGGTGCGTCTCTCCGGCCGCCTGCTGGAGTCCGTCTCCTCCCACCCAACCCAGCGCCGGCACGAAGGCCTGTCTCGCCTGAGGAAGAGCACACACACAGATCAAGCTCCCAGCTCAAACTAAATGGCACTAAACTGTACTAAATGACTGTTTTTCTGGTTGCATTTGCACCAGGAGCAGGAACTCTGAAGTGGCCAACAGTGACATCTTTATCTATCTATTTATTTATTAACATTTTAAAAGGGTCAGACACAAAATTAATTTTTACATGTTGTTTGAACAAATGTTTGTGTACACAACCACCCTATAATGTTAAAAATCCACCCAGTGTTTTTTTTTTTTTAAATCCTGATAACCTCTCTCTCAAATCAAGCTGATCTCTGATTCTTTGCTATGTGACGTCACACAGACCCAGGCCCCGCCCACGATTGTTGATTGACACTAGTGTTTGAGCATAGACCTGCCCTGAGTGATCTGTCATCAGTTCGTCATTGTTTCGACGCTGGAGCAGATATAGACAAGATTGTCTCCTAAGTGACTGAGGTGTTCTGTTGTTGGATGTAATAATGAACATAGCAGTCGTCATATACCGACATCTAAGACGCAGTGGATTACGGTTGTTTGTGAAGGGAATGCGCTCCCGATCTACCTAAATGCATCTATGTTCGCGTGATTCAATCGTGATCCAGCTTCACCTACAGAAGAAGCAAGTATAAGTTGTTTTTTTTTTATAAATCTTTGCAAATCGCTTTTCCTAATAACGTGCTAGTTAACAAGTTCGCGACGAATGCGGCTCAAGTTTACAGTCTCAGAGAACAGCCCGTCACCCCACGGAAGAGAGGCAGAGTTCATTAACATTTAAAGGGACATGCACCGAAACGGCTCGTTGTGAACAGAGCTGTGTTTGACAGGGTAAAGGTGTTTTTTACACTACCACTGAGAAACTTTAACCAAAGTATGTTATAGACTTTGCATTAAGACCCTAATAAATCATATCAACTTGTGGAAGATGACCCCTTTAAAATATTTTTTTTTGTCTATCTTAAAGTTATTATAATTCAGTTCAATTTGGTAACTAAAAATGGGTTTGCTATCAGAATTGACCAGATTTAACTATAAAATGTACACATTTTTCGAGTGTGACCAAGGTGCCATAGTCTCACCAAATCCTGATACTTCAGCTTTACTTCCTGACATAATCCTACACCCTCACTGACTCTGGCTCAGTTGTGTGTGTGATACGGATGTGGCGGGTTGGTGTCTGTGTGGGTGAGGTTGGCACCTGTGGGCAGAGGTTGTGACAGTCCATGCCCATCGCCGCACTGAAGTGTCCTCCGCTGTGCCGGTGCTGATGGGTCGGGTCAGAGCGGGCACGGCCGCTGGTGCTCGTTCCAGACGATCCTCCTGCAGACACACAGCGCTTCGAGTCAGTGATGGCAGAATAGGGCTGGCCGATTATTATCGCCATATAATTTTAAAACAATATGAATAGTTTGATAGTGTTTATGCACCAAAAGCAGAACGAAGCAACGCTACACGGAGCGTTTATCTGCTCGGATCAAAGTTTGAGCTTACAAGTCTCGGTCACACGAGTGCCAAACAGCGCTGTGAGATCCAGTGTGAAGCGAACAACACAAATGACTCGGTGATTTTTAAGCCAGATAAAAGCGCTGCCAAACAGGAGAAAAACTGTTTTTCAATCTACAAATCACCATCATTTCCCATGGATGTACTGTAGTAACACTAACTGCACTGTGGTATTGTGGCAGAACTGTGGGTATCTGTATCGAATTTTATTAATGTATTATTAATGCAGACATGAATTAAATGTATTAAAGGAGTAATGGAATATAATTACAGTATTTTTGTGATTAAGCTATCCACTTGTTAAGTCTGACGTCACGTGTCCCCACTTCCGCGTCCAAACTCTCTATCAGATACCACGAGAAAACAACAAAAGGTGCTGATAAACACTCAGAATGTGATATAATACCACCAAAAAAATTATTATCCTAACCTTTAACTCCATACCGAAATCCCAGATAGCCAGACAGTGAAAATATAAATATAAATAAATATAAAAATGATTTGTGTTTGGGACGCTGTGAGCATGGAGACTGTAGTGTACACTAAGTTTTAAAACGTTTAATATGAATAGACAGTGCTCATAAACTGCTGCTGAGGTAGTATTCTCAAGTGAAGCGAGTTGAGGCTTGGACCCGGAAACAGCGCTTCTTACATCAGCACTTAACAAGCGGATTGCATGCACGCATTTATACTACATGTCTTTAGACTACTGTTTTTCATACAGATACCTAAAAACCATAGAGTTATATTTTTACCATGGTATTAAGGTGATATTTGTGTGGTTTTAACTGTGATTATCATGATTAGGGGGTCGACCGATATGTGTTTTTCAGGGCCGATGCCGATACCGATTATTACAGACCAAGTAGACCGATAACCGATATATTGAACCGATATATATGTCTGGTGTAAAAATGAAAGTGAATGTCAAAATTAAGAATAAAAGTGCGGTGGTGATGGCGCAGTGGATAAGACACATGCCTTTGGTGTGAGAGACCCGGGTTCGAATCCACTGTGAGACACCAATGTGTCCCTGAGCAAGACACTTAACCCCTAGTTGCTCCAGAGGCGTGCGACCTCTGACATATATAGCAACTAAGTCGCTTTGGATAAAAGCGTCAGCTAAATGAATAAGTGTAAATGTAAATAACAAGGGCTCTGACAAAAAAGGCCTTCCCTAGTGTTGGTTGCACTTCTTACTCTTGTCTTCCCCCATGCATCCATCTACAATAAGGGTAATATATAAAGAGAGAGTTAAAAGTGGGGCCACTGCATGCTTCATGATTAAGCCTATGAATACTAAATACTACAGCTAAACAGCTTGGGGAAATGGAAGTATTTGGCTTCAATAATTTACATGTTAGAAATGTATGTGTAATAGCATAACCTCTCATAATTCTTCATTAATTATTTTCGGTTGACTAAATCATAACCTACAAGAGGTGACTATTCAATTCATCATCTAATGCACATCAATTGATTAATTTAAAAAGCGCAATGTATATAATACGTGTAAATAATTTAATTGTCTTCATAGCTCCATTGTAGAAGTTGTGAAGAAGACCGCAACTATTTTAATGAAACTATAACACTAATAGCCTGTTATAGGCTCACTTGGTTCAATAGCCTATTGAAATGTCCCAATTTCCGTCATCCTAATCTAGGTCTATGTGACAGTATCTTAGTCTTGGCCTATGTGACAGTATCTTAGTCTTGGCCTATGTGACAGTATCTTAGTCTTGGCCTATGTGACAGTATCTTAGTCTTGGCCTATGTGACAGTATCTTAGTCTTGGCCTATGTGACAGTATCTTAGTCTTGGCCTATGTGACAGTATCTTAGTCTTGGCCTATGTGACAGTATCTTAGTCTTGGCCTATGTGACAGTAATTTCCATTAGTTTTCATTTACAGAGCAGTGCAAATGAAGGCATAAAACATTAATTTAATTTATCTTTTAATCAAATGAGAGTTGAACTCTATTTTTTGGCAAACAAATGGGTTTACTATTAAAATTAAAACATGTAAGAAATAGTGTATTGTGTGATTGTTCTTTTAAACAAAAGTTGTAATAATTGTAGTAGCATTAGTAAACAAACCGAACTTTTATTTTTTGACAGGTTGCCATGAGGACCTCTAGCCTAGTTTCTGTAGCCTATTTATGATATGACGATCGTTTTACTCAAACAAAACAGTCAAATGCTCATGAAGTAACTCTAAGAGCAGTTCTGGGGATGATGTTCATGTATTTATGTCCTCATTTAGTGACATGGCAGATGCGGAAAACACCGCGAGCGTCGCGCACTTCAGTGTGTGTGTGTGTGTGTGTGTGTGTCAAAACCACGCGTCTGTGCCTTTCACATATACAGAGACACGCCGAACATGCAGAATTCATATTTAAATAGTCTTTTAGCAGCTTAATGTTTACAGATAGTCCATATCATGAGTCGATTTAAGTGTACTGACCTACTTTTGATTAATTCATCCAAACTTTGACTAATTCCGTGACTCCGCGTTATACAGTAAATTCCATTTATATGACTGGATTCCGCGATTCCCCCTGCGTTTCCCCCATCTCGGAAACCATAAATAGATAATATTGAGGTTTTTACAACTTCAGCGTAGTGGATTGTAATTTATTGCAACTTGAGCAAGGTCTGCTGCTGCCTTTGAGAGAGAACTGATGCGTGATGAAGCAGCACCTGTTAGCAAGCGCTTTCGGTGAGAGAGTGCCTTTAGTCTTCCACGTTGATTGGTCGGACTCCTGACTCTCAACAAATCAGATGCGCGGTGGGCGGAGACTGCTCTAGGCCACAGAGTGGTGAGATCCGACAGGCTGCATCAGAGCCAAATAGCGCGTTTCATAAATAATTTTATCGGCACATCGGTTTTGAAAATGACCGATGCCGATTATCATAAAAATGCTTAATATCGGTGCCAATAATCGGCCAGGTCGATAATCGGTCGACCCCTAATCATGATTTAAATGTATGCTACTATGGAAGTAGTAATGATAATTAAACAAAACAAAAAATTATAATAAAATAAAAACTCTGTCAGAACACTTACATTTCACCATATAAAAATGAAGTTGCTACAATTTTTTACTGATTTTGATGAACAAAAATTTCCATTTGCATCCTAACTCAAGCTGCTACTATCAAATGTGCATTTCTAAGAGACAAAAAAGTAATATTAATATTATCACGAAACACAAAACTGTTTCTTAATTTGAAACAATAGCACTCATTAGAACATGCAGAAACTAAGAAATACATTTTTCTCTCAAGATAAAAATCTGGCTTTAAGCTTGAATAAATAAAGATTTGACATTTATTGTGATAATTATATTGTTTAGATTGGGCCTATGGCAGAGCTCACGATCTCTCTGACCTGAGCTGGAGGAGGTGCTGGACGTGGTTCCGGACGACTGCGACTGCTCCAGCGCCGGACTCGTGGACACGCTGCTGCTGGTGTTGGTGCCTTCGTCTGCGGTCTTCTTGAAGAAGCTGTGCTGCAGCGCGTAATACGGCTGGATGCGGGTCTTGGGGTCGTAGTCCAGCATCCGCAGGATCAGGTCTTTGAACTTCAGGTAGTCAGCGACGGCGTGGCCCGACTCGCCAGCTCTCCGCCCGCCGGGGCCGCCCGCCTCCACGCCCAGAATACTGTGCAGCTTCCGGGAGCCTGCAGGTTTATACTGCGCACGGGAGACAGAAGAGTCAGCATCACCGCATCAAACAGAGACAGCCGGCAGATCAACGCAAAGAAAGAATCGCACCCTTTTGCCATCTTTGGTCTTCTTCACACACCACGTGCTGTCAGACATCTTCTCAAAGAACTTCCTGGCTTTAGGCGCCTGCTCCAGAATATGATTGGGAGGGACGCCCAACACCTCCACGATTTTATTCATCTGGTCGATCTGCCAACAAAACATCCATCACAAACAGTAAGAAGATGACCACAGCAACATAAAGATGTGTTCATGCTGGCCGGGTCAGAGCAGTGGTTCAGATTTTAACTTGCCCTGACAAAATTTGAAAATTACGCAAAAAAAGTTGTTTTCATTGTTTTTGTATTCCAATAAATAAGGTTGATATAACACCAAAATTTTAGATACTAGTGAAAATCTGGATTCTCAATTTCGGTACCACAGCAAACACTGCTAGGCTTTACTGATATAAAGTTCAAACGTTATTAAGTGAATAATAAACTAAATAAAATATGAATAAATTGAAATACAAACAATATCACCAATACGACTGAACAAAGATTCAAATGAAATTTCAATGATTTTTCTCTGTCTTCTGTTGTTTGGTTAACATTAATTGACAGATTATTAGGCTGCTGTCACTTTAAGACTGAATGCATGAATCCAACTGTTCACATTCATTTAAGAGAAACAAGTGTTTAATAAGGATACTTGTCAAGATGGACATTTTGACATAGCATATACTCCGTGAACATGATGCAGATTTTAAATTAATAGACAACCTGGAACAGTAAGACGTTTCTGTGTTTATCAGACCAGTTTCATTTCTAAGGCAGCAACATCCTTCAGTATCACTGCCGTAATGTTTTGTTTCCGCTGAATTGATTTAATCTGACAACAACTTTTACAAATATACATCTGTGACTAAGCATGAGCAGAGGGCGAAGGCTGGGTTCAGATCAGGACTCACCTCGTTAGCGCCGCTGAACAGAGGCTCTCCGGTGTGCATCTCCACCAGGATGCAGCCTAGAGACCACATGTCGATGGCCAGATCGTACGGCATTCCCAGCAGCACCTCGGGCGAGCGGTAGAACCGGCTCTGGATGTACTGGTATATCTGAGTACACACGCAGCCGTGTTAGTGATTGAGGCTTGAGTAGGGATGGGTGACATGGGCTTAAAAATGTATCACGATAATTTCTGGTATTTATTGCAATAACGCTATCAATGACGATAATTCAGGGAATCCTGTTTCTTTAGAGAAAAGTATTATCTTTCCTATTTTTTACCCAAAATAAGGTGCTGTGAGCATTACTGAGTACACACGTAACATAATGACTGTTTAATTCATACTGGAAGCCGGAGGGCGCTCTTGCGCAGAAACTACACTAGAGCCCTGAACAGGCCTCAAATCTCTTTTTTTTTCTCCCAAATTAGTTTTTTTAAAGTAACGACCAAGCGGCCAGCGGCAGACATGTGAGTTGATAAGCCAATGTCTGATCAATTTAGCATTCTCAAATCATCACGACTTGCCTAAAATAAAATCTATAGATATAAAACAGTTCAAGCATATAACAATGTTTAAACGTTAAAACTAGATATATGGGTGCTGTTAGGCACTATATCCAATAGTTTGTGCAGAGAGTGAAGCTGAAGTGTGCTTTGCAGGACATGGAGATGCCAACGCGATCACTTGCATTTTTTTTCAGTGGAAACAACTTAAAATATGCCATAATTTTTGCTCATAAAAGTAAGCGTAATACATCATTCAGAACTGTAAAGGGTCTACTTTTATTTGTGTGCACTCACAATATCAACAAAACGTTGTGCTTTTATAAAATAAAGAAAACAAACATGATGTGCTTTCTGCTGTCTCGTCTTGTGCAGGAGCGCTTCACAAAAATGAAATGAAAACGTCGGGGCCCAGGCTGAAATGCAGGGCTCTAAACTACACATTAGGTGGTAAAGGGTGGTGATGGCGCAGTGGATAAGACACATGCCTTTGGTGTGAGAGACCCAGGTTCGAATCCACTGTGAGACACCAATGTGTCCCTGAGCAAGACACTTAACCCCTAGTTGCTCCAGAGGCGTGCGACCTCTGACATATATAGCAATTGTAAGTCGCTTTGGATAAAAGCATCAGCTAAATGAATAAATGTAAATGTAGGAAGTTGTGGCCTAATGGTTAGCGAGTAACTAATGGTTTTAGTCTAAAAGGCTAGTAGCAGGACTGTAAAATGAATAGATATGATTATGATCATTTGATAAAATGAAGAGAGCGTGCCGTAGTACAGATCATTTGACTTTGTTGGCTGTTTCCGATCCCGGCATGGAGACCGCTGAACGCGCCTCTTTAAATGGTTTCATGGCACTCGTTGTTGTATTTTAAAACACAATCACAATGTTTGCAATTGACATTATTGGCATTTAAAATAAAATGATCCCACACGTAACTGCAGCTCATGGTGCTGCGCCGTGCGGTCAGAGAACCGCTTCTATCGGTGGTGCTACGGAAAACACTGCTGCTCACATGAAACATTTTAAGCCCGGTACACACCAAGCTGACTTCAAAGAACTAGCGGCGATGAAAGGCGACGGCGTTGTCGCTTCGCTTCGGACAAAAAAGCTCTACGTGAACATACCACACAGACTTCAGCCGACTGCAAACTGAACACGTGCGTTCTGCGCCAGTGTGAGAGCAGTTAGCGGTCTATTTCAGCAGATATCAATAGTAAATATTCGTTATTCAAACGCAGAAACTGAAACAAAGACATACGAGTTAAACGCAGATATATGAAATGTAAACAAAGCAGCGCTTGCTTACCGCTTTGAATATCTGTAACATTGACAACTTTCATTATTTTGAGCAGCTCATGTTGTTATGAAAACATTCGCATATTGGAATGCTTGGGCAAGATCATGTCACATCAAAAAACAGCCTTGTGTCTATGCCGCCTTCATTTACTTGCCCGTGTTCATCACTTTCCCTTTAATTCTCCTGCACGAAATTGTTCGCTAAACTGAACAACCAATCAGAGTTCTCTCTCTCACCGACGGTCTACGACGGCCCGACGCCTACGACGGCAAACTACCGCCGATGTAAGCCCGACGAGTGGAACGCGCCAAACAAACTAGCCCGACCGTCAGTTGCAGTCGGCCCGTCATCAGCTTGGTGTGTATACACACACACACACACACACACACACACACATCTCTGTCCTGCTGATCTCCTGCAGCCCTGTCGAAGCCCGGTATGAAACAATTATATCTGGGAAATTATAATTAAACATGACTTAGTTACTAGATTTCAATACAAAAATTTTATTGTTTCTATTTTAATGTACTTTTAAAGTTTGGATCACATTAAAAGCGTAATTTGTACGTTAGTGTATTATTTCCAGCCTCATCACCGTCACTCACAGCCATTTGCACGTGTTTTGCGCATGAGCCGCACGCACCCCAAAATTAAACTGCTTAATCGTCCATCGATAGCTTTAATCGATTGCATCTCTTAACGACAATTAATCGATCGTGGATTAGTCGTTGACATCCCCAAGTCAAACACAAACGGACTCAAATCAACAGGGAAATGACAGAATAACAGAACAAACGGCGGATCGCTCTGTCTCACCCGCTGTCCCAGCTGACAGGAGCTCCCGAAATCCACGATCTTGATGGCGGATCTCTTGGGGTTGCAGAGCAGGATGTTCTCGGGTTTGAGGTCACAGTGGATGATGCTCAGCTCAGGCGTGGCCAGGAAGAGCAGCGCGGTGCACAGCTGCTGAGCAAACTTGCGCGTCAGGTTCAGAGACACGCCGCGGAAATTCGTGTTCCTCAGCAGGTCGTACAGGTTATAGGACAACATCTCAAAGACCAGACACAAGTGGTTCCGGAACATGAAGTGGCGTTTCAGATGAACTGGAGGATAAAGAAAGACAGAATGACGTTACTGAGTGTAATGCTTGACTGATGACAGAGAAATGAACGTCTCCAAGGCTAGACAGCACACTAAGATAGGGCTGCACGATTAATCGAATGCGATAGTCATGAGCATCTCGTCAGTAAAGACGGTTCTGTGATCTGAAGTAAATCTTCATCATGATTTCAGATAGAGCTGTGTTTACTACACAGAGCCGTAGTTCACTGAAAAGCTGCGCAAGCTTGATGATATCGTCTGAGTGGTTTTGTGCAGTTTGTCAGTGAACTACAGCTCTGTGTAGTAAACAGTTCTATCTGAAAACACACGTGATGGAGATTTACTACTGATCACAGAACCGGCTCTTCTGACCAGATGCGCACTGGATATCGCATGCGATTTATCACGCAGCCCTAATCTACAGCCATATATATAAAAGATGACAAAAAAAATCAATATCTCTGCTAACTGGCACTGCTTCTGTCTGGTAAATTTTTCTGTTTTTCCTCATTGTTAGGTTCCTTTGAATGAAAGCATCTGCTGATTGATTCAATGTACACATAACGAACATATCAGCCACTGGAACTTATAAAACACCTGATACCAGATACAACACCAGTCTCTGCTTTCTCATAAATATATGATCAATACCTAATATAATTTATAAGAGATCTCATTGAAAGAGAAACTCTTCAATGGTTTTGTGTAAAAACATTCTATGGTTGGTCTGTGAGGAACAGTATCAGGCACAGAAAGACTTGATGATGATATTGTACTTGTTAAGCACCTGTCCACAGACAGACAGGAGCCAGTTTGTGTGAGAGAGGGAACCCATGATCATGACCCTGGAGTCACACGCTGGGACCCTGGCCTATATTTTTAAACATTTATAGTTGACCAGCACACCATCTGCCCTAAATAGAGCGATTCGTTCCTCTCCAAACGCTGATTCCTACACATACAACAACATCACAAAGACATTTCAGAGAATATGTGCTCATGCTCGCTCGTATTGCATACAAAACCAACACGAAGGCAAAATATTCGAGAGCAGAAGAAATCTGGCTCCCTATGGGAGCTTTCTAAGAATTTAACTTATTTCCATCGCTTCGGAAACGTCCTGATCTTTTCTACGACTACAGGAGCTGTGAATATGGGTCACACATTACCGATGTAGTACTTCATCTCGGTGTCGTGTTTGTTCATGAGCTCCAGCAGTCGGACTTCAATCTGAGCCTGATTCAGAAAGGCCTTTTTATTCTTGATGATCTTGATGGCGACCCACTCCTGCTCCACTCGGTCATACGCCTTCACCACCTGCCAGCAGAGGGAGACAAACACACGCGTCAGACCAAACAAAAAACACCGGCCGATTCTTAACTAGTGCATCAGAGAGACACTGACCTGACCGAACGAGCCTTTGCCTATTAAAGAATCGATCTCATATCTGTCCATCCATTTCTCGCCATTTTTAACAATGTAGTCAAAGTTGTCATCATCGTAACCGTCGTTGTAAATCTTCCTCTCCTTCTTGTTGCTGGAGTCCTCGCCCTGACCCTGTTGGTGACGACGCTTCTTTTTTGCATAGTAAACCTGCGAACAAAGGGCAAAGCCTGAGAGGAGCGACCCGAAAGAGCTGCGGATGCAGGGCCCTATGACCTCCACCTTATCCACATTATCATCATATCACACACACAGAAATTAAAGGTCTTCATGGCAACCTGTCAAAATAAAAGTCTCGTTTAAATGGAAGAAATTGAGACAGACATATATGTGACCATGGACAACAAAACCAGTCATATGGGTAAATTTAAATTGAGATGTATTCATCATCTGAAAGCTGAATAAATAATCTTTCCATTGATGTATGGTTTGTTATGATAGGACAATATTTGTCTGAGATACAACTATTAGAAAATCTGGAATCTGAGGGAGCAAAAAAATCTAAATATTGAGAAAATCTCCTTTAAAGTTGTTCAAATGAAGTTCTTAGCAATGCATATTACTAATCAGAAATGAAGTTTTGATGTATATACGGTAGGAAATTTACTAAATATCTTCATGGAACATGATCTTAATATCCTAATGATTTTTGTCATAAAAGAGAAATGTATAATTTTGATCCATACAATGTATTGTTGGCTATTGCTACAGATATACCTGTGTTACTGATGACTGCTTCTGTGCTGCAGGGTCAGATATTACTATTGTACAGCAGAGTGTACTTCTCAGTGTAATAACAGCACTAATAACAATAAACAATTCTTAAAACTTTGAAGAATAATCACATTTTTATTCATTTTAACAGTATACGTCTCGTGAAGCACTTTGTTTTGCCAAAATAATGAAAGGAATTGTTTATTTTACTTGATTAAACAATGAATAAAAATGTTAGTTTCATGCCTTCATCTGATTGCCAGAAAAGTTAAAATACACAACACAGAATTTCTGGGGGGAAAAAGCATTTTATAGGGCCCTATTATTGATGCTTTATATTTATATATATAAATTCAGTGGATCAGATGAGTTTTAATTAGAAAAATTTATTTTAATCTTTATCGCATTCCAACTAAAATAATATGCATTTCGAGGGAAATAAAAACCAAATTTGGGGCAAAAACAAAATGGATTTCATAGGGCCACTGCTGCAAGTGATGCATTTATTCAAGCAACAAAGTCAATAAAACATGTTTCTTTAAATCAGCATGCGCTCACTAACAGCTGCACACAGTCTCGCGAGTGACGCACCTCATTGATGTGTTTGTATGTTTTGATCAGTTCGATGGAGAGTTTTCTTAAGGGCGCAGTCGCTGGATCCCGGAAACACTGAG
>NC_136725.1:24609202-24661702 GCF_936440315.1 Barbus barbus | reverse complement strand
GAGTGCCAGTGTCTGGATGGTGTTGTGTTTGTGTCCTGCAGCCCATCCAGCTGGTGTCCAGCAGCATGGAGGTGGTGAAGCCGGGAAAGATCCCTGCAGGAAGAACCGAGATCCCCTTCGAGTTTCCGCTGCAGGCCAAAGGCAACAAAGTCCTGTACGAGACGTACCACGGCGTGTTCGTCAACATACAGGTGAGTGAGCTCTGCTCCGCCGTCTGACCTCACAAACACTCCTCTGACCTCTGCTGTGTGTGCAGTACACGCTCCGCTGCGACATGAGACGCCCGCTGCTCGCCAAAGACCTCAGCAAGACCTGCGAGTTCATGGTGCACTGCCAGGTCAGAACACACACACAGACACGCTCATATACAGACACACACACACACAGACACGCTCATATACAGACACACTAACTGTTGCGTTTATTACGTCATGGGTTGTTTAGCGGCAATGTAACGCAGGTTAAGAGGTGGGAGGTTCATTTACCTGATTGGAGCACGGGCCAGTCAAGAGTTGAAACGTGGACCAGTAAAATCCCAAAACAGTGTGTTAAAATCCAGTAATGAATGAGCACGGGCTATAAGCGGGAGCGAGTACTAGTTTTGGCATGTTGTCTCGTCAGGAGAGATGCGCCACCGGTAAGCTGCTGTTTTATCCATTGAGCTGCGGTTTAAGTTTGTTTGTCTGTTTACGCTGCCGCTGTGCTGCCGTTGGGTATGTGCGCAGTTTGTATGCTTGATAACTGTTATTTGGTTAAGCTGATAAAATCTTGTTTGCGGTCTGATGGTTAACGTTGTCGGCTCAATAGTATCCGTGGCTATATTCCAGTAAATGTTTGAAATTGGAGCGTTTCACTGTCACACGAGTTATTTCCTGTTTGTGGTGCTGGATGGGTAATGTAGTTAATCGCTCTACATTGGTAATGGATTGCTATGCTCAGCATTGCTACTTAAAATTACACTCACTGTCTTTCACTTTAGGCCAACATACTGAGAACACATTTGTGGTTTTGGGTTATTGGTTTAATGTGTAACATTGACATTCATGTACATTTGGTGTGTGTGAAATTGTTGGATTTCTGTGTTTAGATGTATGTGCTTTGCTTAGTCATTCAGTTTAAACACTAAGTATATTTATAATATTAAATAATGACTATATTTGGAATTTATATTTTTATATTATTCAGATTTTATGGTATATTATGTATGTGGCTATCAATATTGTTGTTTACACTATAGTTTTTCTATTTCTACAGGTTTATAACCTGCTATTTGTGGACTAATCAGCTGTATGTGAAAAAATTAAGAAGAGTAAATAAAAAAACCACAATGAGTCATAACAACGTGTCCTCTCCTGACGCCCCGTTCGGTGGGGAGATTCTTATAGAACCGAACACTAACACACAGACACGCTCATATACAGACACTCACTCACACACACACACACGCGCACACACTCCAGTCAGATGACGAGTCCCAATCATGAGTGTAACTCCAAACCCGTTTGCAGCCACAGAAGTCAAAGCTGCAGCCGAACCCTGTGGAGTTCAGCATCACTCCGGAGACGCTGCAGAACGTCAAAGAGGTACGGAGAGCTCGTCCTCGTCCCGCCTGCCCTCAGCTCCGGGTCTCACGCCTCTCTCTGTGTTCCAGAGGAGCTCCTTACCCCGCTTCCTCATCAGGGGTCACCTGGACACCACCAGCTGCGCCGTCACACGACCCCTGACCGGAGAACTGCTGCTGGAGAGTTCAGAGGTCGCCATCAAGAGCATCGAGCTGCAGCTGGTGCGGGTGGAGACCTGCGGTGAGACACACACTCACACACTCATGCACAGGTCTGTCTACACACTCTCACACACACCAGGGCTTTACTGAGGAACAGAGTTGATTTGTTGACACTGTTACAGCACAGCGCTGCGAGACCCAGTGAGAAGTGTTTGAACTCTCCACAGAGAGAATAAAGATTGCTGCCAGATCTAGTCAGATGCATTCAAATTCTGTTATAAACGGATCAAACAGCGCTGACATGCATAAAAAACAGAAGCAGTAAAGCGTACTGTAACCGTAGTGTTGAGGCAGAAATAGTCGAATGTTATTACGTTATTCATTTCAGGGTTTGTACTATCTTTTGAGAAATTCAAGCACTTTCAAGCATTTCATACAACTCTTTCCAGCACTCAAAAGCTCTAAAATGATCCAATTTGAATGTTATTTTTAATGATGAGCAAAATATACTTGTGTAAACATTGTTCAGTTATGTACAATTAGAAAACACATCATCACCATTATAACCAGTAGATGGCAGCAGAGCAGCACCTATTGGCTGATTAGTCTATTTCTACTTTTTGCTTTATATTTTGAAAAATTTAAATCATTAAGAAACCAGGGGCCTGTACCATGAAGCCGGTTTAGCTGGCTAGCCAGGTAGGTTTCAGTTTAGTTTGCACCAATCCTGGGTTGTAGGTACCATGAAATTGGCTTGGCTTTTAGCTGCGTTTATTGCCATAGTAACTTACACTGAACAGCTAACCTGCTCTGGGGCAGGTTCTGTTCTGGGATAGAGATCTCAAACTGAAATTGGACCAATCAGATGTGAGCAAAGTGACACATGTCTGACACACAAAAAAGGTCACTCCTCCAGTTTCTCTTCCTACAAATTAAAGGTCACTATGAAGTACCTTAAATAAACAAATAAATAAAAAATACAACAAAATTGTCTGGCTTTAATGATAATTACAATTTTCATATGATTTATATTATTATTACTCCATTACACACAAGCATTTTTAGTTTAACAATTATTATAAAGCACTTATTTTAAATGAATATTAATATATACAGATCATAGGTAATATAAGTAAGTGGTAGAATCAACAGATAACACTTTAAAAATGTCTTCATACAGGATGACCTTACATGTTTGAGTCTCTATCACTATATATTATCAACTATATAAACTAACTTCACAAGATTCACTTGTGACTGCACTGATAGAGCAAGATAATTTCCTTTATTTGTCCTCTTTTATGGACAAGTACTTCAGTGGAAATGCGTTTAAATTCCTCATATTCTTTAATCTCTTAACCTTTAACAAAAGCGTTTTGAATCTCGCTGGCTCTCTCTCGAGAAGTGAATCACACTTGCTCTGTGTTGTGATTGGCTGTTCACCGCTGATGTCACACATTCATGTGCACACGCTCCATTAACTCGGGATCAAGCCTGAGTTGACAGAGAAAGTTGATGATCACCTTCATGGTACCAACAAAGCCAGATTAGAGTGGTTTGGTTTTGTCAACTCAAAACCTATCCTATTACTCTGAATTTGTTCATCTACCATCATGGTACAGGCCCCAGGTTTAGTCAGTTTTACACCAAGTAAGCAAAGTCACAAAGTGCCTTGAAAAACAAACTCTTCTTCAATCTGTAACTAAATAAGAACCGCTGAAGCTGTTGATCGGTTCCATGTGATAGTACAGAGCAGGCATCCTCAAATCTGGCCCGCTCCTGCAGAGTTTAGCTCTAACCCTGATCAAACACACCTGAGCTGCTAATCTGAGTCTTCAGGATCATTAGAGCTTCACAGGTGAGTTTGATCAGGGTCGGAGCTAAACTCTGCAGCAGATTCATCCTCCACAGAAAGATTTGAGGAACCCTGGTATAGATGAATGATGATACGTTTGATAAGATTTTGCATGTTACATGTTAATGAAGTAAACATTGTGTGCACACTAGACCATGTAATATTAGTAACTGCACTCATTAATGTTAAACAACAGTAGTTTTATGATTTGTAATACTCCCACACTACTGAATCTGTAGCAGTCTCTGGTGTTAGTGTGGAGCTCTGCTTTGGCTCAGACGTGACTGCTCTCTGTGCTCAGGCTGTGCGGAGGGATACGCTCGAGACGCCACCGAGATCCAGAACATCCAGATCGCTGAAGGAGACGTGTGCCGCGGCCTCTCCATCCCCATCTACATGGTGTTCCCTCGCCTCTTCACCTGCCCAACTCTAGAAACCACCAACTTTAAAGTGGGTAAGGGTCCGGTTTACATCTTCAGTGCTGGATCTGCGTGTGTTTATTAATATTTAATACAGAAATCATCAGGGGCCAGTTGTTCAAACGGTTTAATCTGGATCAGAATGATCTGGGTTTGGAAATCTCATGTTTTGCTATCCTGGATCAGGTAACCCATCTTACGTTTGTGCTGCTGCGAAGCAGAATTGAAAGAGTTTTAAAGTTTAATTACATTTTTGTTCCTGAAATCCACTCTTCTGCTGGGATCAGAATAATCAAGTTTTTTTTGAACAGCACAAATTGAGGATTTAATCCAGATCAAAACCAAGATTGGATTTAGTGATCTAATCTGAATTCAGAATCTTTTTCTTTTGAACAACCCATGTTCCAGATTTGATCCAATCCGATCAGATTACTTTTGAACAACTGGCCCCAGCTCATAGACTTTTTCTTCCTCTCTAGAATTTGAGGTGAATATCGTGATCGTTCTTCAAGACGATCATCTGATAACGGAAAACTTCCCGCTGAAGCTGGTCAGAGTTTGAGAATCTGAAGCTTCGTTGAAGGAATTAAGATTTTTCTTGCTATGGATGAGAAACTGCCATTTTCACCTTCAGTTATATTTACATGCGTTTCTGTAATATTAAAGTGTTTATTAAAATCATCTGCTCACCTGTGAGATATTGATTCAGTGTCATTGAAGGTTTGATTTGTCATTCGTTTTACTCGTAGGCGTCATGTAATGCAGGGATTCCCAAACCGATCCGCTTCGAGCTAAAATATGGACTTGAAGACCCTCTGAGAACATTACACTCCACACTTCTCTGATGACAGTTAATGGTCACATGACAGGCAGGTAAACATAAGCGTTTACTACTGAAGTCTGGCATACACAAAACCTTTAACATCAGAGCTGGAGTGTAATCCAGAAAGCAAGGTTGATTAACCCAAACCTTGCTTACTCGAGGTATGCTGGCTTCATAAACGCGTCCGAGAGTACGTTCATTCAACACAGAGCATGTTTCTGGTTAACACACAAGACACTCAACAGAGCGACCACGTGCCATGCTTTCTCTCTTTCTTCAGTTCAAAGGTCATTTGCATACTTGGTTCATATTGCCACGTAACTAGTGGTTGTGCAGTCATTTCTCTTATTTAAATCACTGAGAATAAGAGCTATATTGTTTGTGTGATGCCAATTACATATCACGCATGTATTTTTATTATAGAAAATGGCGATCCATGTGTAAGAAAATGAAATCAATATAATAAGTTAAACATTATCAGTTTTATAATTTATACAAATAACATGCCAATATAATATAGTACCTTATATTAATGCTTTATAAGTAACACGTACATATACATAACTGTATTGTAATAATATAATATTGTGTGCAGTCCGTCATGCCCACTGAAGTCAGTAGGTCTCGCATGCGCGGATAGCTCTGAAGTGAACGAACCCTGAAACAGAAGCTACTCCAGAGCAGGTTATCTTCATATGGCTGCTTGCACTGAGAGTAACCTCCGTTTATCTGCTTAATTACCCTTAAACATACCTGGGTACGTCTCACAACCTGCTTTCTGGAATACCCCCCAGATTTAAACACTGCATACACTTATTGACTCGTCTCCTAGCCCTCGGGACAAGACCACAGGAACCAGATGAGTCCTCTGCACAATCTGATGCTGCTGCAGCATAGAATTAAACCGCTGGTCTCGTCTGGCCAGTGGAGAACGACACTATTTCAATTCTATTTCGACACTATTTCCCCATTTAATACTGTAAAGCTGCTTTGACAGTCTGCATTGTAAAAAGCACTATATAAATAATGGTGACTTGACTTTGTAAACCGTCACAGAGGAAAAGGCATGCATCGCACACTAGCAGATGCTCTGATCGTGCAGAACTCACACAGAAACATGGGACAAATGAAAACAATGCGTTTAAAATCAGCTCAAAATATCATACGTTTGATCTCCTCCTCAAACACTACAGGATTTCTGCAGATATGAACAAGTTAAATATAAGACTTAAGACCTTTTTAATACCATCTTATAAGAAATTTAAGACCTAAACCTGTAATGGAAATCCACATTATATTACATGTAATATTTAATGTGTTTAATGTAAAAAGAAAAGGTACCGTCCCTGTCATAAATTATATTTATTACTATGATATACTGTGAACTTTTCATACCAGCAGAAAATATTCCATATACAAAATATCCCCACAAATGTACTGCCTCACCAAGATTTCTGGTGGGGTAAACCATTTATTCTGGAGCAATATTTTCAGTGTTCTATCAGCTTTTACATACTTACATCTGCATGTTTTTATTTACCTTTACAAAGACCTTTTTCAGCCTTTTTAAAAGTATGCATCAACTTTCATCTCAAATTACCATTAATCAATAAATTCAATATACAGGGCTGTTACCAGTCAGATTAAATCATTTACACTGCAAAATTACAACTGCAATAAATGTTATGATATTGTTTTGAATACATTTTTGGATATAAAAATAAATAATTATTGTGGGGAGGAAAATGCATACTTTAACATACTAAACCACCAGTAGGTGGCGGTAAGTCCCTTCATGAGCGAGTCACGTGTCATTCAACGATTCGTTCATTCAGTAGCAAAACACCGCCGAGTGTTGCTTGGAAATGTTTAATCCTTCTGCTGTGATCTATGTTTGGAACGATTTTTGTTGTAGAAATAGAACAAAAACAGTAAATATTGCATTTAAAATGTAACTTAAAACTTAACTACCTGACTACTTTACTTGTTTATTGAACTAAAATCAATGTGACATTAGCAACCATAAAAATATTCAGCAAAATAGCTCCCTTGTCAAGGTGTTACTTAACTATATGTTATGAATAAACTAAACATTTTGAATCTTTACCTCAGTATGTTTCTTCTGACTCTGTGTGCTGTTATGCAGTTTTGAAGTCTCTCACAAAGAGACCGATAGCACGAGTCTGAACAGCATGACCTTGATACCAGAAATACATCAATCGCTGTTTACGCAGAATGTAATAAAATCAGAAGAATCATGTTCAATGATTATAAACGGTCATTAGGTTCGTCAGACTGAAAAAGATATTTTAGCAGTAATGTGACCTATTGAATCTGAATTTGAAACATTTTAAGGCTTTAATGCATTTTATTAGGAAGACATTAAGACTTAAGGACCCGTGGACACCCTGCTACAGGATTTTCTATGAAATCTGCAGCCTGACTAACTTTCAGCAACCTTCTCCAGACTGAAAATCAGGTTGTGTAGTGTAATCCAGCTTTAAATTTATTATAATAGAAGTGTATGTATAAAAATAAATATTAGAATCAATTATTGCACTAAAAATGTAATTAGTTTGAATTTTCAGCTTTTCCCCAGTCTGCATCTCCGATCTGCAGAAACGCTGTGTCTAAAACACATCAACAGCAGGAGAACGCTTCTTTGGTGAAATATTTTAATGAAGTAAAATTTGAAGGTAAAATGACAAGCAAAGGTAAAAGTGGAAGAGTAAAATCAGTTCACATAATGAACTTTATTCCAGGAATGAAAACACAGATGTGCCCTGAAAGTAAACATCACCGATTGGTCTGTAGAGTTTCCGACACTCAAAACAAACGTCATGACTGTGAGTGTGTGATTCTGAAGATAAGAGTGGTGTCTGATGCGTGTGTGGATGAACATACAGTGGGTCAGTTAAAGGCGGCAGCGGGCGCGTGGCTCTTGCGGTGTCTGCCGGGCAGCATGGGAAAGTCCTCCGGTAAGAGCGCATGTTCTCGACAGGTGGGACACGTGCTCTGCTCCTTCAGCCACGACTTTATACACTGAAACACACACACACACACACACACAGCATCAGTCTACATCCCACAGCTGCCAGACGCTCCGGAGACGAGAGCAGAGCCTGACCTCTCTGTGGAAGCTGTGGCGGCACTCCAGGACACACACTTCCTCTGGACTCATGTCCTCATGACAGATGATGCACGGATCCTCCATGTTCAGCTGAGGCACACACACATATGTTCAGTGAGGTTAGAGTTAAGGTCTTTTCACACTGAAGACAACGATGCTTTTGAATGGAAACAATAGATGTCTTTAGGGCTGTTCACACCAGGCGCGCCAAAAACTGAGGATGGACCCTTAAACTAAACTGATGATGCGTTTTAACGGTCATCAGCATCCTTGATAAAACGAAAGTTAGTCTCGATGTGAAAGCAATGTTCGTCAGCGATCCGCATCGCGTCCAGTGTGAAACAGCCTTCGGACGAGCACAGTGACTTTAAGCGCGTGTGTGTGTGTGTGAAATTGTTACCGCCAGCGCCGTGCTGCGATGTTTCTCCGACACGTTCTTCCACACGGGCGGCCCGGTCGCTCTGACAGCGGCATCAGACAGAGTCATGTGACCCGGAGCGTCAACACCCCTGAGGTTCATCTGCTCCTGCAACAGGGAAGCACGCTGTCACTCCACAGCACACACACACTCTCACTCTCTCACACACACACACACACACTCTCTCTCTCTCTCTCTCTCTCTCACTCACACACACACACACACACACACACTCTCTCTCTCTCACACACACACACACTCTCTCTCTCTCTCTCTCTCTCACACACACACACACTCTCTCTCTCTCACACACACACTAGGGCTGCATGATAAATCGCATGCAAATGTCATGCGCATCTCATCAGTAAAGCCGGTTCTGTGATCAGTAGTAAATGTCCATAACCTGCTTTCAGATGGAGCAGCATTTAATACACAGAACCGTAGCTCACTGACAAACTACACACTATCGTGTTCATATTCGCAGATGAATCGCCTTCGATTATGAATGCGATTTTGCATAGCACACACACACACACGAGATGGTTACGCACACGCGTGTTCTCCTGATGGTCCAGGATGAGCTGAGCCACTCGGTTGATGACGTCATCATAGGCCAGCGTGTTGAGAGCGCCTCCGCTGGACACACGGACCTCCTGGATGAACTTGCTCATCACCAGCCTACACACAAACACACTGATCACCAGCTCACCGACGCTCAGACGACCGGAGGAATTATCATTCATTCATGTTTCTGAAAGAATCTCTTCTGCTCAGCAAAGCTGCGTTTATACAAACAATAAAAACTGTGAAAAAATATTAGAAATTAAAACAGCTGTTTTCTATGTTAAAGGGGACATAACACACAGTTTCACCCGAACTCATGTTAATCTTGAGTAGAATCTATAAAGTAGTATTGATCCTTCATATCTCCAAAGAGTCTGTAGTTTAATCATTTATAAAAGATACAGCATTACGATTCTCTCCGAAAACTCCTGGAGGCGTGTCGTGGGCGGAGCTAAAGATTGACGAGCACTTGAGCTCCAACTGCCAACAAAACAGACATTTGATGCTGTTTCACTCGTGTCTGCAGCTCTGAATCATGACCAGGATCTTTTAAATCGCCGAGACCGCTCCATCCTTCAGTATCAAACGAATCCAGCATTGAACTAGGTCTCGTTTATAAAACACTTGAGAAACTCCGTTGCTGCCCCGAAAAAACAAACTGCATCCACCGTTTACGTAACGCTGGGTTCTTCGGGAAGCTGAACAAGGTTCTCTCTCCCTCACAACCAAACACACTTCTTTAGGGACACTGTTCCCGAGCGAGTCCCGAGCAGTGTGTGGATGGGCTGCTCTCGCTCCGGTCGAATAGTTTTTTGAAGCTTTGGCCATGTTTAGCATGAGAATCCAACTCTTTAACAGTGTAAACAACTCAACATGCATGAAACAGCAAATATTCAACATAACGTAATAGATATTTCCCAAAGCTCTGCACTCAGTCACGTACGACAGCTGCACGATTCTGGATAAATTGGGAATCACGATTTTTTGTCTCAAACAGAGATCACGATTCTCCCACGAAACACAATAATGTGACAAAATATCATTGCTGCAGTCTATTTAAAAGTGTTTAATTTGAACAGATTATTAAACATTTAAATTAATGTATTTCTAATATATTTAGTTCATATTAAAGTGATGAAAAAGTGGTTTGAATGAATGATTTAATGTCTCACTCATAAATACTTCACTTGTTTACTGGATGAATCAGTGTTTTTAAACTAATCTCTTGATTCAATCACAAATACATTTAAGTCACTTTTCTGCATCTAGTGGCAAAACAATGCCATCGACACAAACGTTATTTGAAGCGCCAGTTAACTTTCAAAAGGTCTATTTTGATCGTTACCATAAAAATCAGTGTTTATATCTGAACTATTAACTTATGAATGACTGTAATACAGAAACAATACTGTGTAGCTGAAAAGACTGTTTGTGAGGCTGTTACCCAAACATGTTAACTGTCTGCTCTGTCAGCAGCTGAACGCAGATGTGAATGCTCCGGGAAGACTTTATTAAAGGTTTATTAGACACGGGCGAAGCTCTAGTGCAAATATAGCAGTATTTATCCAAGTACCTGCACTTTTTTGGACTAAAAGCCCTAATATTAGGACGCTGTTCAGTGAGTGCAGCTAATAAACCTCAGCAGATCTGACTGAATATCAATGTGTCTAGAATATCAATGCGATCACGTCGACTCCAGAGGATTAAGTTATTTTTTTATTTATGTTTTAAATTGTAATAATATTTCACATTTTGACTGTTTTTGCTCTAATCTGCAGCAGTGCTTTCTCTCAGAAGTGTGACTGCTGGTCTCGGTCTCGGTGTTGTGTTGGAGCAGCACCTGTTGTAATGAGGGAACATCATGTGGAGTCGCTCCAGGATCCGGTCGTACACAGTGAGGTGCTGCGGCGCTGGGGGCCGACGGCTCACTGGATCTTCAGGAAGTCTGTCAGTCGGTGTGCTGCGTCCTGTGGGCGTGGGTGTACGGCCAAGAGGAAGTGACCCGTACGGCCCATAGAACTGAGAGCCGGATGGCTGAGGAACCGGAGGAGGAAGCATGACCTGCAGGACACAAACACTGATCAGGAGATGCGTGATGACCTTTGACCTTCACGTGACCCACAGAGTGAGCGGCAGCTCTCACCGGTATAGCGGGCACTGCGGGGATGCTGGGAACGCAGATATCAGGCAGTGAACACAGTCTGGCGCCGCTCTTCACCTGATCCATCTGAGCCTCAAACTCCATCTGAAAGAAAGTACAGAGAAGCCTTGATCTGAATCCAGAGTTTGGTAATCAGAATGGATTGGGTTTTGTCTGTCACGGGTATCAGAAGGAAGCTCACCTGTGTCCTGTTGATTTTGTCTTCAGCATCACACACGTGTTTCTTCCAGTCGTCTATGGCTGACAGCAGGGCACCAGAGGGGAAACTGCAGCACAATTAACAATTAACAATTTGCCACTCCGGGCCAGTGGCAAATTTCCCTTATTGTCTACCCCTGTTATTACAACGTTATGGTTTCGCTGGACTAAAAGTGCTCGCTAGGATGTTGTTCTGTGGACCCTTACCTCTCTAACTAAACTGGGATTTCAGCAGTGGACGCGTTTGGGGCTCGTTATTACAATGATAAAGGTACGTACTGCTTTTTTATTCTGCGTGTTTGGATGTGTACTGCTTACACAAATGTAGCAAATACATTCCTTATAAGCTTTCCATCGAAAAACAGCGATCTGTCGTCGATGCTTGAGGCTTAGACCTTCAGAATGATATATAGTGTCGTCAAGATTAATGATATTCTTTCACATTAAATTCATTCATAAACATTAAACTAGTGGGGAAAAACCGCTTCAGTGCGCCGTCGCTCTGGTGAACGTTAACAGGTTAAACGGTTGATTCATTCAGGAATGAAACGCCATCATGTTGCTCAGAGACGCAGAACAGTGCTGTGGCTGTGTTTGGAGTTATTTGTGTTGTGAAATAGAGCAAAAACAGGCAATATGGTGTCTAAAACCTAAATCCCTTAATATTAACTTTCTATTTACTGAATGGTTGTAAAATAAATAAATAAATAAATCACATTTGTAATCATGCTGATTTTTGGAGAAAAATGGCACTCTGTGTGATATTGATTAACTATATGAAATGATATAAATATATACATTTTCTGCCTCCACATCTTGAATTCTGTGATCATTGCAATTTCCAAATGCATTTTAACAGACAGAATCGTGCGGTGAAAGAACGCACTGTAAATGCAACACTGTAAAGAACAATTACGGTATTATCGCAGTCTTCGCAGATGTGTAACTCACTCTGAACACCTGTGTGAGCCGTACCTGAGCGACGCCTCCGTCAGGTGTTTGACCACCATCTTCCCTTCAGAGACAATCATTCGGAGCCGCCGCAGCGCCTGTTCACGTCTGCTCTGCAGGACACACAGCTGACACACACACACACACACACACACACACAGGTGTCACTGCGGCGTCCAGGGATGAAAACATCCTCAACACACGGCTGAAAGACTCACCTGAGCCATCATGGATCTCCTCTGGGCCTTCACACATGCGTCTCTGAAGCGCTTGATCTCCTCCTCCAGACTCAGCCGCTCAGATGCACTCTGGTTACTGCAGGACGCATGCAAACACGTTAATGCATCAGAATGACACAAACACACACACATCAGTTTTATTGATCTAGCACTTTTCATAGTACATACTGTTTCATAGCAGCTTCATTCTTTTCATGATGTAAACAATACAATTATTCACACCAATACATTTAGAGCTGTGCATTAATATAGTTTACATTTGACAACAATATAAACAATCAAACAGATGAGCATTATGGTATATATCATGCGAATGTACTGTATGCATGTGGACAGTGGTGGCTTTAACTTCTACAGTAGCTGTGAGCTGAGGTTAGTAGTGTGTTGCGTGTTGATATGGAAAGTTTTGATTCTGTAAGGTTTTATTCAGTTTATATTAATTAGTTGTAGTGACGGGCTGAATTACTATTTAGTGATGTGCATCACAGATAAGTGCCAAACAAACAGCAAGTGTTCCATGATTTCAGTTAGATCACCCACAGAAATACAAGAGGAAGCTAAACGTATGGAATAATTCAGTTTTAAAATCACTTCTGCTCACTAAAGCTGCAATTACTTGATCAAAAATACAGTAAAAACAGTGATATTCTAAAATACTATCTATAAAAATATACTTCAAAACAACCATTAAAAAATAAAACATTCACCATTTCTCTTTCAAAGGTATTGATGCAAAGGTTTATATTGTATGAGATGATAACAGGTGTTCAGACTCACCTGGCATCCAGGAATCGTTCCAGTTCTGCCTGAAACTCTTTATTCTTCAAACTGATGTCTCTAGTGTGACTACAGAAAACACACACGTTCATTCAGCAGTAAAACAGCAGCTCACATGTGTGTGTGTGTGTTATAAATATAAAAAGGCTTATAAATCAGTCTAATCATGTTTCTATTTAAATCTAGTATTTTGCACAGGTTTCTGTGATGGTTATTTTTTATAAGTCATAGAAAATATCTTTAACCTGATGTAAAAACAATAGAGGTCTATGAGATGTTCCTACTAATATAGTGAAACAAACATCAGTGTGTGTGTGTGCGTGTGTGTGTGTGCGTGTTTCCTCTGCGTATCAAACTGATGTTGAGTGTTGAGTGCACGTCTGACCTTTCATGCAAGTCTGCCAGATCTTTGATCTCCATCTTCAGCGTCTTCAGTGTCTCCTGGTGCTCCTTCTTCTCCTGCTGGTCTTTCCTCACCTCCTCCTCTAGCTTCTGCTGGAACATGTTGTGCTCGGTGCCGGCGATCTGAACACAAGCACAGTCACGCTTCTGAGCCGCAGAACCACACAAACGCTTCAGAGCATCCCGACGGCCGATTCTCTACCTGCATCCTCAGGGTGATCTTCTCGGTCTCCTCCTGAAGTGCGGAGATCTCCACGGCCCTCCTCTGCTGGACGGCTTCATGATCCTCCTTCATCTGCTGGATCTCCTTCAACAGCTGCAGCTTCTGCTTCTCTTTCTGCATCATGTCGCCCTGGAAGAAACACAGACGTTACGATACTGCGCTCCTGTACTGCTACTCATAAAAATGATGATGAAAAAACATGATTTTTGAAAATTGTTAAAAACAGTGTTTTCTGTTTTTGCAAATGGACAAATATTTGTGTTATGGATCTGGGTAAAAAAAAAAAAAAAAAAAAAAAGGAAATATATTTATCACCGTTACAAGATTTATAGGCTATAGGATAACGAGTGGTTCCTTACATTATTACATTGTGATTACAGTACTGAGATGTGCTATTTGTGACCCAGAAGCACAAAACCAGTCATAAGGGTCAATTTTTCGATATTGAGATTTATGCATCTTCTGAAAGCTGAATAAATAATCTCTCCATTGATGTATGGTTTGTTATGATAGGACAATATTTGTCTGAGATACAACTATTTGAAAATCTGGAATCTGAGAGTGCAAAACACCCTCAGATACATTTCACTGCTGGTTATACCCTGTATAATTGTGTATGTGACAAAACAAAATCTTGAAAACATCAAAATACTGAGAAAATCGGTTTTAAAGTTGTTCAAATGAAGTTCTTAGCAATGCATATTACTAAAATTACGTTTTGATATATTTACAGTAGGAAATTTACTAAATATCTTCATGGAACATGATCTTAATATCCTAATTTGTTTGTCATAAAAGAGAAATGTATAATTTTGATCCATACAATGTATTGTTGGCTATTGCTACAGATATACCTGTGTTACTCATGACTGCTTCTGTGCTGCAGGGTCACATTTATGATGAAATACCATAAAGCAAAAAAAGTGTAAAGCGTATAAAATACATTTTAATGGGCATAATTAAGTGTGAAAATAACTGAAGGAAATATCTATTTGCTAAATGAACTAAGCCAACTAACATTACACATATTCTTTTGGTTTCTACACCCAGTATTTGAAAAAAATTCCGTATGCAATGAAAACACAGGTATCGGCAAGTACCAAAAATGAAAGCATCAGTATCGGCCAGTTCTGGAAACAGTGGTATCGGTGCATAGTTAGCTCTGGTTCTACCGGATAATACATGTAACATTCACGTCACTCACGTTGTTTCTCTCGAAGGAAAGGTATGGCTCTGTGTTAATGGAAACATCTGTATGCTCTGCCAAATCCTGTAAGACAGAGTCAGAGGTCAGAGACGGCACTCATCCAGATGACATTCCCGTCATGTGTCCCATCTTACCCGCACACACACGGCCGTGTGTTTGTCCTCTCTCTGCACAGACGCCAGCGTGTGTTCCAGCATATCTGCAGACAGATACTCGTAGTCTGAGATGGGACACTCAAAGGCATACGGGTCGGGGAGGAGCATGAAGGGATCTGAGGATGCAGACTCCTCTTTATCATCATAAGGCTGGCTGTCGTGTGACGCAGTGTCGCTCAGAACGTCCATGTGCGGCCAGAACTCTTCAGCTGAGGGGTTGAGGTGCGACGGAGGCAGGGTGTCTGTCAGAGACACGGCGTGCTTCATCAGGCCGATCAGCTCGTCCATCATGACAAAGCGCAGAGACTCCAGCAGGAAAGGCTCGAGTCCTCCGGCATCTGCGATCTTCTGCTGCGCCTCCGGAGGAAAGTTCTCCAGCTCGCCCACCATCAGCGGGTCTGAGGTGCACAGCGGGCCGTGCTCCTCCAGAATCTGAGAGAAATAACTGACAAACACATGATCACTCACTTCAATCTTTCAGCACATTTTACACTGATCTTAAACTCGACTTCCACTGCGAACCCTTCATACTGGATCAAGGCCCATTCACAGCAAGCACAATAAATATAACTACAGCTTTAATAATTGTTCTAATTCTATGAGAATAATAACGATTACACAAAAGAACAATACCGCCTTTCAGAGAGATTTGTTTTTCAGTAAATGAATGATAAAAACATCCAGTCAGAATCCATCCTGCTTTATAGAGCTCGAGCATTGAAAGCGAGAGACAACAAATCTGCAGAGCAACTATTAAGGTAGTGATTAGTGAATTAGTGATTAGTGAAACATTAGTGAAACTTAGCGATATGAAGAATTGCTCACACAGAAGTCACTTTAAATCAAGCTGGGTTTCTGTTGATCAGCCAGCGAATCTGCATGAGCAATGTGAACAGGAGCAAAACTTCATCACTCCCGACTGCACAGACTCACTGCACCGATCGGGTGTTGATATGGATGCTAATATAGTAAATCACTGTTTTTGTTTTCATTGCTGTTATAGTTTAATAATATAGTTGTGGTTACAGTTATTATATTTATAGTTTTTGGTGTGAACAGGTCTTTACCAGCGTTGGGGAAAGTTACTTTTTTAAAAAGTAATGCATTATAATATTACATTATTAATTGCGTTACTTGCATTACTATTACATTACTTTTTTTCCCCCTCACCTGGGCTGGGCTTGCTTGCTATAAAAAGTCCTGTTTTTGGTAGATAAGAGCTCTTTCACACCAATAGTGAAATGAATGAGCCTCAGGCTGAAGGAAATGTTGATTCACATCTGTACAGCAGAGGGCGCCGCTCAAACAACAATGTTATGTTTATCTAGTCATTTTTGCTCAGTTTCGTCGAATCGGATCATTGAAGGTCAACAGGTTAATAAAATGGGATATTACTATAGTTTGCGTTTCTCTGTTTTTATTCATTTTGAGGAATATTGAATCTGTTTTTGTGTGAATGAGATGAGTAGAACTACAGTAAAATCATGTTCATCTCTGCACTTACTCCTGATTTCTCTCAACATGAGGACAGGAGAGCTGTCACTCTATAAACAGGGAAAATAGTAATTGCCGTAACTCAGATATTTTCTTGGAAATTAAAAAGTAATGCATTACTTTACTAGTTACTTGAAAAAGTAATCCATTACGTATCTCGCTTTACCCCCAACACTGGTCATAATCGGAGGAGACGTACTCGTATAAACTCTCTTTTGTGGGGTCGGGGTTATTGTCCAGGATTCTCTCGTAATGGCTCCGGTGTGTTGATCCTGCATACTGCTCCTCAAACTCCTCCAGCTGTCCTCGCAGGTGTTCCGGAACGCTGAACGGATCCATGACATTCAGGAACATCCTGGAACAACACATTCACAACGTCACCAAAACTGACTCTCTTCTTCACGTGTGTGACGTGCAACGGCTCGACTGAACTCACAAAGCGTCTTCCTCAGGGAACAGCTCATCTTCCTCATCCTCATCCCTCAAATGTCCACCTCTCATTCCAGACAGCACAATAAAAGACTGAAACACACAGACACACAGATGAGCATCAAGCACTTTGGCCGGCCGGCACCGCGGCACTGACCACACTCACCTTTAAATCCTTCTTATTCTTCTTGCGATGCCTGTTTTTACTCTTAAATACTGAGCTCTGAAACACACAGAAAGAGTCATTTACTTAAACTCAGACGAAACGCTTCAGAAACAAATGCTTCAGAACGTGTCTCTTACCATGTGCTCGTCATCATCCGTCTTTTTAATGACTAAACAAACAGCATCTGAAGAAAAACAAACAATTATTTACAGAAAACCCCCTTCACATATAAAACACCCGTTCTGAGTAACATACCGTCTTCAAAATATTGATCAAGAATGGAGTGACAGGAGTGATAGCGCTCTCGATTCGACTCTAGAGTCCAAATAAACAGACGCATTTCTTTAGCCGGAGCCTGTCTTAAGTACTCCATTACAGTTAAACCGTCACGGTGAAATAATTCCGGAACAGTGCCAAATTTCTCGATAAGCGTCTCTTGTAGCGGTGCGAACGTGAGCAGAGGCTTCAGGTCCATATCCTCCAGATGAGAGCTATAACGATTGATGAATGACTCCGCAGCTTTCAGACCTGACGGAGGAGACCAAAAATACTGTTTACATACACATCAGACTAATTAACGACTGACTTGCACACATAAGATGTGGAAGTGAACAGGAGTGTGAGTGAAACGCACCAGCGTTATCCAGCTGCCGAGCCCAAACCTGCAGTTTGGATTCGAAATGAAGCGTCAGGCCGAGTGTTTCGATAAAGACTCGAGCCCAGACCCGGTTCCTGGACTCCAGCAGAAGATCCACCAGCTCCCACAGCGGTCCAGGGTCTCTACGGCTGTTTAACACACTCTCATGTCCTTTACTCTCAAATAAATCCAGCCACGGCCGCAGATGCTCCAAAAAGCTAGAAATATCCACTGACTCTTCTTTAAAAAGTCCTTTGTTATCATGAATTTGATGTAAAACACGGTCCATATAAATACAGTCTAAGGATGGCTCTGCAGGAATAAGAGCAGAGATACAGTGTTATTAACAGCGGTTCTCATCCAGGGGTCCGGGGCCCACCAGAGGGCCTCAGAAATTAAAGAAAATAAGACTTTAAGCAACATTGTTGATCCAAAAATGAAAATTCAGTCATTTACTAGCTTGTTCCAAATCTGTTTCTTTCTTCTACTGAAGAATACTGGTAAACAAACAGTTGCTGGTAGCCATTGACTTCAATAGTATTTTTTCCTAACTATTATAAAAGTCAAAGGCTACGGTCAACTGTTTGGTTACACAGCAGATAACAGACATTTAATCACAATTATTGCTGGGGATAATTCAGTAGTGTCTGATATAGGATCATATCACAGCGTCTCTACTAAATTCTACACCCTGAACATCAGAAGCGATGTCCGACTTTGGAAATGTTTTATAGTTCTCTCCTTAAATATGAAGAGGTCAACAGATTAATGAGTTACTCCAAAATTCACAAAGCTTATGGATGTAATTATAATAAAAGTCAGACACTGACGCGAGTTGCTGTTTTTGTCTCTTCTGAGGAAGATTCATTCACTTGTTTGTCAAAGAACCAGAGACATTTGCTCAGATTTATTATTCTTTCTGTTTTAAAGATGTTTTCTTTGGATTGTTTAACTACTCCAAAAAGTGAATATAGGAAAATAGAATTAGTGTTTCCTGCTAGTTAAATTTCACATACATAAACAAAAATCTGCCTCTAAACCTCTTTCCTTTATTCAGTGTGAAACTATCCAAAGCAGTGAAAACTGCATCCGTGTTCATCCTGCATGTTCTAAAAAACATGCTTACTATAGTTAGACCATGGTAACCACAAATTAACCATGGTTTTACTACACTAACAGTTTAACCATGGTATTTGTAGTAAAACTGTGGTTATACAAAAATACATGCACTTATACTATAATAAAACCATGGTTAATTTTCTTAAGGGATTTGTATTGTGTATTTCTTTTTTCTTTATTTAGTTTTTGATAACTGTACTGCCTTAATGGTTTGATGTTTTTTACTGTTTAATAAATAAAAAATAAAAATCAGGAAAAGGATTCCCAATATTCGCTTTGTAGACCCAAATAGTGCTACTGCTGGCTTAGCTCACTAGCTTTATGACTGAAATAAGTATGATGTTTACAAACAAAATATCCATATTTCCATATAAGATAACATTTAGGGCTGTCACGATTCGTCGATTTTAGTTGACTAGTCGATTTTTAAAAATCGTCGACTTCATTATGCTCGCGTTGACTAACCGGCAAAATACCGGAAGTGGTGCATTTCACAGACGAGAATCCATAAAACACATTATTAGACAAATTTCCAAGCCTGCATGATATATTAAAAACCATAATTAAGCATAATTGTGAATTCACAAATGCTATGATTTAATTAAATAATTATATGTGATGCAGTTCACACAGTATATGGTCTTTAATTATGTCCATGCGTGTAGTTAAGCACGTGCGTCTCACAGCGGCTCCGTTCACAGCAGCTCCACAGAAACTTATTTACATGTGGAGCGTCTCAAACTCCATCTCTGCATGCTGTTGTGAGTTTGTGTTTACTATAACGTTCATCTGGGGACGCAACGTGCACCATTTCATCAGATTTGTGAGGTAAATCATTTATAAATCTACACAAACAGGAGAATACATCGAGATTTCAAAATAAAAGCTCAAACCCTCACTCTGAGTTACACGGTTTGATCTCCACATATTCAATAATTACAGCGGCTGTAGCATTTCTGTCCTAAAGAAATGGCCATATATTAAAGATTAAGTGGAAATCTTAATTAAATGGTGCTTGGTCAATATCAAACCAGGACTAGATCGCGCAGTAATGTGTAAAAATAATCGTCAGGCCGTCGGCGCCCCCTGCAGGCCTGCAGAGGTTGTGATGCGTAATCTATATTAGCTCTATTGTTTATAATACATTGTATTTTAACAGTTTTGTTCAATAAAACCATGATTTCTTGCTTTTGATACTTTATTTGAACTAATTATTATTGTATCATTGCTATTATATATGTAGTCGTTTTAAAAGCTATTGTTTATTTCCAAATTCAGTTTTTTCCATTTTCATTTTTCTATACTCTGTTTTAATGGTTAAATAAAATTTGATTTCTTTCTTGACAGCTTGTCTAATTAATTGAGTTTTACAGTTTCATCTGTTCCAAATTCTCTTTTCCATTATTTTCTGGATTCCATTTGAATGGTTCCATTAAATTTTTATAATAAAAAGCATCTCCGATTAATTGATTTTATATTAAAAAATGTTAAGTTTTTTCAGAAATATTTACATTTTTCACCTAAATAAATTCTGGTAAATAATATTTCTGGTAAATCCTCCTTTAAAACGTGTTTTTGACACTTGCTTCTTGCACTATTTTTTGCACTTTACTTTGGATTTAAAAACAGGATTTCATAGAAATTTGGTTTAATAAAATATTCTGAAGTAAAATTGTTGATTTTTGTGGGAAATTAATCTTTTTAAATTAATCAATAAATTAGTCGATAGATTAATAAAAATAGTCGTTAGTGGCAGCCCTAATAACATCCAACACAAATCTAGGAGCATAGGTGAGGTAAGTGAATGTTAGATGTATCAGTATTGTAATAAATATTTGAGAAATGATTGTATGTGACTGTATTAGTCTATACTGAGTGCTAGTGAATGTAAAAACAGCAGAACAACAGTTAAAGAGAGTAAACTATCATTCAGCTGAACTCTGCTCGTATGTTTCCAACACTTCAGCTCTTATATGTTCTTACTCCACATCTATTAAATGTTTTCCAGCATATCTCTTTTACTTCTCAGGTAATGTCAATGGTATGATCTATTTCAGATGTGACAGTGGTTACATACACATTTTTAATAAAGCTTTATAATTGTTTGATCAAAATTACTGCAAGGGTCAATTTAGCAGTGGCTGGATATCGATAGGGACATGTCATTAGGGGTGTGCTCAAAATATCGATTCTTAGATACATACCGATATAATATAAAAAGATACAGTATCGATATTCTAGCCCTTAGTATCGATACTCCGTCCAGCCATTAGGGGGCGCAGCGGCGCCCGCGAGTTTCAAAAAACTCATGGAAAATGTTAAAGCAAGATGTAGCATTTAAGTGATTTCATAGTGAAATATGTTATGGCAGTACATGGTGTCACAAAAAAGAATTATAAGAAGATTTAATAAGTAGTTAAGAATAATAAGAAGAAGATTTTGTGCTTGTGTGAGCTCAGACTGTACCCTTGGAAAGTTAAATGTTGACTTGTGGTAATTTCCAGATTAATACAATTTGTGTACAATTAATCAGAGCACTTAAAGTTGCGAATATTTAAGCAAAATGCACTTTGTTATAATGCACTTTTGTCTTCAATAAATTGAAGAAAAATGCAGAGTTCTGTTTGTTGAGTAAATGTGTTCCTCATTAACTAATTGGCTCTGGCCCATGTATTTTTATTGAATCGTGTCACATTGTATCAAATCGTATCGAGACAGCTCTGTATCGAGGTACGTATCGAATCGTGACCTGTGTATCGAGGTATGTATCGTATCGCCAGGTTCTCCAAGGTATACAGCCCTACATGTCATAGTGTCTCTACTAAACTCAGTGCCCTTGCATTGAAAAGTCCTGTAAATGAATTCAAATCTTGTAACTTCATACGCATTATTATAATGAATATGTATTTGGATACCCCTCTCTGCCGTCGGGTCTTTAGGGCCATCCGCAGCCATTACTTCCTTTTTCTCTTGACAGGCAGAATGTGTCGCCAACTTTTCTTGTTTCCGCCGAAGCTTTTGTTCATTTTTAGACTTCAACTTCTCAATACTGTCGAGGAACAAACAGAGAAATCAGCCGCCATCAACAGATACAGCTAAAGTATGAAATATGATGCATAAGATGCATTAAACGCCACCTTGCACATTTCTGCTTGATTCTCAATCGTCCAGCAGGTCTGATTTTAGGAATAGATGTTTTAAACTGAAAGATGAGGAGAATCTTAGTAAGTAAATGAAACATCACTGTGTGCTCTGTGAGTGAGTGTGTGTGTGTGTAAATATGTGTATTTATGTGGGAGTGTGAGCATGTACGTGTGAGTGAGTGTGTGTTTGAATGAGTGAGTGTAAATGTGTGTGCGTGAGAGAGCGTGAGCATGTGAGTGTGTGTGTGAGAGCGTGAGCATGTGAGTGTGTGTGTGTTTGAATGAGTGAGTGTAAATGTGTGTATTTATGTGTGAGTGTGAGCGTGCGTGTGTGTTTACACATCTCACCTCACACTTTATCAGCCCCGTCGAGCCATATATTACAATGTGACAGACCTGACCTCCACAGTCTGGTGTAAAACATGAACCTTTTAGAAAATCCTGCAGTAAAAAGATAAAAATGAGTGTTTGTGCCATGCGCAGGTTTCTCTAATAAGCGCTGTCATGTGTGTCCCTCTGACCTTGTCGTTCTTATCGGAGAATGAGAGTGTTTTGAGCTTCTTCCAGCAGCTCATATGAAACTCGACTCTGCAGCTCTGACAGCAGGTCAGCTGGATGAAGCCCTGCAAACAGCACACGCTCATTAGAGATCGTCAGGATCCATCAGGCAGCAGGTTCAGCTCAGCACACTCACCTTAAAGTCTGGATCGCTGAAGTAGATCTCCACCGTATGAGAGAGACACTGCTGATATCGGCAGACAGCGTCCGCTTTAGGAGGAAACCTACACACCTCTATGAATTTCTCCAGATGTTCCTTCAGTACAGAAACAGTTCATATCAGCACCATAAACACACACGATCTTATAAGAGAAGTGTTGTTGCTTTCAGTCCATGTCTGTTTGCTTTAACAGTTTCATATTCAATCATTTAATCCTGTAGACATTTCTTGTACACCTGCGGTGAGTGGCTTTACTCAGCTAAACACCACTGAATATTTAAAAAAAAGAAGAAACAAGCCCCGACTTCTTGTTTCGAATGGAAAAACATCAGCATGTCAAGCAAGGTCACAAGGACTATTTTGGGTTCAGCATCTGCAGACAATCATTGTGATTCGTTCCTCTTTGTATAAGCGCTGCATGCTCTTTACGGTCTGTTCATATTTAGGTTTGGAACATATGAACAGAGTAAAGAGCACAAATTATCAGGGGGTTTAGTAGCAGAAATGTGCATAAATTTTTCTGTAAAAATGTGTCTAAATTAGGGATGGGCGCTATCTTATCGTTTGCGATATACCGTTGAAACTTCTCCTCACGATAAAAATTTGTCTCCTCACGATAATAACGATAAGTCTAGTTGATGACGTAGTTTTGTGCGCGCCCGATTCACTGTTCATGTGCGGAGTGA
This sequence comes from Barbus barbus, assembly GCF_936440315.1. Classification (NCBI taxonomy): domain Eukaryota; kingdom Metazoa; phylum Chordata; class Actinopteri; order Cypriniformes; family Cyprinidae; genus Barbus; species Barbus barbus. The sequence continues at coordinate 24,638,065 of NC_136725.1, read as the reverse complement.
AAACAAGCATGGCGGAAGGCGGACGTGAGGCTGACAGTGCGTTCACACCGGACGCGACTTGCGCGAATAAATCGCGCTATTCGCGCGTAGTTGGACGCGTGAACATTTTGGGTTTACGCGCTTCATTCGCGCGTGAAATTCACTGCACAACAGATGCGAATTCGCGTCATGGGCAGGCCTTCTGCCAGGCGCACATGTATGACTGCCACAGAGAGCATGTAGAATTTAGCTCTAAACGCTCAATTCGCGCTCTGCGTCATTCGCGCGAATTGCGCGGCAGGATGTCTATTCGCGTCTTTGCATTGACTTAACATGTAAATCATTCGCGCTTAACGCTTCATTCGCGTCTGGTGTGAACGCACCATGAGGAGGAGCTACCTCCACAATTTGCAACTGGTTTGGTTACAGAAAATCAGACGAGGAGCAAACTACCGTAATATGCAAAGTGTACAGAAAAATGGTGGTTACAAAGAGTGGAAACACGTCCAATTTGAATTTGACATAAAAGATGCCATACTTTTAATAAAGTTAAATATGCCATTTCTGAGATATTACAATTAATTAATTTCTAAAATGTTATGATATGGAAAGCCTGAAACAGATCACAGCAGTAGCCATACACAGGCTTTCAGTCGTCAGCAACGTGGTAAACGTGTGCCAGTAGCCTATGCATATGATTTAATATGAAGCGTCCGTAACGCATTATTATGGTTGATAAGAGCAATTAATGGAGATGAGCTGTTGATCATAATTAGCATGGCCATAAGTTGGCTGTGTACAGAAAGTTTCAAGTTAATTGCATTAATAATACTATATGAAATAAACTTAATCTATTTATACATATATATATATATATTATCGTCATTTGTATCGTTATCGCAATAAATACCTGAAATTATCGTGATAAATCTTTTAGGCCATATCGCCCATCCCTAGTCTAAATCAGTTTTCTTTGAACTGCGTTAAAGCCAGAATATTCTGGGATCAGCTGTCACGATCTCTCACACACACACACACACCTTTAAAAAGTCCGGCTGTGTTTCCTCTACTGTAGTTTTAGTGGTTGGCCAGGTGAGTTTTCCAGGTGTGATGTGTCTCTGGATCATCAGCTGTGCGTTGTTGAAGCACTCCAGAGCTTTAGTAAATCTACAACAGATCAAACACAGATAGGAAATGACGACAATCCACATGCAGTGCAGCAGCATTCAAAACCAAAACACTCACCTGTTCTCCTTCAGGTAAACTCTGCCCATCCCATAATGCACCAGTGACTGAAACTTCCTCTCTGATGACTCTAATTTGGTGAACAACTGCTGAGCTTCAGCCAGTTCCTTCAAACATAAGAAACACAATCAATGAACGACTGAAAATACAGTACATTTTTATCTGACATTTACGTTTGTAGAATAGCCTGTGAGAAGCTGCGATTTTAGTCGTCTGTGACTTAACGCTGTACGTCTCTGAGTTTGCATCTGCACTGACACCGAGGGCTCTAGATAAAAGCAATGAGGCAGAATCTGTGATGTATTTCTACATAGGCTAGTTGGCAGTCTGCCACTCTTAAAAAGAGAAATAGAGATCGGTTAATGAGGTGACTGTGGCAGAAGAATCAGGGAGCACTGGGGAGTTTCCAGGAAGAGAAAGACATAAGAACACCTGCAAATGAGATAACTGGTAAGAATAATCTCTTTGAGATCAACCGTATGAAAGTGTAAACTGTGAGTGAGACGGTCCAATGCCCTGCAGGCATCTCTGCTTTGTTGTCTTGAACAATAAAGTCAGATTTTGATTTGAGAGGTTTTTGAATGAGAGATGATCTTCTACAGCAAAGGCGCACCAGACTCGTGCAGTGATACAGTGAAATATCTCTGGCTTTGGTGGAAATGTGGATGCTGGAGTGAGTTCATAATGATCGTGGACACCGTCACTCATTCTAAAGGCTTTTCTGAGTGTCACATGACAAACTGAAAACACGTATCAGTCTCACTCATCAGGTCCATCTTCACATACAACTTGTTGCATTGCATTTTACAGATTCTTTTTAACACATTTAGTGTTAGATGCTTTAATTGACACTGATTGAAGTCAACACAAGAGGAATGTCTTCTGAAAGGTGTATTCTCGCCTATTCTGTAGTACATAAAGCGAGCAGTAAAGACGTAAGACTTCAGTCACACTCGTCTCCTGCACATGATACTAGCAGAAGCTTCTTTACATCACATTCCAGGTAAACATCAAGATGAATTGTGCTGCATTACCTCAGGCTGTCCGATTTCCAGCAGGGCCATCGCATATCCATACATCAGCACAGATTTATCCAGCTCTGTCAAACCCAGCTCCTGTCAGACACAGAAATACACTAATGAACGAGGTTCCAAACCATTTATATTACAGTCAAATATCTAAAACACTCCAACACAACTGAGCCTGACACAACATTCAACCAGAAACACCAAAGAAACCAAGCATTTAGTGTCGAGAGTGACTATCAATGTGACGTACACTCTTTACTAACATGTGGCAAATGTCACAATTCATCTCTAAACACACCAAACCAGCATTATTATACACGCATGACACTGGTTCGAAACTGTAACATACAGAAACATTTTAAAGTCATGATTAATGTAAGACTGCATTGTAAATAAACTACAAAGTCTAAAGGCATCTTTACACACCACATGCAGCACAGAAAGCTAATCTGAAGCATAGGGATGTAATGATGCTCCCCGAGCCAGTTGGAAATCGATACAAATGTGAGAAATATGTTGAGATGTTAAATAAAACTGCAATACAATTGGGGGTGTGAGTTTATATGAATGTATCTCTGAGGGGGACTGACTGTCTTTAGAAATCTTTAGATAGAATTTGTTCTGTATGCATATTATACTACGGGGCCGTTGAATGCTTGAATCTTATTGGCTGACAAACGTTCTAAGGTGCAATTATTTTCAGGGAAACGCACGGAGAACGTAGTTCCAGGCAGCTCTTGACCGCATTACATGTCCATATCACTTCGCCAAGTGATTTATTTCAAAAGGTCCTTACTGCCTAAAACAGCAAAAGAACCAAAACTCAATGGCACTGGCCAAACAAATAAATATACTAAACAACAGGATAAAAACGACAGATCAGATCCATGTTTTTGCCACAAAATTACGTTTTATCATGTACGGAAAGCACATATTCTATCTTCTCACAAGCAAGGTAACAACAACGGTGCTGTTCGTGAAGAAAATGAACTTAATGTTTCACTATTATTACTAGAGACATTGCTGCTGAACTCTTGAGAAACGCACAGACTTACAGAAGTAATCTCTCTCATAACGTAGTTATTAGCTGCATTAGTCTGCCATCAACGGCTCAAACCTCCGTTACTAGGTTTAAAATGACGTTTTGGAATAAGCAGCGGAGGCTTTGAGAGAGATGCGGAAGAAATTAGTCCTACTCACAATAGTGTTTCAAGCAGAAAAACCGAACAAATGCCTTGAAAAATATCATCTGATCGATGTCTTGGTGTGGTAACCGTAGTATATGTGGAATAATTGACTACAGGCCGTTGAATTATTAAAAAAATTATTCAAATCCGCATCATCACCTCGGATGTGCATTATTTTTCTAATAATTCAACAGCCCATCATTAATTATTCCTTACTTAAAGTAGTGCTCATAACCTCAGCACTGCTATGTTTACAGCAGTAACCTAGGAAACGCTGTATGGCTGCTGTTCCATAAGCGCCACCTGCTGGCAGAGAGTGAATCTGCGGTGTAATTCAGCCTATTTGTTTAGTTTAGTTTATTTATTTATAAAGCACATTTAAAAACGACAGGAGTTGCAACCAAAGTGCTGTACAACAAATATAAAACACAGTAAAAACATACCCAATCAAGACAAACATAGGGACAAATAAAATTTTACACCCTCAAACAGAATATAAATGGGTTTTCAAAACAGATTTAAACAAAGAAATAGAAGAAGATCTTATGTGGAGGGGAAGACCGTTCCAGAGCCTAGGTGCTGCCACCGCAAAAGCCTGGTCGCCTTTCGGTTTAAAATGTGAACGAGGAAGTGAGAGAAGAAATTGACTAGACGATCGAAGAGATCTAGAGGTGGAATGCGGAGATTACAGATATACTGGGGAGCATAACCATGTAAAGCTTTAAGACAAACAGCAAAATCTTAAAAATCAACACGAAACTGAACCGGGAGTCAGTGTAGAGAGGCGAGAACCGGGGTAATGTGCTCACGTTTTCTGGTGCCAGTCAATAATCTGGCTGCCGCATTCTGCACCAATTGCAATCGGTTCAGGGATGATTTAGGCAGTCCCAAATAAAGTGAGTTACAGTAATCCAACCTTGAAGTTATAAACGCATTACAAACGAATTACAGATTGAAGGTCCTTCATGGAAAGCATCTTGATTCTAGCAATTGATCTTAATTGAAAGAAACTGCTTTTCACAACAGTACTAATCTTCTATTTTTCTCTCCACTTTAGCCCTGATGCCTTTGAATCTTTTAGTAGACCACAGCTACTGAAAGAGCTTACAAACGGCTGAGACAAGAAACGCTAGATGAACATGCCGACACTAATCATGACTTGTGGCCGCTAGAGGAGTTCCTCAGTGCAGATTTCCCTCAATATCCGGGGCGTTTAGACTGCTTGTGGGGAAAAATAAACGGCACAGCATTTGGTTTAAACCTATACTTATATCCATCGCCACCTGTAAGCTCTTTCAGTAGCTGTGGTCTTCATATCAGTATTTTATTTTCCGAGTTGTCTATTCCGAGATGTGTTGTGGTAAAAATAGCAACAGGTAGCGCAAGTAGCTCACCGAGTGCAACCACTTTACGCCATCAGAATAATGGCACCCCCATAGTCCAAAATGTATAAAACGATTTTTTTTAAATAAATCTTTGATGGGTTTTCTACTACATATTTCAGTAAGAGACATCATTTACGTTACATTAAGCCATACAAGTCTTAATACCCAGGGATCCCTTTAAGACTTGACTTGGACCTCAGAGACTTGTGAACAAGTCTGCTGGTTAATGAAAAACGCCAAATTTCAGCTGACATATCGGTCAACCACCACTGTAGACTGTCTCAGCCTCCAGCAATACTCAGGTTTGGTGTGGAAGTGACGTGTAATGGAAAGGAAAACACACACTCGTATGTACACACAGACACACACACGTTTTTATGGTTTATGGGGACTCCCCATAGGCGTAATGGTTTTTATACTGTACAAACTGTATTTTCTATCGCCCTACACCTAAACCCACCCCTTACAGGAAACTTTCTGCATTTTTACTCTCAAAAAAACTAATTCTGTATGATTTATATGTATATTTGAATTCTGAATTACAGGGACACTGAAAATGTCCTAATAAATCACCTTGTTGTAATACCTCTGTTATTCCCATGTCATTATACAAATTTGTGTCCTCAAACCACAAACATGCACACACACACACACGCAGTACCGAGGTCCCGCTGGACTCCAGGATCCTGAGCGCCACAGAGAAGGACTGCTGTGCGTTCCGGCAGCGCTGATCGCTCAGAGCCACGTGAGCCTCCTGAACGGCGGCACAGAAGCCCTTCCTCCTCCCCGCCTCGCTCTCGTCCTCCTGCAGACACCACAGCAGCGTCAGAGTGCGCGCACACACACACACACACACACACACTCACTACTGCACACTGACCGCTGGAGGGCTTGGTCCGTCCGGGACAGGGGGGTGTTTGCTCCGGACCACCGGCTTCTCTGGGACAGTGGATGAGGCTTTCTTAGTCTTCCGTGGACTCATTTCACTAGGAAAAATTAATTGGGAATAAACACCATATTACAAGCAGCTCAATGAATTCAATACAGTTTCCTAAAAGCAGGAGCCGATCAGCTCAAGGTCAAAGATCAAAGCACACAGAAGGGCTTTTCACACTTGAAATGGTTAACCCTGGGTCATCCTAAACCCCGGATAAGGAATCCTGGGTTATCTGTAATCACGTGTCACACTGCTCATATTACACCTGGGGTTAACTAACCCTGGGTATTCATTAACAGACGTTTCATACTGTACATTCCTAAACCCCCGGGTTAACATTCTTATTTGCATATTTGCAGTATCACTGTCACTGATTGGACGAACAGCAGGCAAACTGCTTACACGGCTTTTCCCGCGTCTTGCCAGTTATTAAAACGCTGCTTATGTCTTTAGATCAGCAAAGATTGAGGAACAGCTGATCATAGCTGTACAGACAGAGATAGCCATTTTAAAATAAATTTAGTAGCAGAGCTACTGCAAGTGATTTAGTGCTGGAAATCATTTATTCTTTGCTGAAACGTCTGCGTCTTCATGAAGAGCGCAGGTCATAGTTGCTTAGCAACGGCAGACACCATGGGAGCGCAAGCTACAGAGCGCTTTGGAAAGGAGAAAGCGACGCGCTTAGCGTTTTAAACACGTTTTTAGGCGCGACATGTGAACGGCCTCATGAGACGCACAAAGCCAAGAAAAAGACAGACGTACAAAAGAAAGAAAACCAGGAGCAAAGTATGTGAATATTTGTTTGAATTTCTTTTAAGTGTGGAGAGACTAACATTAGTGTTTACTTGTACAGTAATGTTAGCTTGAGAATAATATCATCATCTATTCACGCCAGTTCAGACGTTCCGTCTTTTGATATTTCTTCTCACCGGCTGCTGTTTACACGAAGAGCGTTTCCTGTTACTGATGTGACATGAGCCTCGCAGCTCAATTTCTGATTGGCTGTCTGTTGCCAAGCGTCCAGCAGCAACAAGCAAACACCGCTCCGTTTCACACTGAACTTAGCACCGCAATGCTCCTGAGCAGGGTTTCATAACCCCGGGTAAAATGTGGTGCTAACACCGCTTTCAAATTACAGGTGTGAAACGTGTCTTTACCTGGGGTTAAAAGCGGTGTTTAGAACGACGATAACCCGGGGTTAAGAGCAGCGTGAAAACCCCTAGAAAGACCTGTGCCGTTTACTATCATTGACATAAGCCCTGTTCGGACGGGATAGTTGAACAGGGGTAGATAGGGTAATATAATTTTACCACAGGACGTCTGTGATATTAATGGCCAATCCGCACGGGATTAGAAATCTCAGTAAAACTATCAGAAGTGGGAGGGGTAACTCGATTTACGCACTGCCGTCATGTGCTTTTATGTTACTTCTTGAATGCAAGTGCTCTTCATCGTTCTGTAACAGTAAACATGCTTGAGGTGGTTTAGACAAGACGAGTGACTGACAGGAGGTGTGACTATGTAGACCTGCTGTGTGTGATATGAACTCACTGTCAGAGAGAGAGAGGACGCGTAGCTGCTATTGTTTTACTAATCCTGCATCGTTTTATGTTGAAAAGAATTGAGGTTTGCCACTGACTTGTCCCTCTGCCAAGAACACAACTGAAAGCTTCAAGCACCTCCATATTGGAAAAACCATGGAAAATGACAGGAAATGACAGAATATTTACGTATACTTTTACAGCTGGTCTAGTCGCACGGAATTAGTATTACCTGAGGTAATTTCTCCAGACCTTTTTACAGAAGGTAAAAGTTGCCATAATCTTTACTGACATCGTCTGTAATGACTACTGAGATGGCGCATTCGGACAGGACTCAAATAACTCAGAAGCTCTGGTAATAATCACTTTACCCCACCTCTCCATGTAAAACTAATCCTGTCCGAATAGGGCTATAGTTAAACTTTCAGTCATTTTGTGTTTGTCAATTTTATTATTTTTCTAATGTCTACATAGCTTATGTTTTAGTTTAACACTTCAATAATTCAACAAAACTAAAACAATGTTTATTGCATGCTAACTGAAACTATGCAAGTTTCGTATTTTATTTCAGTTACCACTTTATGCATTAACATTAACAATGAGCAAAGACTTGAGTGTTTATGTTCTCAGTCCAGTTTGTTTATTATAATAATAATAATAATAAAACAATGAGCAAAGGCTTGTTAACCTTTAAGGATAGTTAATAAAAATACACCTGTTCGGTTCATGTCAACTCAGGTCCATTAAATAATAATAACAGCAAATACAACTACGAAAACATTAGTAAATGTTGCAATTAAAGTAAGATTAATGCTTTAGAACTGCATTTATTTGTTAGTTCATCTTAACTAATGCAGTGAACTAATCTTTACAAAAGGAATTTATATGTAAAGTGTCACCCATTTTATTTCAAGTAGTGAAAAAGTTAAGTTCTACTATTAGTTAATGTGTTAATAATTCTGGTTGAGATGATCAGCATCACAAACACGGTGAGGAAACAGCAGAAATAAAGTCTAAATCCTTTTACTGTCTGAAACAAACCCAAATCATCTGAAAGCTTCAATGTAACATGAAATGAAAATGAATCTAACCTTATTTACTGTCATTAACTCTTATTTTACGGTCAATAAAAGTTCATGGTTCACTTTAAAGTTGCGTAACAAAGCAATCTTCATAAATCGGTTTAATATTTAACATCTTAACATTTACAAAAATCAGCTTTTTTCCCCCCTTGCATTTTCATAATAACCCGGTTAATTACCTCTTTATGTCTTTGACTCTGTCAGCTCTTCCTTCAGCGAACACTCGAGCTCCTGAATTCCCTGAAAACATGCGAATTACAGGATTATTGCGTCGCATGATAAAGTCAATCTCCGGAGTAAAGACAATAAAGAACCTGCAGGACCAGACCAACCACCCGTCGCTTCTAGAAACGAGTGCAGCGGCACGAAGGTGGAGTAAACACACAGACACGCGCACGCACACACACACACAGGAGAGATGCAGGAAACACTCAGCCAAGCTCATTTCCTGTAGAGGGAAACTTTGACTCGCTAGAACATGCTCACATAACAAACCACCTGTGTTTGACATCCTTCCAACTATACCAGCGGCACAGTATTCAAGCTTAACTCTACAAACACCACCGTCAGCGCAGATATCCAGCTATCACTGACGCTTTAACAACACTGACACATCTGAAATCCGTGGCCTTGAAGGGCTGGAGGACAGCTGGGAACAGACAGTAGGGAGGATGAGCAGATGCTTCAAACCTGCTTAAACCAATTTACATTGAAATACAACATTTACTGCAAGACAACGAACGACTGACGAGAGTTTAAAGAGCAGAGTGTGTGTTCAGAGAGACTCCATCTCCACACACCACTACAACCTCTTCACTTAGATGTCTTAAAGAGGCAATCTGGTTTCATTTGAAGGAAACTCTCTACTGAGGCTCAAGAACACGTCAATTCTATACAATTCATAGCTTTCAGTCACGTGACCGGCTCGAAGACCTGGAGGGCAAAACATCCACAGAACTGCAGGACAAGTCTGTCAATTCTCCATCGGTTTCACAGCCGCAAATATTTAGATCACCTCTCAAAAGAATAAAACAAGGTATGTGAACAAAATGCAAGTTTTGGCCATTTGCAATCCATATTATACACCCGCAGCAATATTTAAATCATAAACAGTGCGACAACGTTGTAAAAACACTTACAGTGCCTTAATATATTTAAAACCATCAAATTCAGTATTCACCATATTAATGATGCGTAGTTTACACACGCAAGCAGATGAGGCCAGAATATGAACGCAGTCCGCTTAATGGTTCAGTGTTTTCCTTCTAATGGTTTTCTATGGGAATCCATTTATTTAATGTGAAACTTTGCACGTTGTGTTTATATTCTGGGTTCATCTGCTTGCCTGTACAAAACAGGGCTGGAAATAAACTTTTTTACTTGGTAGCACTGGTGCTCCCAACTTCAAGAAGTTAGGAGCACCGAAAGTGTTTGAGCACGCACTGAATATTAAGGAGCATCACAACTGCCAATTGAGCGGAAGGGCAGGCAACATCCTGATGATTAAAAGCTTCATCAATTCAACCTGATCCTTAATTCTTCGATCTTTCGTGACCAATTCTGATTGCTGATGCTTTAGAAGAGAGTAAGCTGATTCTGATAGACGATTTTGAAAATATTTATTTTTTCCTTTTTTTTTTTTTTAAAACAAGAGAAAATTAAAATGTGAGTACATGGACAAGATGTTTATTTGCTCTATTACAGGCTTTATCTGTAGCCATTTAAAATTAGAGACAACCACAACATTTTAATCATGATCCAAACAATGAAATCAAAAAATGTATTATTTTAACATCTGAAGTGAAAACAGAATGGTCTGACTTTGCCTTTGTGAATTTATGCTACGTAAAACATCTTCACGAAACACACAGCATGCGGGCTGAATGAAAATGCAAATTCACTCTCTGACAGCAGGTGGCGCTTATGGAACAGGCAAAGTAGCATTTCCTTGGCTACTGCTGTAAACAAAGCAGCACTGCAGTGCTTTGTTTTTCATACATGCAATATACAGAGGCAAGATGAGAAGTCATTAAACTTTTCTCAAGACAGTCAGTTCCCCTCAGAAATACATTCATATAGACCCCCACTCCCAATCAATATTTAGGATTTCCTTTCTATATTTCACGTAGTGAACGTTGAGCTTGCTACAGTATTTTCTTTTATTTGTGTCCGTCTTCAGTTGTGTCCGGCTTCTGTTAATGGCCGTTTATAGACTTGGTAATATTTCCACACAAATGGCATTTTGAAAAAATTATTTCAATGCAGTTTGTGCAAGTCCAGAACAGACATCGGCTGAAATAAAACAAAACTGGTCAGTTCCAAGTAGGGGTGGGCGATATGGCAAAAATATCATATCACAATTTGTTTTTAGAAATATCACAACTTTATCACGATTCTTTGTTATGTTGGTTTTACTATTTTGTCTGAGCAGTACAGCCAAGCTAATTTCCCTATTATTAAGACAAAGCCTTTCAAGGTAACAAAATATAAAAAAGAAAGAATGGTTTATATTTAGGCCAAAGTGGGTGAAGATAAAAATCTGTGTAATTATTTTACCTTTGTTATTAAAAAATAAGAACCAAGATAATTTTCAGGTACAATAGGCATATTTAGCAGGAGCATTCCAGAAACTGAATGAACAAATATAAAAATAAAACACTATATAGATTGATTCCTATTAAAGTAACTTATTTTTTTCTTTGTGTTTTGTTGTTTTAACCTTAAAGAATAAATGTTGTCATCCGTCTGTTGATTCTGTCAGTGTTTTATATTTATACCATCATTTACTCAAAGTTAGTATTAAATCTGAATGAGTTTCTTTTTTTCTGCTTAAAATACATGCTATTTTGAAGAATGAGGAAAACCAACTGTTGCTGTCCACAGTGACTTCCATAGTGTATTTTTTTCCCTGCTATCAAAGTCAATGTGGACCAGCAACTGTTTGGTTACCAACAGTTGTGTTCAGCACAAGAAAGAAATTAATACAGGTTTGGGACAACATGTGAGTAAATAATGACAGAAATTACATTTAGGGTGAACTATCCCTGTAATGACAGTCGGCTGCATGTTTAGTTCTGTCCCTTGACCTGCACGTATACGATATTTTTTCAAAAGATTTCTACACAATATTTTTTCAAAAGCAGATCGTGGAGACATTATCGTCCACGATCAAAAATAGTCATATTGCACACCCCTAGTTCCAAGTTAGCTCCCGGTCACGTGGCACATACTTTGCAGGAATTCGTGAACGTCTAGCAGAGAACTGAAGAGGTCGCACCACAACAATTCTTTGCACTCGCAGAAATGCTCCCAAATATATTTTGGGGGTCGCACAGATTACATTTCGGGAGCATATGCAACCAAAATGGTCGCAATTTCGAGCCTTGCACAATATACATCAATAAGGTGTATACTGAATTTTGCCTTTTAATATCTGCGTTTTACTACATTACTACTAAATTCAATCCGCATAAAAAATAACTGGCGGTCAGTTTTGCCCTCCAGGTGGGTGTTCCTTTAAGGGAGTGACGTCACGAGAAAACTATCAATAGGGCCACACGATTCCAATAAAAAAAAAAAAAAGTTATACAAAAAAAAAAAAAAAAAAAGTTATACAAAAAAAAATAAAAAGTTATAAAAAAAAAAAAAAAAAAAAAAAGTGGATTTTATTGTATAATCTTAGTTGTGAATGTTTCAGTGCTCAGATTTCATCTGACCAGTGTTATACCACAAGCCATAGCAATAGAAAATTACTGCCTCACAACATCGTCCAGTGACGATAAAAACCTTGAAAAGACAACATTCTCTTATCTTACTCAAGACAAAAAAAAAACAATAATCATAAGACTACACAACAACGGTTTATGAAATAATCTAAAAATATGTGATCACTGAATGAATAAAGAATAAACGAACAAAGTAAAACAACACCGATGTAAGATTGCAACAGACACAGGTTCCTTCGATCCTAAGGACAATGCATGCGCAACACCGCTGTCAATGAGGCTTGAAATTCAAAAGCAGCTTCACTTTAAAAAATCTGAAGCATCTCCTCTCTCACCTGCAGTGTCATCCTGGTCTTTCCAGTTTTCAGATTTCTGGTATTTGAGAGAAGAACATTACAGCAATTAGACTTTACATTCATGTGAGGGAAGGGCAAAAAACAACAACAAAACCAAAACATGTTGCAGTTTGAAAGAATGGTTTAAAAAAGAAATTCATATACACAGAGGGTAATATTTTTTTAAACACTATATTACTAACTGGAAATAAATAGATTTAAAAAATTAACTAAAACTAAATGAAACCGAAATAGTTCAAATAAATAAATAAAATAAAAAAGCTAATGACAAACAAAAAAAAGATGTTTTAATTATAAAAATAAAAGCTCATCTAAAATATTATGTAAAGTTTAACAGTTCACAAAATTCTACAGTAAGGCCGTGTTCACACTTGGCGTCTTTTTCGAAGCTGCCGGCGTCTGTTTTACATTATAATCCTATGGAGTAAACCGTGTTTTCAAAAAAGTCCTGAGCGCTTTTTAAAACGCCACCGCCGGCGTCTTTTTCTGCAGCTCAGAGCGTTTTTTCGAGTTGAAAAAATTTCAACTTTTCTGAAAAAAACGCCCTACGTCAAGCGCCTTTTTGACAGCTGACCAATGACAAGCGAGTAGCGAGATCTGTCGTTTCCATAACAACAAGAAGAAAAATGGAGAAGGTGCCGGTAGATAGACTGCTCGTACTAGTTTCGGAGCACAAGGAGCTGTATGATATGAGCACAAAACTCTATCATAATATTGGTTCCTTCCCCGTATAATGTCGTGCACCCACAAACGTCGTTGTGAATCGACATTTTCTTTCCCGTTAACTTCAAAAGCCAACGCAAGAGCCAACTTTTTACTCTTTCTTGACATTTCTGCAGTACACAGCGCTAGGCTACTGTTACAGCTGTTGCTATGACAACAAAAGACGCTCTCAGCTGCTATTTGTAACAGACGCTGCCAGCTTTGTTTTTCATTAAAAAAAACGCTCTTGTCAACTTTTTCTAGTCAAAAAAGACGCCAAGTGTGAACACGGCCTAACACTGTTCACAGTATAGTGCAAGCATTTGGCCACACGGAGCGTTTGATCTCACCGAACTCTCCTGGACTGAAGACTGAGACGCCGCTTCAGGCTGACGACTGGATTTCTGATGATGTCCTGAAGAGTCGCTGGCCGCGTGTGATCTGCATCACAAAACAAACCTTAATCATTCGCTCACGAAGCAAAGCGAGAGCAGCAATAGAGCATTAACCAACACAAACCTGGTTTTAGAAGACGTTTTCTTCGTCTCGGTTTTCTTGGTCTTCATCTCTGCTGGACGAAACACAACACAAATGAAGCGCTCCACTGCGGTCGCTCTCGGCTGAAGCTGTGCTGAAGGATCAGACGTTACCTTTGCTCTCCTGCAGCTCCGTCTGGAATCGCTCGTACTGCTGCAGCAGGTCTTTCTGACCCTCTGTGTCTGCGCCGCAGGCGTCCTGAGCCAGACGGTTGGCCGTCAGAGCTTTCTGATGTTCCCCCAGATAGAAGAGAGCGTCACAGAAGCGGTAGTGACCCTGAAAGTCAAGAGAACACGTGACACAAAGCTCTGGATGTGATGGAGCGTAATTAATTAGAAGTCATTTTAATATGCTGATATTTAATCTATGTTGGAAACAATTGTACTGCTTTATTTTATTTTATTTTTTATACTGTTTTTTTTGGGACCTGTGATATTTTAAAAAAATAAAAAGTTAAAAAGAACAGCGTTTACTCAAAATGGAGATTTTGTGTTACAATATAAACTATTCAAAAGTTTGGGGTCAGAAATTGTTTTTCTTTTTTAAAGATACTTTAAAAAAGTTTAAAGAAAGTTAAACTTTATTCAGAAAGGATGTGTTAAACGGATAAAATTGATAGTAAAGACTTCCATTGTTAGAAAATATTTATATTTTGAATAAATGCTGTTCTTTTAAACTTTTTATTAAATCAAAGAATCAAAGAAAAAAGTAACACGTTCCATATAAATATGAAGCAGCACAACAGTTTCAACACTGATAATAAATCAGTATATTATTATGATTTCTGAAGATCATGTGACACTGAAGACTGCAGTAATGATGCTGAAAATACAGCTGCAGATCACAGAAATGCTATTTTATAGTATAGGTATTAAAATAGGAAACCAATATTAGAAATTGCAATAATATTTCACTATATGACTGTTTTTTTCTGTATTTTTTAAATGAATACAGCCTTGATGAGCAAGAGACTCAAAGTCAAAGACTCAAAAACAAGGTCAATTATTTATCAGGTTTATAAAATAGCCCTAACATAATATATTATCAAAACCAACTATTTAAACTGATAGAATAGAATACAAACTGAAGCAAATTTAAGCTGAGATCTGTAAGTTAAATATAAAAGCGTGAACATATGAATTCTTCTATATCTGTCTAAACATGGTTATGAAGTACAGTTTGTACAATACTCTTGTGTGTGACTGAACATGTTTCAGAGTTTAGTTACCCATCCTCCTCTATTTCCAGCACTTAATCAAGCCACTCTTCTTTAATACATGAGGATGTTTTATTTCAGATGTCATTGTGTTTGTGTTGTCTCTCGTGTTGAGCGCACCGCAACCATTGAAGTATTCAGTTTCTACAGCGACTCATTTGGTGCACATTGTTCTCTTTCTATGAAACCGGCTCTAACTCTGTCGTGACATCAGCTCTATAGCGGTTTGCCCCGAGCATTGCTATTCTTTCCTTTTTACTGGCGGCATTCAATCAAATGGCTTCCCAACTAATTTTTGTGTGCGCGAGGCACATTATTTCTTCTGCGCGGCCGCGGTGGAAGAAGAGCGCGCTCAGTTTAGAGGGAACACTGCATGGGAGCCCTGTATTTAAGGCCCGTCGGCCAGGGCAGTGATACATTTTGGTAGCCCGACTGGAAAACACAATAGCCCCGGGACGTCGGGCTAGCGATTTTGCGAGCCCTGGTACCTCTCACTGCATGGCACAGCGCACAGACCTGCCCCAAACTGACTGCACCTGTACTGTCTGCTGGCAGCCCTTTGAGCACGCGATCAGAACAAACGGCACAATCTGGCTAATTATCAGAGAGCAACAGCTCTCCTATGGTCACTACGACCACGTCCACCCTGTCACCCCCATCCCCGTTGGGCAAAGTGTTGAAATGATCACTTGTTTGTGCTTTGTGAACGATCGCGCTTTGCGCAGCGGCACCATTGCACGGAAAAGATGTACCGGGAGAAGCACGATCATTAGACGGCCGATCGTCATTTCCAAAAGGCAAATATTCCCTTTCAGAGTCAGAATCGGCGAATAACATTTGCAACACATCCTCACAGTACAACTTTTTATTAGCCATTTGGCGATTTTCTCTCACAAATCTCACAATTTACTCAGACGCTTTGAACTGAACTGCTTCCGCATCAATGACACGATAGCTTACTTACTCTGCTATTTCCTCAAACAAGTTTGGTCTAGAATCGAAGTACTACATGTCTGCCATCTAGTGGAAGGGAACACAAATGAGATATTACACCATATTAGGAACTACAGTCTATTTCATGAAGTATGACGTCTTGTCGCAATTTTGTGACTTTGGCGCTTCGAGGGTTAAGAAAACTGTCCCGCGCAGGGCTCTAGCTGCGCTTCAACACACACCCCATCTCCACCCCAATCAATAGTGCCGTTTCCTTCTGTCTTTGACAGCACATATAGGACAATTTTTTAAATGGCGCCATAAACTAAATTGATTTCAAATTTAATTCAAGCACTTTCAAGGACCTAGGTTTGTTTTCAAGTACTTTCCAGGCCTTGAATCCATTTGTCTGAAATTCAAGTACTTTCAAGAAGTGTGGGAACGCTGGTAAGTCGTTTTCTTTCTTTCTACACCTCCTGATGCTCATCCATGTTTATTTGCTGTTGTAACTAGCAGTAAAGAGAGAGATTATCTTGAACAGCGATCTGCCACGACAGAGCACCGAAATGGTATTTCTTCTCTAAATTTCAAAATACAACTGACTTAATTTGAAAGCTAAGTCTTTGTTTGATATCAAAAGTAACAAAGCACAAAGATTATTGTGATTTGTTGAATGGGAGGTGCTACAAATAACGTTTCATTGAGTTTTGTTCTTGTATCAACTAAAAACATCATAGATCATTATCAGTTCATCAAAATGAGAATTGATTAAAATGTTTTCAAACCAATGTGCAACTGATGATGTAGGCAGTGTTTTCGGGGAATCAGCGCTTACCTTGGCCCAGTCTGGCTGTAATATAATGGCTCTCTTTCCGTCTCCAAGTGCTTTCCTGAAAACAGTTCCCACAATCATTTTCGCTGATCAATCGTGTTCTTGATTATTGTGCATGGTTTGCGTTAAAACTCACAGATATTTCTCAGAGCGAATGTAACAGAGTGCTCTGTTCCCGTACAGGATGTGGTTGCTCGGGCTGAAAACAGAATGGACAGACAAACATTTGATTAACCCCCTGGGGTCGAAGCCCGCACCGGTGCTGTCTCGTATTTTCTTTATGACGCGAGAAGAACTAAAAATACTCCACGAGTTTTGATCGTACAGATAAGAACAAGGTATCGTTTGAAACTGCAAAGGGTCTACGTTTATTTGAGTATAGTCATAAAACAATATGCTTTTAAAAAATAGAGAAAATAAACAGGGTGCGTTCTCCACCGGCTCGGTCCCTGTCACCTCTCTTCACTGACACGCAAATAAAACATGAATCTCTGCGAATACTCGCCTCAAATACATGCATGTACTCAAATGTATGTATAGAAAGCTTGAAATGTCTACTTTTAAATGAAGTCACGTCCAAAACAAATATTCTCTGTTAAAGTAATCCGTATGAAACCAACGCGATGTCCAGTTTCATTATATCTAATACGGTCACGCCCACGCACCTTTCAGAATATTAGAATGATTTCTGAAGGATTGTGTGACTGGAGTAATGATGCTAAAAAGTCAGCTTTGATCGTTCCTAATAAAATGTTCTGCACTCAAGTGAGTATCAAGTTGTTTTGTGTGATAGCTAAATAAACTACAAACAAAAAAATATATAAATTAATTTTGTCCTCATATTCTTTCTTGTAACTCTTCCCTGTCAGTCACATACCTGACTGAATGGCTCATTATGAGGGCCTTTGTCTTCTCAGGTGGGAATGTGAAGGTTGACGCGTCGCCTTCTCGCATAGACTCTTTTTACTCAAAAAGTGACTTAGAAAATTTAAATCAATATATTGTTTTCTGTGAGCAAGAAAACAAGATGATTTTCACATTATTTTGAAGCAAAAACTCTAGACTACAAGATACAGATCTCAGTCTTGTAAACAAATGTTCTGTATGTTTTTTATGGCCTTATTTCAGTGACTTCAAAATTGTAGTTTCACTAACCACGCATAAACGTTGCTTTCTCAAAAACACAAATCATGTATATAAATGCTGCAAACATATTATTGTAGCCCACTTTGTGCACACTGTTATTAGACTTTAGCCATTTATATGTTTATAAGCAACTGAAAAAAGCACAAATGTCAGGGGGTGTCAAAACTTCTCCAGGCCCCCAAAACACCCTCAGACCCCAGAGGGTTAAAACATGGGAAACTGACGTGGACTGGAAATTAAAGCAGTGAAGTTGTTCCGTCACTTACTGGTATTTAATGGCTTTGGTGTACCACTTCAACGCCAGATCATATTTCTTCTTCTGAAATTGCTCATTTCCTTTGTTTTTCATATCTTCGCTTTTCTGGAATGAAAACGGAGTTAAAAGACAGTATCGTAACTTTGTCCCATATCCACTTAATAGAGCATAACTTCAACAGCAATTAGAGTCAATCATAATTCAAAGATTTTAATAATCCTATGAATGCAGTGTGTTAAATATGGACACAAACATGTTATTTGATCTTAAAGACTCTCACCGAAAAAGTCCAAGGGTCCGGCTCAGCTTTCAGCTCCTCGATGGCTTTCTTTTTACTGCACGAAATCACCTGAAGATAACGTGAATCTGTGGGGTCAGACGTTCGTTAGTCAGTTCTAATGAGCACAAAGAGGATACATCATGAACCTCACAGATGCTGACAGCATAAGCTAAGCGAAAATGTTTAGTTTTCATAATTTATTTCTGTTAACATTTATCTTATGTCAAGTAACAAATGTTATGACAGTTTTGGTTTTCATTTATTACAATAACCCTGCCCTGAACATGTTCAATATCTCTAGTACTGGAAATGAAACTCACACTCATTGAAGATGAAGCGAAGCGTCCGGTAGCGAATCTCCACCGATCCCAGATCCATCAGCTTCTTACCGACGTCAGGAGCTCCAGAGTCCCGCAGCCAACCGATGGCTTCAGGCAAACAATCATCATCCTGCAGACAGACCCGCGTCAGAACACACACGCGCACACACACACACACACATACAAGTAAAACACGCTTACCGCAGCGGCACAGCAACGTACCGCGGAAAACAATCTGCTTAGGGACACCACGGCTCGGGCTTTCATCTCCATGTCCGAGTGAGACAGCTGAACAAAACAAGACAAAATCAGACCTGAAAGTGTAATGAAACCCTAAAACACTTTTTTGAGATGTTAACATATATGAACACGCTGCATATCAGTGACCGTCTATTATTATGGTAAAAGTGGTTGTTTTATCATTTTTTTGAGCAATTTCGTTCTTTCGGTTCAAAAAGCAAAGTCGAACCAACTCCACCAAAAGTAACGTATATGCATTCATTTGCAGTGGTGATTGGCTGCCGTAGCTGGAGAGTACGCATCTAATGTCATCAGTTATCCAAGCTTTTCTCAGTATTATTCATGAGAACGAAGTCTTCCAATCCAATCAGTGCGCTGTGCTATGCATGAGATCGTCTTACTGGGGAGAATCCAAATCTCATGAAAGAGCTTCGGGCTGTCAGTTCATTTCTGTAAACATGACTGTAATAATATAACACGTGGAGCGCTCATGAGAGAGCGGTTTCTGCTAAACGCCCGATGGGTTTTACAACAATTGCTGTGCTGATCATAGTTCATATCTTGACTCCGCGGTGCAAGCATGTTTCAAGTTTATGTGAACATATTTCATATTTTATCGTGCTCCAAACATGAACTGGCACCGTGTATACGCACATGTCTTCATCAAATGAAATCTGGGCGAATAAGGCCGCTGATAAAGCAGTGCGTCTGACCATGAACACGATGACACGACGGATTATTGTGGTAACAGCAAACAATGATATAGACCAGGGGTCGGCCACCTTTTCAGCATGACGAGACTTTATTTTTCTGGTTAACCACTGTGCCTATAACAACCCGCAATCTGCATTTATGCATTGTGTATTTATACAGTACATAAAGATTTTTAAATGATATGATAAAAAAAAAAACAATATTTGAGTTTCATGTAAATAGTTTAAGATTTTTTCATAAAATGTTTATTAAACTTTTCTAAATTTTCTTGAATAACATATACGGTGTAAGCGTACTGAACACCACTGTATGTGTGTGTGTGTGTGTGTGTGTGATGAGGCCAATGCATTAAAACTGTTCAGTTTAATCCCCGTACTATATTAATACGCTGCTTTAATTGATGCGCGCAGTCGCGCGCACACACACACACACACACACACTCACCAGAGATCGGAAATCACTCTGTGCAAAAAGTAACATTCAGAAGCTCAAATTCTTGTCAGTGCTGCCACGCGACTTTTATTAATCGATACTGAATAGCTACATTATATTTCTCAGCAACGAGGGGGTAAAATCGCTGTTTTCTTAAGTAACTAAACTCAGCTTCATTGTTTGTAGAGAAAGACACAGACAATTCTCACATCTCTCTCGCTCTCAAAATGGCCATATTTGAGAAAAAAAAATTCAAGTAGTATTCATCACTGGATACAGCTGTCGGTCATTTAACATTTCTATCGTAAAACAGTTGACCAATATTAAATTTGCAGCCTCATCTTACCTCGCTCTCTTTCAACGTTAAACTGATGCTTTGCGCTCATTATCTGTGAATGGTAAACCCTGGCTACTTTGATTTGATTGGTCATCTCAGTCATTTTGACAGTGACGAGCACTGTTAGACCGCTGAGGATTTGATCTGAAGCACCTAGTACATGCAGCGGTCACATGCGCATACGTAGACTAGCGCAACTTCATTCTTACACTTTAATAGTATTTATAGCTCCTAACAGGCTGTGTGACTATGAGAAGTTATTAGGCCTACATCGAAATGTACGTCAGTATGCAGTTTTCCCTATTGCTCGCGTGCCAGAGATTATCCCTCTGCGTGCCATAGGTTGCCGACCCCTGATATAGACCAAAGATTAAGAGTGTAAAAAGTAACTGCCTTTATTCTTTCTGTTTTAAAGATATTTTAATATTCATTTATGTATATAATGAGTGTGTTGTAGGTCTGTTTTATTGGTTGTTTTCTCCCCTCTTCACTCCCACTTTTCCACTGTTTTACATGCCCACTTCTGGAGTCTTTTTCAGATCTAAGGTGTGAAAGACCAGTGCTGAAACAGGGGTTTCATGACCCTTGAACCGGTGAAGGATCAGTGAACGTTCATCAGGACGGATACATACGCCTCTCTCCATGGCATCCAGAATGCTTTCCAGAATCTCAATCTTCTCAAGTCTCTTTAGACTCAAATCATTCGACACACTGAAAGACAATGAAAACCAATTATTAGGGCTGGGTGATTTTTTTTTTTTTTTAGAGGTTATGGATTAATTTTTTAAAAAATTAAAAAGTGAAGTGACGTGTGGCCAAGTATGGTGACCCATACTCGGAATTTGTGCTCTGCATTTAACCCATCCAACGTGCACACACACAGCAGTGAACACACACCCGGAGCAGTGGGCAGCCAATGCTGCGGTGCCCGGGGAGCAGTTGGGGGTTCGGTATTGTCGTGGTATTGAAGGTGAAGAGAGCGCTGGTTATTCACTCCCCCCACCGACAATTCCTGCTGGACCTGAGACTCAAACCTGCGACCTTTGGGTTACAAGTCCGACTCTCTATCCATTAGGCCACCACTGCTAAAAAACATTTGGATGTAATGTTTTGCCACAATGGTTTTGAATAAAAATATTAGTTAAGAGAAACAAAAATGTCCGAGCGCATAGCGTGCAGCTGATGAAGTGCTCACCGAAGGAGCGTAACGCAGTACATATCACTTAGTGGTGCAACGGATCACAAAACACAGTTAGGATCATAGTATGGATTTTGAGTCACGGATCTGATCAGCAAAAAACAAACAAAAGTTAGTTTTTTATTAATTACCGAAAGCTTACTTTAAGTACTTCTATACCACAGCAAAAACTACTAGCTGAACTAATAAAGTCAGTAATAAAACATGAACAATTACACAAATTACAAGCATAGATGAATATAAAACAAAGTTACTAATAAAGTCAGTAATGCTAGCATTCAGGTGCAGAAACGTAATTGTAAAATAAAAAATGTTCAGTTGTTGGTAAAATTTAAAGTGTTCTTCACTGCGGGCCTTTATAGGCTGCTGTCTCTTTAAGACCAAATGCACGTACGTAATACTGACACACATCCGGTTTCTTTCTCAGCTGTTAAGACATAACTGCCTGTTTACACCAGAATACTTGCCAAAACAGGCATTTAAATAGAAGTTTGTGTGTATGTTTCCGTTCAAAGAGAAGTGAAAGAGCAATCAATCTGCATGAATGGCGCAGTCTGAATCGCACCTCTCGCTCTGCGTGTGCGCGAAAGCGGAAAAAAAACAAAAAAAACGCAAGCGTTCTCTTTTGCTTGAATGGTTTAAAATAGTTTGAATGGTTAAATTGGCAAGACAAAACACACGTGCAAATGATAAACTTTCATTCTATGATGGCTCAACTTTAGCGTTAACCTGTGAATCACATATGCGTGCCGAACCGTGGGGTATAATCTATAATCCGTTGCACCCATAATATCACTAATTCTGAGCGGCCCTTCACACAGACGCAGGAAAAACGCAAGGTTATGAGAAGCGAGTTGAACTTAATTTGAGCACCTCATTTTTACAACTGCGTTTCAGGGATCGCAAAATCACTAGCCTGATGTCCTGGGGCTATCGTGTCTCCCAGTCGGGCTACCAAAATGCATCTCAAATAGTTTAATAAAATCCCTTCCTGGATTCACGTTTTACACTCGTTGTCAGTGGTGAAACAGACCGTAGTTGATCATTTTCATGTGTTTTTAAGTCTAGCCGATGTAAACAAAGGGTTTTAAACCATTCAAGCACAAGAGGAGGTCAATTCAGTACTTGTGTGCTGTTATTTGCACACACAAACTCAAAGCATGCACAGTGAGAGCCTCATTTGAGCCCAAACACAGAATTGATTCCTCTGTTGCATATCCTGATGCATGAACACACCAAATTATCTCAAAACATCCGTCTCAGCAAGTATTCTCATAAACAGTTGGTTATGTCTTAAGTGAAATGAACATAAACAGAAAGAAATGACATGTGTATCATATTAGATCCGTCTTAAAAGGTTAGTTCACCCAAAAATTCTGTCATTAATTACTCACCCTGATGTTGTAAGACCTCTGTTCATCGTCGGAACACAAATTAAGATATTTTTGTTTGAATCTGAGAGCGTCTTGTGGACGCGTGTTCACGACAGTACATGACGCAAGCGCTGATCCAGCGTGATAACATTGAACACAAGGCATGTGTTCAACATCATGCTGGATCTGGATCAGCGCTTGCGTCATGTACTGTCGTGAACACGCGTCCACAAGAGAAACAGTAGAGACGAAAATGTGGAATAAAATCGTTATTTTTGTATTCTCGTGGCTTCGTAAAATTATGGTTGAACCCCTGATGTTACATGGATTATTTTACCAATCTCCTTGCTACGTTTCTGGAAGTATTGTTGTTTTGCTGTCTATGGAGGGTCTGAGAGCTCTCAGAATCAAACAAAAATATCTTAATTTGTGTTCCGACTAGGGCTGTGTATTGGCAAGAATCTGGCGATACGATACGCATCACGATACAGGGGTTGCGATAGGATATATTGCGATACTGTAAGCAAGGCAATATATTGGGATATTTCTTATTTTAGGAATAGGATATATATTTTTTAGGAAAGCTGTCATTAAGAACACCACCATATGCAAACCTTAGCAAAAAATAAATAAATAAAAATAGTTTATCCAGAACACACTGGGATCTGTATTTGCAATAATCAGTCCCTGTAACATTCAACATTATTGAAGCACTTGTTGTGCCGTACGAGTAAAGGGGGAAATATTCAAGTAAATAAAATGTATTTTATAAAAAGATAAATTTATAGACTCTACTTTAAAGTTTCAGTTTACAATTGTGACATGCAATGTCATAACATTTGATCCGAACAAAAAATGACATCTGCTTAATATCAATGACAAATAAAGTGCTTGCAGGATTCCTAAAGAAAACTAAACAATTGTAAAACAATCAAATAAATACAGATGTTAAACATTCTCACAACGTTTCAACTTGGATTTCACAGGTTTTTCAGTTTGTATGTATGTTCCGCGTGGAATCGCCGAGACCGCGACGCAAGCACCGCCCCACCTGCACAAAACACCCCTGACACGAGAGAAAGCTGCAGCCGCACGCGACTCTACCGCCCGCCGCACCCCGCGCAAAGACTCTTCAACACGGGACGCGGCAAGAGGCAGAACCGAGGTTACGCTCGCGCCCCGATACCGGGGGCGGACATTACCACAAAAGCCCAAATGGTGCCACACTTCAGCTTTGTACATCGAAACGAGAACTGGAACAATTCTATCATCCTCCATTACTGGCAGCGAACTATATTAACGCTAACATTAGTGGAGTGCCCTGATGCTAGTATTTCCTGTCACGGTTTAAGTTCAGAGATGAAGACTAGCGGTCGGGATATGAACTCAAAACAAAACAACTGCCATTAATCTTGTATGATTTTTTATTTTTTTTTTAAATATCGATATTCCGTTTCGGAGAATCGATACAGTATCGCCAAACAAAATATCACGTTACTCACGTGTATCGATATTCTCTTACACCCCTAGTTCCGACGATGAACGGAGGTCTTACGGGTTTGGAATGGCATCAGGGTTAGGGATGGGTCACGATTTTCGAATAGTCGATTAAGTCATTGAATATCCAATAGGTTGTGCGATTATATTTAGCTAAAAATTCCCCATGTATTCGGTGCTGATGCGCTGGTGACAAGTGCCGCACCTAAAAGCTGTCAGACAACAGAAGAACACTCTCTCACGCGAACGCTGTAGACTTCCAACTAAGAACGTTGTCAAATGAGAGGTCTGTGCAGACCACAAATATCCCCGACTGGGTTAAGAGGTGTGCTGAATCCATACTGGGAAAGGCACGGTAAATGAATAACGCATTCTACGGAGCCACTAAAGGAACATATGGTTAACCGCATGCTAGCGATAGCCTTTTACATTACAGTACATGCAGTTTCACTTACCAGCAACAGAATAGGATGATGGCGAATGATTTGTAGATCCTGAGCACCACTGACAAACATCTATGCGCAGTAAGTCCTGCCGCTCCATAGTATAAACATATGATCGCGAATCTCCAAAGTGAAAGTAAAACGGTTGTGTGCACGCGCATTCAACCCCGTTTTCAATGCCCCGCATATTAACAACGGCTCACTGATGCCCACAGTTAATATACAGTATAATTGCGAGAGAAAGTATTGGAATATATTTTTTGAGCAGTTTAATACCTTATGAGCAGTTGATTTATGCTAATGGTTGGACTTCTATGTTAATAAGTGCTGTCATTCTGTTACGTTTATTGTATTAATTTTTCAGCAGGTTACAATCATTATGGCTTGAGTTAAGATAGCCTATCAGGGCTGGCAAAATCGCTAGCCCGACGTCCCGGGCTATTGTTTTCTCCAGTCGGGCTACCAAAATGCATCACTGCCCTGCTCGACAGGCCTTAAATACAGGGCTCCCGCAGGTCCTTAAAGACTCTTCAATTTAGCTGTATCAAACTTAAGGCCATAGCAAGTTTTAAATACGTTAAATGATATAAGAAATGTCTTAATGATAATTTCAAGAGGTCTTAAGGTTGGGGACGGAAAGACGAGAAAGGCGATACGGCTGGATTAAACTTCAAAAGGCAATGATGTCATTGAATAAATGAGCGCTGCATGTTTCAGATGAAAACACGACACAGATGTCTTTATGGGAATGTATCTGAAGGGAAGCGACGGTCTTCAGAAACGTGTTGGTGGCATTTTCATTTCATCGGACCTATAATGCCTGATAAAGCAGCGTTTATGAGCGCGGACGGTGCTGCATTGTGTTCTGGAAACCGCTATATTAAGCTGCTCCTAAAGCGCCACCTCGTAGCAGAGGATGAATTTGCATTTCCAATAAGCCTTTCTTGTATGGGCAGATCAATGCAAATATGGACCATTGTTTTTAAGCAGACACAGAGTTGTAAATGAGAAGTTAACGTGCCTTCTAAAAATCTAAACAATTAGACAGTAATATTTATTCATTTTAATTTAATATAATAATTTATATGCTTGATTTATCCCTTTTCATAAAAATGGCTGAAATGCTGTTGTATAAGATTTGTGTTTTTGTGAAAACCTGTATCTGAACTGTAAATCATGTCATTTTATGGCTTAATACTGTATGTTAGCATAGACCTTGTCCAACCCGCTCCTACGGTGCTCATTTTACTTGTGCAGCTCTTAAAATGGGTCATAAATCTGCAGATGCCTTGAAAATAGTCAAATCAAATTCCTTCCTTCATATTTGTTGATGTGTATTGAAAATATTTTTGATTGACGATTAGACTCCTATCTGATTTTCTAAATTTATAAAAAAATAAAAATTTTTTGGGCTAGTTAAATACATTTTCGGGCTACCAAAATCTGAAGAGTACCTGCCCGAAGGGCTACCAGAGATTTAGAAATTTTACAGATTAGAAGCGTGAATGGTCTCTCTCTCTCCGTTTATGGGTGTGTAACACTAGCCTAATAACGTGCCGTGTGCATACAGGGAAGGAGTGCTATAATCTAATAATTCCTAGCGATTTTCGATTATCACTTTTGCTTGAAATGCCCATCCCTCATCAGGGTGAGTAATTAATGACATCATTTTCATTTTTGGGTGAACTAACCTTTTAAAGAGACAGCAGCCTATAAATACCTGCTGCTGTCTATGCAATGATTAATCTACATTTAATTCAAACAGTGAACACTATGCAGTATTATTTAACACTTAACTATTACATTTCTGTGCCTGAACACTAAAGTTTGACCTCATTTTATTTGTAACTTTGTTCTAGTTTATTTACCTAGGCTATGCATGTCATTTATTTCTTATTTTATCACTGACAGTTCACTTGTCTTTGATACTGTTTGACCTTTATTAGTTATGCTACTTGTTTTTACTGTGGCATCGAAGAACAGTTCTTGAAATAAAAAACAAGCCTGAAGGCTTTTGAAATTTTGCGAGCCCTGTTTAATGAGCGAGACGCAATAGATGCAAGACACGAACGCAATGGTCAAGCATGTCCATCAAGTGCAAGCTTACATAGAAAAACAATGGAAAAGCAGAAAGCTGTGCAGATCTACTACTGTATGTCTAATATCTGATGATGCTGACTAAAAGCTGCTGCTGTTTTCAACAGAGGTAGACAGTAGAAGTATTTTTCCTTTACTCAAGTAAAATTAAAAGCTATCTGTACTTTATCAGTGGTTTTCTTTGAAAAACTTTTACTTCACTACATTCCAAAGCATAATGTTGTACTTTTTACTGCACTACATTTCATTAATAAGTGTTGTTTTTTTACCTTTATTACTTAAGAACATTAAAAACGTAGTACTTTCTTGTACTCAAGTAAAACTTTTAATTATTTTTACTTGAGAAAAAGAAAGAAAGTACTAGTTTTCTAATGTAATTAAGTATTACATGATATTTAATATGAAATGTAATGCAGTAAAAAGTACAATATTATGCTTCGGAATGTTGTGAAGTAAAAGTTTTCTAAAGAAAAACACTTATAACGTACAGACACTTGAAAAGTACTTTTACAGCAGAGTAAAGATACTTCAGTACTGTCTTCCTCTGACTGTTAATAATCATCTGTTACTGCTGTTATACTGAGAGTCAGGAAGAGTTCGAGTCACCTTGACTTTGAGTCGACCTCTAAAACTGAACGTCTACATTTTTGCTAAAAAAAGTGTTTATTTTTTTTTTAGTTTTAAACTTTTTTAAACATCTGGGTGGATGCGTTTAAGAAACAAATTGAACAACATTTGCCTTCATATTTCATGCATCTTTTCTGATGAAAGATATTTAACAAATCAATTGTTTTACATTTACACCCTCCATGTGCGCTTTAAACAGATGCTTACTAAAGAAAATTATATTTGAACCATGTGGTGTTTACATGTCCAAGTTGACTAGTTAAATCTTTAATTGGAAAAATATTCAGAAAAACCTATATACATTTTTTGCCATTTTGCTCAGCGCCTGTAAAGAAAGTTCTCAGATCGTCAGTCACATCAGAAGTGAATCTTTCCTGAAAGCGACTCACTTTGAGTCCAGAAAGCCCATCTCCACGGCCCAGAAGGTGGTGGGGTGATTGTCCTGCTGTCTCAGGAGGATATGCCACCAAAACACAGACACGTGCATCAAATGACCCATGTGCTTCTTCATCTCAGGCTTTATCTTGGTCCAGCGCTCATATATGACGTCTGTAAAACACAGCTACACTGAAACACCTGCAGGGCGGATCATGATGATAAAGAGAGTCGTGCAAACACTCACCGGGCGGCTCCATGTGAATGTACGGGAACTCGCTCTGATAGATCTGAGTGAGAAACAGTGAATCACAGGTGTGTTCAGCACAGTCTGACGCCTTCGTCTCAATTCTACTCACAATCTTGGTTTGGTGTCGCACCACGTCTGCTCCTTCCTCCAGATCCGAGTCTTCTGAGTCTGACATCCTTATGAAACACAAAAACACAGCATGCAAGCTTCAGACTCTCTGGATCAGATTACACATCTCCAGTTATGTTTCCCACAAAGCACCTCATCTGAACCCCACCTACTAGACCAGTGATGCCAAGTCATTTACCATGTTGCCATGTATTTTACCCCCTGGAACACGATTTTTACCGGGCATCCCCCTGAACAGCGAGTGGGCTAGTTTTGAGCAGCAAGCGTGCGGGTTTTGTTGTGAAAACCTGGCAACCCTGTCCCAGACACACTCTTACAACAAACCAGCACAGTATGAAACAGCAACACGCTAATACTGCAGCTCGAGTATGTGTGATATATTAAGTTCAAGTTCATTTATTTATAAAGCACATTTAAAAGCATCTGTATGAAGACTGATTAGTGCGACTCAGAGGCCGGATCCT
>NC_136725.1:24554202-24604202 GCF_936440315.1 Barbus barbus | reverse complement strand
CATCTACGTCATCTACATCATCTACATCATCTACGTCATCTACGTCATCTACGTCATCTACGTCATCTACATCATCTACGTCATCTACGTCATCTACATCATCTACATCATCTACATCATCTACGTCATCTACATCATCTACATCATCTACATCATCTACGTCATCTACGTCATCTACATCTGGGCAAAAGCAGAAAAACATGCAAAAGGCAATCCACAAAAACAGAACTGAAAGCAATAATCCAGCAATAAAAGACCCAGAGAACAGGGTATATATCAGGATGAGTAAACAAGGTAAAGACACACAGCTGAAGGTAATGGAACAATCCTGAGAAAGGGGTGATGGGAACCGAGGAGTGCTCTCTGCTGGCTGGCACAATGCTCCATCAGTGTTTTTAGCTTGTGTTGAGTGAAAGCCTTTGCTGGTGTTATGAAGTTCAGACATCAATGAAGTGTTTTGGTAGTTTAAGTGCAGTTTGAATGTGAAATTGGGTTAGGAGAACTGTGTGAAGAGTTTTGAAAAATGTCCTAAAGACTGTAAAAAAACTAAAACAATTACATATGTTTTCTCTATATTTCTACTCCTGTATTATATGAGATATTAAATGTTCTGTTTTTCTTATATTAGTGTTAGGCTATATTCCATCTCTACTGTGTTAGTTTGTGTGTATGTCTGCTCTATCATGTATGTTTGCAGTATGTCTGAACTTTCATCTGCGCTGGAAGCTCCTGTCATCAAGTCAAATTCCTTCTGTATGAAAAACACATTTCTGATTTCTGAGACTTTGTCTGACATAAAAATAATAGAAGTCTATGTAATGTCCATTTTTAACTAGCTAAGATAGCTGTGAGTGTGTGTGTGTGTGTGTGTGTGTGTGTGTGTGTGTGTGTGTGTGAGTGAGTGTGTGAGTGAGTGTGTGTGTGTGTGTGTGTGTGTGTGTGTGTGAGTGTGTGTGTGTGTGTGTGTGTGTGTGTGTGTGTGTGTGTGTGTGTGTGTGTGTGTGTGTGTGTGTGTGTGTGTGTGTGTGTGTGAGTGTGTGTGTGAAGTGAAGTGAAGTGAAGTGACATTCAGCCAAGTATGGTGAGTGTGTGTGTGTGTGTGTGTGTGTGTGTGTGCGTGAGTCAGTGAGTGTGTGTGTGTGTGTGTGAGTGTGTGTGTGTGTGTGTGTGTGAGAGTGTGTGTGTGTGTGTGTGTCTCCAGCAGTGTTGGGTAAGTTACTCTAAAAAAGGAATTAATTAGTTATTAATTACATCTTCAACAGTGTAATTAGATTACTGTACAAATTACTCTCTCCACAAAGTATTTAATTACTAATTACTTTCTAAATCCAATATCAACCTCAACAAGTTAATGATACAAGGATAGATATGAAACGGTTCTACATCAATTATTCTGCTCACACTTTAGATTAGAGTCCAGTTCTCACTATTAACTATGACTTCTGCCTCGTTATACTCCTAATTACTGCTTATTAATACTTAGTAAAGTAGTTTAAGAATTGGGTAGGATTAAGGATTTAGAATAAGGTTTTACAGAATAATGCATTAATATGTGCTTTTTAAGTAATAATAAACACCCAATATAACTAATATTCATGCTAATAATCAACTAGTTAAGAATGAGAACTAGACACTAAAGTGTCATGTAACTGCTCTATCATGTCACATACATTTACATTTATTCATTTAGCTGACGTTTTTATCCAAAGCGACTTACAATTGCTATATATGTCAGAGGTCGCACGCCTCTGGAGCAACTAGGGGTTAAGTGTCTTGCTCAGGGACACATTGGTGTCTCACAGTGGATTCAACCCGGGTCTCTCACAACAAAGGCATGTGTCTTATCCACTGCGCCATCAACACCCACCACTTACTATTGTATTGTATTGTATATTATTGAAATTACAGTAACTAATTAGTAAGTAATTCGACTGTACAGTGGTCTCCGGGCCGCGCGGGGGCAGCACTCAGCGTTAGGCGGCGCGCATGCGCAGAAGAACGAGGAAACAGCATCAGAGAAGACACATCTCCGTGTTATTAGTAATCAGATCGATCGGGTTCTGTGGGATTGATCGATCTGAGAGCTGATGATGGTGGAGAACTCTCCGTCTCCTCTGCCAGAGAGAGCCATCTACGGCTTCGTGCTGTTTCTGGGCTCGCAGTTCGGCTTCTGTACGTCTCTCCATATCTGCTGATAAACTATAACCTCTCTATTTTTTTGATTAACGTTACTTTTCTAAATTTATAGCAAATGTTTTGAATTGTTAATTATTTTGAAGCATGTAAAGCAGACAGGGTTAATATTACAGTAGAACTCAACACTGATTACTGCCAGACTTTCAGAATCCTTCATCACTTCAATTAAGATTATAATCATTTCATTTAAAGCACAAACAGCACAAAATCAGACTTTAGTGTCTCTTTTCACTTTCAGATCATTCTGAGGTTAAATATATTGTGATTTGTGATAGAAATCAATTAAAATCTGCATGTAGGTACATATTCAGACGTAACCCTCTTTGTAATCGTTAACATATTCATAAATAACTGTAAGTTAATTACACATTATGTCTCAGTAACTGTAACAAATTACAATTAGATTTATTTTGTAATTAAATTATGTAAGTGTTACATGTAACTAGTTACTCCCCAACACTGTTATATATATATATACTGTATACACACACAGAATATGTATATATTCATTTCTGACTAAAAGATGTGAACGTTTTGGATCCATGATTGAATAGTGTTGTGTTTATTGCTGTGTTGTGTTATTAATGTGTGTTACTGCTCTCATCAGTTCTGTATGTGGTCTGGGCTTCTGTTCCTGACGCTTGGCTTCACTCGGCCGGACTGACTTACTGGCCTCAGAAGTGAGTGGATCTGATGTATGTCATGTGTTGATGTGTTGATGAGGCGAGGCTGATATCGTGTGTGTTTCAGATACTGGGCTCTGGCGGCACCCATCTACCTGCTGGTGACTTTAAGCACCTGTCTAGTGCTGCTGTTCGGGGTGAATATGATGAACACGGCTCCGCTCGCATCCGTCCACAACATCACAGGTGATGACATCAACGCTTATAATGACACTCACTCGCTTTTACTAGAATTTCAAGTGATTTTAAACAACTTGCATTGTTAAATCAAATGATTTGTGGGTCATTATTTGGTATAGATCACTACGCCACGAGTCAGCGTGCGGACGAGGATCAGGAAGGAGTGATTCCCAGACTCCGAGACGTTCCCATCAGCGAAATAAACCGTGTCTTTTACCTGGATCCCCACGCGCAGTGATGCGAGGCGTTTGCTCAGGGTTTAGATGATCAGATCCATCAGATCTGACTGTCAGGTGACCCATGACCCTCGGAGAGACCTGGGCTGCGTTTCCCAAAAGCATCGTAAGCTACATCGTAGACCCACTGAAACCAATCGAGCTATGATCAACTTAGGCTTACGATGCTTTTGGGAAACACCCCTGCCATGAGGGACTTGTGTGACCAAAGCACTTTAGTAAAGCTCTAAACATTGAGCTTTTGCATCTTTCTCAAACACCGGGGTCACTGGTGGTTTGGGGTCAGACCGTGACCTCTGTGACCTCAGACTAAAGTGAAACGGTCAGCTCACTATCTGCATCATCTGCGGTGGGTTCGTGTTCCTGCTCGTCTCCTTCTGCAGACACTGGCCCTCATGAGCAAACAGACCGGTGTCGGGTGGCCAGTCACCGTTTGACCTGTGACCCCACGACCCCGCCACCACCACACACTGCTGTTTGTTTAATGTATTAGAATACAATGACTTTTATTATACTGCAAAAACAATTATATGATGAATAAGTCATGAAAACATATTTTTGTTATCAAAATAAAGAAAAAATTCACTTCAGCCAATTTGATTCAACTTAAGCATTTATGGCAGCTACTGAGTTCTATGCAGTGTGTTATTGGAGTGTTTCTTTGCATTTTTCAGACACTGTTATGTTATCAATCATCCAGCCTGTTTTAAAGTTTATATGCTGTTATAAGTGAAAAGTTCAGATGCAGAAGTCTCTTAAGTGCCATCTAAAATTAACACCTAAAATGAGCATTTTTTAATGTTTAGGTTCAGTCATTTTATTCTAATGGCAATAAATAGGTCCTTTTCTATGCAATTAAAGTGAAATAACGGAACATAAATATAGGAGCCTGATAAAAATGCTCATTTTAGAAGATTTCAGACGGCACTTTGAGGCTTTTGCATCTGAACTCTTCAGTTATTAATAAATGGAGGATGCAAACGCATGTTGAGCAATCTTGTTTTTATTTGTGTTTAGATTTTAACAGAAATATGAATTCCAACAACACACAAATTAAACACTTAAAGGGACAGTTCACCCAAAAAATTAAATCGTCATCATTCACTCACGTTCAAGTTGTTCTAAACTTGCATGGGATTCTTTCTTATACACAAAATATATATTTTGAAGAATATCGGTAACCAAACAGCCGTGGGTCCCCATTGACTTCCCGTAGTAAGAAAATACTATAGAAGTCAATGGGTGCCGTCACCTGTTTGGTTACAAACATTCTTCAGAATATCTTGTATGCTCAGCAGAAGAGACTCATACAGGTTTGTAACATCTTGAGGAAGAGTACATGTCAGTTCTGGGTGAACTATCCCTTTAAGGCTGTTCCCAGCTGAAGGATCTTCTTCAGATCAAAGGTGTGTTTGATGGCGTGACCCGTCTCACCGTTGCATAGTATTTCTGCTCGTCTCGTTCCTGTGGATCTGCAGCGCTAACTCAAACACACCGGCATGTTTCCTAAACAGTGTTCTGATCCTGACGGCCGCTCGCTTCGCTCTCAGCTCACTAGTGAGTTCATGTTATAGACCTGATGACGTTAATGAGTGTCTGCTTCATCCTCAGAGCTGGAGTCTTCATCGTTGTAAAAGTGCAGTGTGGCCTGAGCGGGGAAACTGTCCAGAACCGTCCGGCCCAGATGAGACAGATACTCCTGCATCCTGGATCTGGGCAGAAACAGCCTGCGGATGAGTGCGAGCCGTCAGAGACACACAGTGATCCCAGCTAACACAGAACTCTGCCTAATGTTCTCACAAACTTATGAGCAAACATTTTCCCAGCAACATGAACAACACATGCATTCAGTTATCTACTCTTTAATAACATCCTCAAAACATTATTTATACATTGTTCATGGAACATTTTATTTCTGAAAGATTTTAGTTGGACGTCCATTTAACGTTTTTAAAATGTTTCATAACGTTCCCATAATGTTTGTAAAATGACAGTGTTTGGAAACGTTACTTTGGAAATGTATCAGGTTACAGATTACTCCATTTAAAATGTAACAAGTAATGTCATTTATTTGATTAAAGTAATGGAACTGATTACATTTGATCACTTTTCTAAACTAATGTTTTGAACTGTTAATTATTTTGAAGCATGTAAAGCAGACAGGGTTAATATTACAGTAGAACTCAACACTGATTACTGCCAGACTTTCAGAATCCTTCATCACTTCAATTAAGATTATAATCATTTCATTTAAAGCACAGCCAGCACAAAATCAGACTTTAGTGTCTCTTTTCACTTTCAGATCATTCTGAGGTTAAATACAGATTTAAAATCATAGTTTAATGGCTATGATACTGTTTTTGAAATCAAATCTTCACATGAAAAAAATTATAAAATTTTAAACAATACATAACCCCAAAAAAGAGTTAATAAAAGAGTTATCAAATCATCATGTGTCCTAAACTGCTGAAGCATTGCGGCCTCGTTTTACACTCAATGCAGTTTGGGAAAGAACTCAAATCTATGTTTGTGAAAGATTTCCCCTTTGTAATCATGAACATTTTCATAAGTAACTCATTTAATTACACTTTTCTCAGTAACTGATTACAATTACATTTTTTTGTAATTAAATTACATAATTCCGTTACATGTAACTAAGTAACACAGGTATATTTGTAGCAATAGCCAACAATACATTGTATGGATCAAAATTATACATTTCTCTTTTATGACAAAAATCATTAGGATATTAAGATCATGTTCCATGAAGATATTTAGTAAATTTCCTACCGTAAATATATCAAAACTTCATTTTTGATTAGTAATATGCATTGCTAAGAACTTCATTTGAACAACTTTAAAGGAGATTTTCTCAATATTTAGATTTTTTTGCTCCCTCAGATTCCAGATTTTCTAATAGTTGCATCTCAGACAAATATTGTCCTATCATAACAAACCATACATCAATGGAAAGATTATTTATTCAGCTTCAGATGGTTTTGTGCTCTATAGGGTCTCTTATGATAAAATCGAATGTTCTCTGAGCGTTCACATAACAATAAGAACGTTTTTAAAACATTAAAAACTATGCATTTTGAACGTTTAGAGAACATTCAGAGATAACGTTCCTAACATATTTGTGTTCACTAGGTGTTTAAAAGCATCTAATAAACATTTAAGCGTTCTTGTCTTCTGAATGAAGAGGAAGAGCACCAGACCTCACAGGATGATGGAAAACATCTTCAACTCCAGAAAGCACCTGAAGAACACAAGAACACGGGTGTAATTACTCTCTCTGACTCTGAGATCTAGAAACACAGACACTAAAGTCATTAAAGCAAGTTACTTTATTTAATTGCGTCTCTCCTGTTGAAAGATCCCAGGGTCTCCATATCACAGGACAGCTATCAGAACACAAGAGAGCGAGTTACTCGGGCTGAAGACTCTAAAACACGAACACACAGAGGAACTGAGCATAAACTCTCACCCGAGCCTCGAATCCGCGTCTGAACTCAGCGGCAGCATCTTTAACACTGATGAGAGGTGAGCGCGCTCACGTGCGCTGATGAGAGGTGGGCGCGCTCACGTGCACTGATGAGAGGTGAGCGCGCTCACGTGCACTGATGAGGTCGCGCTCGTGTACGCGCTCACGCACACTGATGAACTGTTGACAACTTAGCTATTTTTTCTACTACCATATCAACTTTTTCTTCAAAAAGCACCTAGCAACAAATTTAGCGATAAAAAAAACACAAATAGAGGAAACCAAAGTACACGTCACGTGAATTAAGTTGCTATTTGCATTTGTTCAATAATAATTGTTAATTTATGATAACACCTTGTTTATCTGCATTTGTTGATCAGTTAAAAAATATGTAGAAATATGGAAAAGATACTGAAAACTTAATACAATATTCAATGCGCAAAATTTAATGCGTGATTCAGGTAAAAAGCCTGTGAAAATATCTTCAAATGAACTCAGTACACCGTGCACTATTTTACATGCTACACATTAGTATTGTAGCATACTAACTACCAATACTGCTTCAACATATCAGTTCAAACTCAAACATACATACTTAAATCTCTTACATTTGGGTTTGTACCTTTTAAATTTAAAAAGTTGAATTTATTTTGTTATTATTTTAAGTTTGACACTCCTGCTGCTGCCGTATTATTAAATAATAAATACAAAATAATAATATTAAATGATAAATGGTGTCTGAGTCTCACAGCAGCTGCTGTTTCAGTGCAATATTAAACTCATTACTCAGTTCTGAGAACAAATCCCTGATTAATGATCATATGATTGTTAGACGTGCACAGCTAATACAAATACATTATAAGAACCTTTTGTTAACATTCACATTGAGTTATGGAAATATTTTTCTGAATGTTCTCTGAAACAAGTCATAGCATTTAAAACCATTAGATGACGTCCAACTAAAATGTTACATGATAAAAACATTATATGAATGATGTATAAATAATGTTTTATGTTTGGAGAACATTATTAAAGAGCAGATAAGTGATTATTGCTGTTATCTGGGTTCCTGGTGCTATAATTAAACGCCAGAGTAATCAGTTAATCATTCACACATGAGCTCAACGCACTCACTGAAGAATCAACACATTCACAACAACCCCAAAGTCAAGATTTAGATATGGTTTATTTATGAGCTTCTTGTGACACAGAGAAAGGATCTAAATCAACAAGAAAATCAGAATGAATCGCACTAAATCTGTATAAACACGGTCTAATGTACCATAATATGGCTTGTGAAGTAAGCTTTAGAGAAGGATCCGAAGACGTTCGAATGTGATGAACTCAGGAATGAGGGCCTGCTGGATCTGACGGGACGTGAGACGTGTCTGAATGGCTTCGTATCAGCAGGCACTTCATCAAACCTGTTCCTGGCTTTACTGTAGAGGATTATTGGAGGACACGTTCTCTGAAAGAGCTCGTCTGATTCTGTCTGAAACTCCCTCCAGACTGACAGACTGACAGATCAAGCGGCACAGAATACAAATATAGCCTAGGTGTGAGTCAACCCGCTAGTCTGAGACAAAAGAGGAGGAATTCTCAAATAAATAGTCAGACTTGTGAGAAAAATTCAATCTGAACTTAAAATTTGGGAAAAAAGTCTAAATTTTGACATAAAAAACTCACAATTGTGAGAAAAAGTCTGAGTTTTGAGATGTAAACTAACAATTCTAAGAAGACAAGCTGTATTTTGACCAAAAACGTCTGGCTTGTGAGATGAAACGTGTCGATGGAAGGAGTTTCCACAGAATCTGGGCTGTAATGGAGCAGGAGAGCTGATCTCAGGATCTGAAAACGAGGCTGTGCAGAAACACTGTACATACACTGCTACACTGCTGTCATCATTTACTCAATAAAAACACTCATTTTGCATTTCTAATTCAGTCTGATCACATAAGAAGTCCAAACAGAGATTCATCACAATGCATGCTGTCCTCTGCACATGTAGATTCTGCTCAGTAGAACAGATCATGTGTCATCAGATGCTATCAGACATGGTCTAAAAACATTATGCTAACATTCCCAATGAGTTGAAAATGTTATTTCTTAATGCTTTTTAAATGTTCAAAATGTTTCAACTACTTTTTTCTTGGTTATGCGAATGTTAAAAGGGAATATTTCATTTGATCATTTTGCAAACATTACGGGATTGTTACTTTTAAATGTTCTCTGAACATTCCGAGACAAGTAACATTAAAAAAACTTCCCGTGAATGATGCATAAATCACATTCCAGTGCTAAAGTTTTGAGAATATTATAAAAGGCCAGATAACTCTTACTAACAGAACATTTGTTCATAACTTTGAGAGAACTTTAGTACACAACCTTTAACTCTTTCCCTGCAATTCTCCGGCTCTCCGTGTGTTCACTGTTATACAGTAAGAGGAGCTATTACACATCTTCTGATAGATACTGAATCTCTGGATCAAAACACTGCCAACAAGCAGCAGAAACAAGCAATCGCAATCAAACATGGATCATTATATGAATCAAATCTGCCTAATGTTACGAATGAAATGTTCACCAAAGAAGTGGTTTAGCTTTGGGGTGTTGATGTTTTGATCATCGATATAAATCTGATCCAGACATACTGTAGTCTTTGACAAAAATGCCATTTTTTTTGTTTAATGAAACTTACTCGCATTCAAGTGTTGATAAAAAAGAATGCATGAAGCTAGAATAAAACTGTTTTTTTGGTTAACAGCAGAGGCTCTGTTCTTTCTGTTGACATATTGTCTGCTAAATGACTAAATGACTTAATATTGCATGTTTAGATATTTATACAAACTATTCTGTGGGCCATGAAAGTTTTGTGAAGATGACTAATGTTTGGCAGGGAAAGAGTTAAAGTCATGGGTCCTCTGCACAATCTGACTTTGCTGCAGCTTGGAATTAAACTGCTGGTTCCTCTATTGTCTATTACTATTACTATTGTCCTTTTGCACTATTGATAAACTACTGTACTTTCCTCATTGACTCTGTAAAGCTGCTTTGAAACAATCTGTATTATTAAAAGCGCTATATAAAGAGAGGTGACTTGACTTGACCAGATCACTGTTCTGTTCACACAACTATGTCAGTAAATATCTCCTGGACATTTGTGATTCTTAACGATCATTATCGAAATTGATCATTCAATGTCAACGAGCTCCGCTTTGCTTTTGTCTGTGATCTCCATTAAGAATTGTGTAGTGCAACAATGTCCCTCCATCACAGCCTCGTTAAATAAAATGCGTCGGTCAAGCGCTGTAATCGTTAATCGGTGAGGTGTTCGTTAGTGACATGAGGGCTCGGGTCTTTGGTCTCGTGTGCGAGTGAACGCTGATCTGTCTCATGTCTGTCGCTTCTATTCCACCGAACGAACAGAAACACCGAGAGAAACCTCTGCAGTAAGACTGAGACAAGAAATCATCGCCAATCAAGCAATTGTTCTGCATCGATTCTGAGATTAGTTTTTAACATTTGAACATAAAATAATCATTCATACACTTTGAAAAGGCTGAAGCGAATTACAAGGCTGTTCACAGTAGCGCTCTTTTTCGTGAGTATTTAAGTGTACGGTTAAAAACTAGAGTAGAGCGCCATCTGCTGTTAAAAACTAAACTCAGAATCGATTCCAGAGAGAATCGCGATGCATCACTTTATTGTCTCAGCCCTAGTCTGCAGCATCAGGTCCACTTGAACTTCTTTATCCAATTATGACTATGACTTAAAGGAAGAGCAAAGGGAGAGAAAGATCATGGCTGATGACGGTACGGAAGGTTATTGGAGCACACACGCACGATTACACACACACACACTCTCACACACACACACACACACACACACTCTCACACACACACACACACACACACACACACACACACACACACACAATCCCATGCAACACGAGTGCACTGCCGTCCTCCTTCATCGAGTGTGGTCTGCGTCCGCTAGTATGGCCTACAGTACTGCAAACTATGTACATCAGAGTCAGTCGAGTACAGGGACCGGTTGTACATGCGTGGATAAATATGTCTGGTGCTATTCCAGAAGGCAGAACATACGACTCCGTGCCGTATCAAACAACCTCACGTCTCAAAACCAACAGATATATACAAAAAATACAAATGCAAATGCCCTAGAATAGATCTATATATATATATTCACATACATATATAGGTTTTAATCTTTGAATTACAAATCTGAAAATATTATTTCTTATCTTTAAGAAAAAACTGGTTTCGGGAACCATGCAGTCACCCGCGCACGTGTCCTTCGGGGCGAGAAAAAGAGAAAAAGCACGTGAGATGGGGTCCGTGTCCCGCCTCGGGCGCTTTCCTGAGCTGATCTCTGACCTCTGACCTCTGACCTCAGCCAAACGTCCGGTGGCGCAGAGCAAGGAGAGATTGGCGTATCCTCCTACACTTTGGACTCATTCTCTATGTTGGCGACGTCTCCGTTCCTCTCCGTCAGCTCCTCAGCCGCTGCGCTCCGCTTCTCCTCCGGCGGATCCGGCAGCCCCTGCTGGCTCAGTTTGCTGGCCACTGACCAGGTCAGCGGCAGACGGGAGCGTGCCATCATCTCAGCCAGCTCTCGCGCGCTGCAGCTGGGAGTGTTGGTCTCGTAGATCTCGTGGAAGCTGTTGTAGTCGACCTCGTAGAAACCGTCCTCCAGCGTCAGGACGGGCGTGAAGCGGTAGCCCCACTTGATCTCGCTGGCCACATACGAGCTGCGCGCCTGACACGTCATTCCTGAGGGAACACACAAAACCAGAACACAGGTGAGCAAGCCACAAAACCATTACCACCACAAATGCAGGGCCGGGACATTTTTCACATTTTAATGTTTTGCCACAATTTAATTTTTTGGGAAATCGAGGAATTGCGATTAGAAATAGAAATATTACCAAACGTTAGAATTAGACACTTTGACAATATGCCGGTGATTACAGTAAAGAGAAAAGAACGATCCAACCACATGTTGGTGCAGCTTATATCACACAGAATGTGCTTTTGTGTTGATAAAGATGCGATACGAGCAGTGGAAGAGGAAACACATGCAAGAAGATGAGAGTTGAGCTTGTTTGAACTTAAACGCACTGCAAAAATATTTCTTACTTAGTATTTTTGACTTGTTTTCTAGTAGAAACATCTAAACATTCTTGAATCAAGATGCATTTACTAAATGATTTAAGATATTAAGTCTTGTTTTCTAAAACAAAAACAAGCAGAAATATCTGTCAGTGGGGTAAGAATAATAATCTTAATTCAAAGGCTACGCAAGATTATTTTTCTTGCCCCATTGGCAGATATTTTTGCTTATTTTAAGCGAAAACTAACAAAATTTTGATATTTTTTTTTTACAGAAAACAGGACATAATATCTTAAGTCATTTTACTTGTACAATAAATGCATCTTGATTCAAGAATGTTTAGATATTTATACTAGAAAACAAGACAAAAATACTAAGTACGAGATTAATTGTTTGCAGTGCAGAAAGCCGTTTCATGCATGAGACGCGAGCGCAAACAGTCCATGTTTATATAGAAAAAACTACGGAAAAGCAGCACAATCAAATAAAAAACCTGTAAAGAACTATACTGTATGTCTGATGTTTCATATTTGCATCATGATGACAGATCTGTTGTACAGAACATTTATCATTAATAATATTCTACTGGTGTTATACCTTCAGTCATTTTGAATTTGAATTACCTCGACTCTTTTTTCCTCATATTATTTTTGAACATATATAAGATAAGTTTGTACAAGATGTAGTTGTAGTTCATGCATCTTTTCTGCAAAGATATTTAATTAAGTGATTAGTTTAACATTTACATCATGTTGACAGCTTCATGTGTGCTGCACTCAGAACAGAAGCTTCTTTAACTTGAGGGTTAATAAAGAAACAGTTACTTGAATTATGTTTTAGTCACATTTACAAGTTGACTGGTTAAATAATCGTAAAAAAACAAGAATCAGTCAAACATTCTGAAAAACCACATTGCCCAGCCCTAATTTATTGTATTTAATCACAATCATGATTTCTGCTTCTCTCATTTCTAGATTCAAAATTTGATTTGTCTCATACTCAACGTTATTTATATATATATAACATAACAGCAGTGAAATGTAAGTCAGGTCCGCTCCATAGATATTGGCCTGCTTGTAATTTCTCATGAAAGAGTTTATGTTAGATTTATTGTGTCATTTTTGCCTTTATTATGATAGGACAGATCAGAGCTGACAGGGACTGAAGCGGGAGAGAGATATGGGGGGTCAGGATTGGAACTCGTGACGTCCAGGACGCTACTGGCGCCGACTCACGAAAGTGTTTTTATTTGACATTGAGGTTATTTTGCATCAGCAACAAGCCTTTACAAGCATTCATGTGTACGGTTGCCAGATGTAAAGTGTTTAAATCCCCCGATCAGAGGTTTTTGCATAAATCAAGAATTTTCTGCTAGTGTTTTGCTCAATCTTCCAAACCTGGCAGCAACCACACTCTCACTCTCACACACACTCTCTCTGGGCTGCAGAAAGCACTGAGGATCTGAAAACATCGACAAACATGCAAGCTTTTAGTAATAAAATATTTCACATTTAAAAGTGGAAGAACTTCTCTTTAACATTTAACACCACTACCATAAACCGCAGTACAAAGAGTGCTTTGCAGCTGGTAGCAGCAGTATTGACCACAAAATCAGCAAATGAAACGTTTATGTAGCGCTAAAGCATCTTAAAATGACTGCATTCCCATCGCCTCAAACAGCAGTGCCCTGTGACTGTGAGCTGGTCCTCTCTCCTGATGAAAGCCTCTGAACACACGGAGCGCTGGGCCATCTGCTGGTCAGAACCAGGAAATTAACCTGTTACACAACAGTCTTCTTCAACATTGAATTTGATTTATGTGAGTGATTGAGTTATTTGGGTATATTAGCACTAAAATAAGAAATAAATATTATTTAAAAAATTATTATAACTATATAATATATCTTTATATTTATCTTTATTTGACCCTCTAACTCTAACACTCTCTATTCTAATTCCATTCTTTAATAAAAAACTAACACTAGCTTTTCTAATCTTTTTGTATTCTATTTGTTTTCTTTTTATTTATTATACAATTAACAAAAGCAAAAATGCATCTAACACTAGCTTGCTCTATTCTTTTTCTATTCTATCTGTTTTCTTTTATTATATAATCAACAACAAAAAAAATTAATAAAATCCTTGCTAGTGTAGTGTGTTAATAGCTGAGGCTTGTCACAGCACATGTGTATTATTCCTCTTTTGTTGGTTTTGACTGCTTCTATTGTCATCATTTGTAAGTCGCTTTGGATAAAAGCATCTGATATATATATATACAGTATATATAAATATATATAATATTGCAATGCAAACAACAGTCATATGAGCTCAAATCTGATCAGTTGTGTGAGCTGAGAGTTCTGTGGCTTTAGTCGACACACATCGAGTGAAAGCTTCATTCGTCCCGAGCGTTTGCTTTGTGTCAATGTTCCAGTCGCTTGAATGTGATGATGGTGAGCTGGGGTGAAACTCATGCTCTCTTTCTATCTTGTTTACAACGGTTTCTTGATGATCTCAGCATACCGCGGTAAAATGACTCAGATAATGAGTGTGTGTGTGTGTGTGTGAGAGAGACAGAGAGCTGATTAGAACAACAACGTTCAGTATATTTGATCGTGATAGACGTACAGTCTGTTCTGTTTAGTGTTGATCAATGAAACACTGATATTTACCCAAAACATGTTCCAAAAAATCAGAGACAGTATGAAGTGATAGTATGTGCTGTATGTCAAGAGTCTGTCAAATTAATAAAGATAAAAGTAGAAAACAAGATGTGATGGAGAAGCTAATCTTCGATTAGATGCAGAATAAATGTGTGACACAAACACTGAGTGAGTCCAGGGTTCAAAGGTCACCGTCTCCAGTCACAATCCAAACACTGTCATGTGTGTGAGAGCATCTCGTGTGGCGTTCCCTCTGCGCTCTCAGAGCTCAGAAACACACACACACACACACACACATGCAGCCGCTTATATAACGCGTGTCTCAGAGTCGCTCTGTCGTGTGGAGCTGCGTCACGCTTCTTCAGCCTGCACTGCATTACCTGCGCTCATCAACACACAGAGTCTGTCAGCGAGAGCACCGTCTGTTTGTCTGATATACAGTTTGCTAGAGAACTTTCATTC
The DNA here is from genome assembly GCF_936440315.1 of Barbus barbus. Lineage (NCBI taxonomy): Eukaryota > Metazoa > Chordata > Actinopteri > Cypriniformes > Cyprinidae > Barbus > Barbus barbus. The sequence goes on along the minus strand of NC_136725.1, from coordinate 24,589,166 downwards.
ATCTGGTGTGAGATAACGCTTTAAGCCAAATCCCTGCGCCCTGCGCTGGTGTGACAGGTGAGCCACGTTCACTGCACCGTTATCAGCAGACAGCAGCCCAAGAACCCTCCAAACCAGCTCTAGTGCACAGTGCACACATACAGAGACACACACACTGACACACACACACACACACACACACACACACACACACTCACACTCACACTCATTGTGGGTCAGCACACGACACAGAGCTGCTGCAGAACCTACACGACGAGCACAACAACATTAAAGCTGAACAGCACAAAGAACACCTCCCTGTCGACACGTGTCCTCATGCGTGTTCTCATCGCCATGGCAACAGGTCAGCTGTGAACACGCCACCAGCTGTTCCCGTTCCCCAGTCATGCCCTGAGCACCCTCGACCTCACCACACTAGAAACACAATAAATGCTGAAGAACACTTCTCTCCAGGAAATGCGTCTGAGAGTTCATAAGCACTACGCTCGAGTTAATGTGGCGCGAGCTAGACACGAGGATGGCTTAAACTCCTCAAAGAAAGAAAGCAGGCCTTCGCTGTGTGTCGTGATCTGCGCTCGCATGCTGCTTCATACTGAACAAGAGACCCTGCCGCAATAATGACAGATCAATCGCGTGCATCATAATAACAGCGATTTAGATAACGGTGTTACATAATGTCAGTGGGTTTTCCTAATGCTGCGCCGTCGCCATGGCAACCGCACTCACAAACCCTCAAAATAGCAACACAGTTACAGAGAAAGAAAGAGCCTCCATTTCTGCGGCTGTGTGACGCCACTTTCATTTTCATCTCAGACTATTTGAACTGCAGGCTCATAGAAAATGAGAAGCTATACTACAGAAATCAGTCTCAAAAGCCATTAAAATAGTGGAAAATCTCAAAGAAATTAGCAACCGCAGACGTTTCCATCTATTCCACAAACACGATAATAACTGAAGACACAGATGATCATGTCGAGGAGTTTCCTTCTTGAGCATCAGTGAAGGCTGTGTGTGAGTGTGTGTGTGTGTGTGTGTGTGTGTGTGTGTCTGTGTCTGTATCTGTGCCTGTGTTTGTGTGTGTGTGTGTGTGAGTGTGAGTGTGAGTGTGAGTGTGAGTGTGTGTGTGTGTGTGTGTGTGTGAACAGATGGATCTTGACATCATGTCTTCACTGTGGGGAAGAGCTCAAATGTGCAGAAGATGATGGAACGTGAACAAACATCAGAATATGGAATCTCGACAGGATCATCTGTGTTCATTCAATAATGAATGTCTGTGGAATAGATGGAGAGATCTCTGAAAGAGAAGTACACAATAAGAACAACTACTAAAAACATTTTTTAAATGATAAACATCTTGCAGATTCTACAGGGGGGTGTAAACTTATGAGCACAACTGTATTCAGCCTAAACTCTTTACTAAACACAATGTAGAAAACGTAGAAATCTGCACAATACACACTTCACCGCTTCAAGTCACCATGAAAACAAAACTGACTTTTCTTATGTTTTTATGGAAAATTTCAGTGTTTATTAGTTTTTTTCAGCTGCTTGCACACATTTTCAAAACTTTGCCTCGTTTTTTCAAAACTTTACACACAAATCCAAGAATTGCACACAAAACGCCTCACATCTCTTGCAAAATGAAGCACTGCATTCAAAATATCACAAACACATCTCAAAAGCAGACATTTGCAAACACCTTTACAATGTGTTGTGTTTTGCAAAAAGTATTTTATGGAATATAAACGGAGTCAAAGGCTGAGAATTAGTGTATTAGTGCAGATTTGGTGTGTGCTTCTGCTGTTTGAGAGACAGCTTTCAGAAACTGTGTGACAAGGAAAGATTCTGTGTGCAAGCAGCTGAAACAAAACTGCAAATGATATGTCCATGTGCATTATTTTGTGTTCTTCCCCTCACAACAACATCTCTTCTCTTCTCTGATGACGAGGGCATCCTGTCACTCATATGACATCACAGCAATGAGCTAATCGATTCCTGATCGACAAAATCATATATTTTTCCTGTTCGAGAAGCCGTTTCACGAACTTTGACAAAGGTGATGGTACTGACAGATGGACTGTGATTAAATGGCTCTAATAAACTCTTTTCTGCCGCAAAACAGAGCTGCGAATGACCAGGTCAGTTCAAGCATCCCTCAGGGTCCCTACACACTCTCCTTTTCAAAATTCCATACTTTTCCAGACTCAAATTTCCAGTAGATTTTTGGACCATATTTAACATAAATGGTTCAGACAGCACTATTTTCAGCTTTATATTTGGTATATGTGTCCCTGCAGCACAAAGCAGTCATGAGTAACACAGGTATATCTGTAGCAATAGCCAACAATACATTGTATGGATCAAAATTATACATTTCTCTTTTATGACAAAAATCATTAGGATATTAAGATCATGTTCCATGAAGATATTTAGTAAATTTCCTACCGTAAATATATCAAAACTTAATTTTTGATTAGTAACTTAATTTGAACAACTTTAAAGGAGATTTTCTCAATATTTAGATTTTTTTGCTCCCTCAGATTCCAGATTTTCAAATAGTTGTATCTCAGATAAATATTGTCCTATCATAACAAAACCATACATCAATGGAAAGATTATTATCATACAATAATATTGTGAGAAGAAACCCAAAACCCAAAATATTTTGCATAATTACAAAGTGCACCTTGAATTCATTCAGTCGTGTTTGACAATCACTAAACAGATGCCATGAAAACACTTCTTGTATGATAAACTTATTTTCATTAAATTATTAATTTTCTAGTATAAAAAACTAAATGGGGGCAAATATTTTTCCATACCCTGCTTTTTTTCCATATTTTTCCAGACCTAGAAATCAAATTCCATACTTTTCCAAACTGCGTAGGAAACATGACACTGCACTGAAAAGAATCAAATAACTGGATCGGTGCGGTTCTGTGTCTGCATCAGTTCTGATGTGTGTCGCAGCGGATCTCCAGATCCATCCACCCTCACACAGGAGCACAGATCATAGAAGTGGGAAAAGAGCTGATGAAATCATCATACGAGACTGAAGCTAAAAGCCTTTAATGATCCACAGACACACGAGGTCACGTCACGCTCATCTATCGTGTTTCCAGTACTGGACTCCAGAGGGATTTCTGGGATATTTCCCAGCACACAGAGCATTTATAAGCCGCTGTGTATTGATCTGGCACTATATTTATATCGTGAGTGAATCATTGTTACTGCTGTGTACATTCCACCACAGGCAGACACCGGCTTGGCCTTGTCTAAGCTTCACGATGTGCTCAGCGGCTACATTAACAAACATCCTGACACTGCCTTCATCATCGCGGGAGACTTTAACAAAGCCAACCTCAAGCAGGTCATGCCGAACTTTCATCAACATGTATCCTGTCCAACTAGAGGACCAAACACACTGGATCATTGCTACACTCAGTTCAAGAATGCCTACAAAGCACGCTCACAGAACAGAACAATCCGTGCTGCGGTTAACACACGCACTGCCGCTTACAATGAGGCTCTTCTGACCGGGAATACGAGCGAGTACAAAGCATCGTGCTATGCTCTCCGTCGTGCAGTAAGAGCCGCTAAACACAGATACAGAGAGAGAATTGAGTCTCATTTCCAGCTCAATGACTCTCGACGGATGTGGCAGGGACTGAGGACCATCTGTGACTTCGGAAACACATCCTCCGCGGAGGTGAGAGCAGATCCGTTGCTGGCCGACGAGTTAAACATCTTCTACGGCCGCTTCGATGGCAACGGCGGCGGCGTGTCTCTGCCGACCAGCGCGTCAGGAAGCAGCAGGCAGAGCAGCGATGATCCTGTAATCACCGTGTCGGAGGATGAGGTTTGGAGGGCGCTAAAGAAAGTGAACGTCAGGAAAGCAGCCGGACCTGATGGGATAACCGGCCGTGTTCTGAGGTCCTGCGCTGATCAGCTCGCTGGTTTGTTCACGTCTATCTTTAATGAGTCTCTTGCTACCTCCGTGGTTCCCACTTCATTCAAAACATCCATTATTATCCCTGTGCCAAAGAACAATAAACCCTCTTTCCTGAATGACTATCGCCCAGTTGCCCTCACATCTATAGTCATGAAGGTTTTTGAGAGACTTGTAAAGAGCCACATCTGCTCCTCCATACCTGATACTCTGGACCCTCTTCAGTTTGCCTATCGCCCAAATAGATCTACTGACGATGCCATTTCTCTCGTTCTCCACTCTTCCCTCACACACTTGGACAGCAACAATGGGAATTATGTAAGGCTGCTATTCATTGACTATAGCTCAGCTTTCAACACTATAGTCCCCATCAAGCTGGCATCTAAACTCACAGACCTCGGCCTAAACTCCTCACTCTGTGACTGGATTCAAGACTTCCTCACCGGCAGACCTCAAGTGGTGAAAGTTGGCCAGTTCACCTCAAACTCCATCACCCTGAACATAGGAGCCCCACAGGGCTGTGTCCTGAGTCCCCTGCTCTACTCTCTCTACACGCATGACTGCTTGTCCTCTCACAGCTCTACATCTATTGTCAAATTCGCTGATGATACTGTGGTTCTGGGCCTCATCTCCAACAACGATGAGACCGCATACTTGGACGAGGTAGAGAGACTCACATCATGGTGCCAGGACAACTGTCTCTCTCTGAATGTGAGCAAAACTAAAGAGCTGATCATGGACTTTAGGAAGAGACAGCAGCAGCCCTACTCTCCTCTCAGGATCAGTGGGACCCCTGTGGAGAGGGTGAGCAGCTTCAAGTACCTCGGTGTAAACATCTCAGAGAACCTGACTTGGACTACACACATCCAAACACAGGTTAAGAAAGCCAGGCAAAGACTGTACCATCTGCGTCAGCTGAGGAAATTCAGGGTCTCACCAGCAATCCTGAAAACTTTCTATTCAGGGACCATAGAAAGTGTATTGACTCAGTGCATCTCAGTGTGGTATGGAAACAGCTCCAATCAGGACCGCAAAGCACTACAGAGAGTTGTGCGCTTAGCTGAGCGCATCTCAGGGTCTGCTCTCCCCTCTCTGCAGGACATCTACCTCAAACGCTGCAAAAATAGAGCTGTTAAAATCATCAAGGACTCTAATCACCCTGGTAACCAGCTATTCACTTTGCTTCCATCTGGTAAGCGCTTCCGTAGCCTGATGGCAAAAACTGAGAGACTTAGGAGGAGCTTCTTCCCCCAGGCCATCAGGCTCCTAAACTCTAACTCTGTGTCATAACATCACTTGACTCCATGTAAATATCACCATATCAATAAGCTATTCATAATTTTTTCTACCTTATATTGCTGCTATTTAAATACCCTGTACAACGTTTTGCACATTCCTGTTATATTACTATTTATGTCAACAACATACTGACCTGCACATTTATATTTATAATTTTTATCTTTTATTTGACTTTATTCTTTTATTTTTTCTACTTTTCTTTTTCTTAATATTTGTATACTTTATAATTGCATTGTCCTTGGAGCGGAGCTGACCTACATTTCACTGCTGGTTATACTCTGTATAATTGTGTATGTGACGAATAAAGAATCTTGAATCTTGAATCTTGAATCTCTTGAGTCCTGATGTGAGCTCGCTCCTGTTTCAGAGTCTTTCTCTTAGAGCGATCGTTCACCCGAAAACTGAAAATCTTGCCATTTACTGAAAATAAAAAAAATAAATAAATAAAAAACACACGTGTCCCTGGAGCACAAAAGCAGTCATGAGTAGCACAGCTATATCTGTAGCAATAGCCAACAATACACTGTATGGATCAAAATTATACATTTCTCTTTTATGACAAAAATCATTAGGATATTAAGATCATGTTCCATGAAGATATTTTGTAAATTTCCTACTGTAAATATATCAAAACTTCATTTTTGATTAGTAATATGCATTGCTAAGAACTTCATTTGAACAACTTTAAAGGAGATTTTCTCAATATTTAGATTTTTTTGCTCCCTCAGATTCCAGATTTTCTAATAGTTGTATCTCAGACAAATATTGTCCTATCATAACAAACCATACATCAATGGAAAGATCATTTATTCAGTTTTGTGGTCCAGGATCCACATTTGAACTCTGACACGAGGGAGAGTAAATGATGACAGGATGTTCATTTATTAATGTAAACAGTCCCTTTAAGACACACTTCTACCACACACCACCTTCATTCAGTTTGTTTTTCTAGCTTTATGACCGTCGTGTCTGTTTTATCGTCTAGTTGGACAGTGACAACCAGAGATAGGAGGGTTACTATAAATGGGGCATTTCATGAAATCTGTGCCTTTTCCACGTGGAAAAACTGAAAAGTAAAATAAGCTTAATCAATATTTTTTAAATATCCATGAAATGAAGACACCTTAAAATGACAAGAAACTGTATTGCGCCATCTCAGGCTATGTAATTTATTATTTTATGACTATTTTTCTATCTTATGTTTTGGTATTTTTGTCAACCCTGTTACCGACACAAGCGTTATATTATAGTTTAATTAGAGCTCATATGCCACTGAATGATATAGGCATTAGCTCAATAATATACTGAGGGTGACCTTTAAAATGTTTGATTTTTACACAGACAATCTTTAAAAACAGGGTCAAACCTAATCAATGTCATCCCTGTTACCCACGTGTCAATACCGCTTACCCTAAAAACTAACAGGTCGACAGTAACAGGTTTGACGATTTCAAACTAATTTGTTAATTGCTAACTAATAGTCAAGTTCACAAAAGCACATGTACACTTTGAAAGGATTTTACTTGTAGATATAGATTATATTAAATGTAAAAAATAATTGTTTAAATTTACATTTTAAAAACGGTAACAGGATTGACATTAAATCATTGGACACCAATAAAATGATTTATATTTTATAGAAAAAAATGCATACTTATGCCAAAAACATTGGTTAACAATGAGACTATATTTAGAACAATATGCAAATTAGTTTTTTTTTTTTTAAATAAGAACGGCTTTATAGGAAACATAAATTCAGCATTTGACTGCTGGTGAATGCTAGTTATCCTGCAGTAATCATGAACAAGTAGCCTGATCTGTTTTAACGTTACTGTAACACATCGGTTACCTTCTTAATATTGTGATGATAATGCTGTCACAAATATGCTGTCAGCGACAAGTACAACAGTACTGTTCAAACCAACAAGCTAACTGCTTTAAACCATCGAAGTTTAAAAACCAATACTTATCAGTACTGTGATCTTAAAAGAATAAAAACAATATTTCTCTACATTAAACTACACTATGATTTCAAATACTTTATGTATCTGACAATAACTTGACTGCATTAAGTAAAAACATCAAATTACCTTTACTTTTTGTATCTGATTCTTACCCAGCGATATCACACATGAACACATGCAGGTACTGGCATGTGCAATTACTACTACAGTAATTTATGCTCAACATAATATCATGCTCAGTCTCAAAATAACAGAACATTAAGCTGCAACATTTACTCTCCCTGTGCAGTCCAAAGCAAAGCAAGTGCATGAACCGATCCACTGCATACCTTCAATGCAATGCTTTTATCCCAAATCATCTGAAATATTTGGAGAATTTGTTGTCCCATTTATCTGTTTTGCAGCAAGCAGAGCGCTCACAGTTGATACGCAAGTTCTCATCATTCCATCACAAACTCATTTAATTGAACATGATGTAGTGTTTCGGTCTCCAACGGATGTGAGTTGACCTACCTTTATATGTATAAGTCATTATTATTAGTAGTAGTAGTTGATGTGGTATTTTTTAAGGGGGGTGTGTTAGGATTGAGTTGTGTTGGTTTGGGTGTTTTGGGTTTCTTTCTGTTGCAGGTTTTGTGATTGGGGCGAGACTTGAGCACACCTGATGCTCGTCATAGCTCCGTGGCGTCGTCCGCAGTTGTTTTTATGTTTTTGTTAGTTTGTCCTGTCTTTAGGTATACCCCTGCAATCAGTTTCACCAGAGACAAATTGCTGGACATTGCTGGACCCACCAGAGACAGTAATATATTGGATCACTGTTACACAACGATAAAGGACGCATATCACTCTGTTCCACGAGCAGCTTTAGGACTCTCTGATCAGTTTGGTTCATCTCATACTGAACTACAAGCAGAAACTGAAGTCAGCTAAACCTGTATTAAGATCTGTTAAAAGATGGACTAATGATCCAGAGCGGGATTTACAAGCCTGTTTCTCTCTCACTGATTGGACTGTTTTTGAAGCTGCTGCCACCGATCTGGACGAGCTCACAGAGACTGTAACATCTTATATCAGTTTCTGTGAGGATATGTGCATTCCTACCAGGACTCAACCTACAACAACGACAAACCATGGTTCACTGCAAAACTCAGACAGCTCCGTCAGGCCAAAGAAGATGCTTACAGGAATGGGGACAGAGTCTTGTATAAACAGGCCAAATACACACTGGAAAAGGAGATCAGAGTGGCAAAGAGGAATTATTCTGACAAGCTAAGGAACAAATTCTCTTCCAGTGACTCAGCATCAGTGTGGAAAGGTCTGAAAGATATCACCAATTACAAGACACCATCCTCCAGCACTCTGGAGAATTAACAACTGGCAGACGACTTGAATGAGTTCTATTGCAGGTTTGAAAAAACACCCCACACCCGCCCTGAACACCTCTCCACACACCCATTCACACCTCCAGCAACCCCCCTCTCCCCCACACCTACAATTCAGATCAGTGAAGATGATGTGCGCCAGAAATCCCCCTGCTCTCCCCCCACTCACCATCATGAACAGCACTGTGACTGCAGTGGAGTCATTCAGATTCCTGGGCACCACCATCTCTCAGGACCTGAAGTGGGATATTCACATTGACTCCATTGTCAGGAAGGCCCAGCAGAGGTTGTACTTTCTTCGCCAGCTGAGGAAGTTCAACCTGCCACAGGACTTACTGAAACAGTTCTACTCTGTCATCATTGAATCCATCCTCTGCACCTCAATAACTGTCTGGTTCAGCTCAGCTACCAAATCTGACCTCAGAAGACTACGGAGGGTAGTCCGGACTGCTGAGCGAATCATTGGTACAACCCTCCCCACTCTCCAAGAACTGTACTTATCCAGAGTGAGCAAAAGGGCTGGTAAAATCACTCTGGACCCCTCACATCCAGCACAATCCCTCTTTGAACCGTTGCCTTCTGGTTGACGCTACAGAGCTCTGAGCACCAGAACGACCAGACACAGGAACAGTTTCTTCCCTCAGGCAATCCATCTCATGAACACTTGACAATTATTGTGGAACACTATTTATGCATAACTGTGTGTCCCAAGTAGTTATGAGTAGCACTGGTGTTCCCCAAGGAACGGTTTTAGCTCATTTTTTATTTAATTTTTATACTTCAGATTTTCAGTACAACTCTAAAAACTGTCATCTTCAGAAATTTTCAGATGATTCTGCAATTGTTGGCTGTATAAAGGAGCATGATGAGAGTGAATACAGGGAGCTTTTAAAGAGTTTTGTAGACTGGTGTGAAACGAATGGTCTTAGGCTTAACGCTAGTAAGACCAAGGAAATTGTGGTTGATTTTAGTAGATATCCTCATAAAGTGGTGCCAGTGAATATTCAAGAGTCTGAAATTGAGATTGTCACGTCATATAAGTACTTGGGTGTATATTTGAATAACAAGCTTGATTGGTCTGACAATACAGTACAGGTTTATAAGAAGGGTCAGAGTCGCATTCATTTACTAAGGCGACTGAGATCCTTTGGTGTGTGTCAGGCACTGCTGAAGACTTTTTATGATTCTGTGGTGTCATCTGTGATCTTGAATGCTGTCACCTGCTGGGGAGGGGGATTGCTAGAGAAGGAGAAGAATAAACTCAAAAAGTTGATAAAAAAGGCAGGTTCTGTTGTGGGTTGCGTGTTGCCCACTATTGATGTGATTGCACAGGATAGAATGACTGATAAACTGGTCAGTATAATGAAACAAGATTGTCATCCTCTTCATGGAACAGTACAAGCATGTGTGAGCACTTTTAGCTCAAGATTAATTCAGCCCCGATGCCATAAAGAACGATATAAAAAGTAATTTTTACCAACAGCCATTAGCTTATATAATCGATGTCATATTAGATGACTGATGGATTATTTTAAATTGTATTTATAATATAGTGTAGAGTGTATTATGATGCTTGAAACGAGGGGGCTGTATGAAATATTGCATTATGAAGTATTTTTTCCTTTTTATCTATTTTTTTCTGATGAGCTGCTGTGACATGTGAATTTCCCTTTGGGATTAATAAAGTTAATCAATCAATCAATCAATTATACACTTATTTATCTAACACACATTCTTAGTCTACATTTCAAATTGCACATAATATACCTGTACATACAATTGTCAACTTGTATATTGTTATTCCTTATTTACTTGTTCTATTTTTTAATTCTCCTATTTATTATCTGTTTTTTGTTCTGTCATTGTCATTCTGTTGTAATGTAATGCATGCAAAATGCATTACATGTATATGTAATCTCTGACTGCAAACAGTACAACATGTCTCTAGAAATGCCACGGTCATGGGTTCAAATTCCAGGGAATGCTGGGAATTAGACACTTGATATTGCTCATTCAGTATGAGTTCTGCTTATTCTGGTCAGTTTTGGAGTTTTTTTCTATTCAATGCAACAAACATCCTGTAGCTCAAATCAATGTCAAGGTCAGGGGTTCGATTTCCAGGATATACGTAAAATGATCACCTTCAATGCAAAGCAAAATGTAAAATTAAATGTAATCTCTGAGTGCAAAGAGTGGAGTACTTCTTTAGAAATGCCATGGTCATGGGTTCGATTCCAAGGAAATGCATGAACTGAATGCACACCTATAATGCAATGCAAGTTGTTTTGAACAAGAGCATCTGATGAACGCACTACCTGTAAATGTAATCTCTGAGGTATAAGAAGTTAATTGGAGATCATGTCTAGCAATGCCATGGTCACTGGTTTGGTTCTCAGGGAATGCTCAAATAAAAATAAAAAAACTGATCAAATGTATACTTCCAATGCCATGCAAATGGCTTTGGATAAAAGCATCTGCCAAATGCAGTACATGTAAATGTAATCTTTGAATGCAAACAGTAGAGCAAACAGTGTCTCTGGAAACTCCAAGGTCATAGTCATAGGTTCAGATAGTTGCTCTGGATAAAAGCGTCTGCCAATTGCATTATGTAATTTAATCTTTGAGTGCAAACAGTAGAGCAAGTCTCTAGAAACGCCATGGTTATAGGGTCGATTCCCAGAGAATGCATGAACTGATCAAATGCACACCTTCAGTGCAATGCAAACAGTTTTGGATAAAAGCATCTGCCAAACCCACTACATGTAAATGTAATCTCTGAGTGCAAACAGTACAACACATCTCTATAAACACCATGGTTATGGGTTCGATTCCCAGGGAATGCATGAACCAATCCACTGCATACCTTCAATGTAATGCAAGTGATTTTGGATAAACGCATCTGCCAAACCCACTATGTGTAAATGTAATTTCTGCGTGCAAACAGTAGAGCAAGTCTCTAGAAACGCCATGGTTATAGGGTTGATTCCCAGAGAATGCATGAACTGATCAAATGCACACCTTCAATGCAAAGCAAGTGATTTTGGATAAAAGCATCTGCCAAACCCATTATGTAATCTCTGAGCGCAATGAAACGACTGCAGATTTCAGTGGCGTACCTGTGGCCTCCACCATGCCCTCCAGGATCACCACGATCTCCAGCTCCTCATGGGCCAGGTGCTCTTTGGAGATCTCCCAGAAGGGGCTGTGCTGATTGATCTCGTGGCAGATGATGAGTGGAGACACCAGGAAGAGCCGGTCGTCTCCGGTGTCGTAGCCCACGTTCATGTCCGTCTGATTGAGAGGGATGAACTCTCCCTCCTTGGTCTGTTTGGACTTGATCAGTTTGGCTCTAATGGATGCCTCCACGATGTGTGAGTTCCGCAGGTCTCCGACGCGAAACATCAGACAAAGCCGGCTGTCACGCATGGAGATGACGGCATTGGTGGAGAACACCAGAGTCTCGGCGCGCTTCTTGGGCTGTGAGATCTTCACGAACATACAGCCCACCATGAAGGCATTGACGATGGAGCCCAGCACCGACTGCACCAGCAGCAGCAGGATGCCCTCTGGGCACTGGTCAGTGATCACCCTGTGGCCGTAGCCGATGGTCGTCTCCGTTTCTATCGAGAACAAGAACGCCGTCACAAAGCCGTTGAGGTTGTTGACGCAAGGAGTCCACTGGTTGTCTCCTATGTGCTCCAGATCTCCTCGTATGTAAGCGATTAGCCACCACATGAATCCGAAGAACAGCCACGTCACGGTGTAAACCAGCACGAAGATGAACAGGTTGAACCTCCACTTGAGGTCCACCAGCGTGGTGAAGATATCCGTCAGGTAGCGGTAGGTCTCCTGCACGTTTCCATGATGCACATTGCACTTGCCGTCTTTGCGGACATAGCGCTGGATCTTCTTCTTGGCACGCTCTTTGTCCTGCAGCGGTTTGGGGACATCGTCCCGCGCCTGCTTGGGCAGCTTGGGCTGTCGGACTGTGACGGTGCTCTCGACATCCTGCTCCATCTGGACTTCTGGAAGGTTCTGAAAAGAGAAAGAGAAAGAGAGAGAGAGAGAGAGAGAGAGAGAGAGACAGGAACAGTGAGCAGCGGCACACATGTGTGAGCACATCAGTCCTCCAAACACGGAGCATCACCAAAGCCCATTTACAGCGGTGGCCAAAATGATTGGAACACTAGTATTTTCAGCAGCTAAAAATGGTTTTAAGTCAGTTATTTCTATCTTCTGCTGTAGTGTGTCAGTAGGAAATATCAGTTTACATTTCCAAACATTTATTTAGCCATTAATTGTAATAATCCAGTGAGATTTTAGAGATCTGATCTGATCATCATCAGTCTGTCTGGAATGACATGAAGAAACAGAACAAACTGAGACTAAATCCAGAAGAACTGTCTCAAAGATGCTTCAAGAAAGCTACCTGCAAAGCTACAGTACTGTTAAACGTTTTAGGCACTTGTGTAAAAATGGTGTAAAATGAGGATCTGTGAGAGCTTGCCGTTGCACTTCTGCCGGTGAGTTTTACTGTACGTTCATCTGAACTGACCAGATTCTATCGCTCGACCATCACCGTGAGCTCTGCCATCTACTGTACGTCGGTGAATTCTGACCTCACGTATCTCATTCACTCATGCACTCTGAATGTAATAAAAAGCTGTATTATGAATTCCCTATCTTTTCATATTTGAATGACATTTTCGTCTTTACCTCAATATCCTCCTCCTCTTCAGAGACAGACAGACACTGAAGACTAATTCTGATGTCATTAGTCACTGGCAGCAACACAGACAACAGACAGACAGGTAATTCAATCGGCAGTGCATCACACACACACACACACACACACACACACACACACACACATACACACACGCGCGTGTACTGTAAAGCAGTGAAGTGGCTGTGTCTGTGGTGAAATAACACTGACTCCCCTCAAATAATGATTTTGTTCCTCTAAAGGCACCATTATATACTATAGAATAGAATAAGTGGGATGGCATTTTTAAGATATTAAGGGATATAAACTTGTCTGTGAAATTATTTTATGATACACAAAATTCAATATTGAAATCCAACAAAGAACAAGTGAGTGCAATGACATGCTATCAGAAGATCACAGGCACTTCACAGGGACACCTAGCAACCTCATAACAACCACCCAGAACTCCTTGGAAACCACATAGCAACAGCCTGGTAACAGTCCTCAGCATCCTGAGGATCATTTTTCTTCAGGACAGGTACAGATGGAGTGTGACAGCGTCACCATGGTGACGAGCAGGTGCAGCTGAGTGGCTGACTAATGAGATTATTGATCAGGTGATCAGCAAGTGACCTGTGGCCCAAAGAGCAGCTGGACTGAAGGCGACGGAGGCCTAACACATGAGAATAAAATAAACCGACACGAGGCGAGAAATGCAGCCTGATGCTCAGGACAGAGACTCTAATCTCCAGTGACAGCTCGTTTTAAGAGGAAGAGCAGAAACGCTTTGGGAGGGATGGTGTCTGTCAATCCACATGTCACTTCACGTCATGAGCATCGCCTTGAGCAGACACACAGCAAGCGGCTCACATCTCTGATTACTGATGCACACACACATTCACACACACACACACACACACACACACACACACACACACATATACACGCTCACACATGTTGGGTTTCCATGTTTTATGGGGACTCTCCATAGGCGTAATGGTTTTTATACTGAACAAACCGTGTGTGCTATTGCCCTACACCAACCCTACACCTAAACTTAGCCCTCACAGGAGACTTTGTGCATTTTTAGATTTTCAAAAAACTTTATGCTGTATGATTTATAAGCTTGTCTCCTCATGGGGACCAAAAAATGTCCCCACAAGATTAAGATTTACTGGTATTACTATCCTTGTGGGGACATTTGGTCCCCAGGACGTGATGAATACCAGGTGCACACACACACACACACACACACACACACGCGCTCTTTCTCTGAAAGCGTTGTGTCTCTCCATCACTCTTACTAGCACTAGTAATATAATCAACCATTTAATGGCAGTTTAATTCCATTCTGTTGGTTCTTATCTCAGTCATCAGTCTCTGATGATTCCCAGTATTTATTTGTGTTTTAAAGAGTTATTTAGAATAAAACATTGAATTCTACACCACAATTTGTTTTAACTGAAATTATAACATCATGCGTTCACTGTGTTTGATCCTTCTTATCATATTTGAGAGTTAAACATTTGCTTAATCATTTCATTTTTCATTTTCAATTACATCAGTTTATTATAAGGCAGACTGTACTCAGTAATCCTACTCAAATTATAAATATGTAAATCATGATCATCAGGATCTTTTGAGGGGCGTTTGTTTCCAGAAGCTTTACTTTCTCTGTTCCTCAGCGGAGGAATGATCTTCACAAGCCTCCAGAACATCTCACATCTTCTGAGGAGCGTTTATTTATTCATCTCTTAATCAGCATTGCATTATATGTTTGGATCATTTCAATCTCATTTTACTGAGACATATTACTGGAGATATAGCATGACTGCTGATATTTAGATCATTTTATGTCAGTATCTGCTCTGCTGTTATAAACATCTCATTGGTTTACATCACAAGCAGCAGAATTTCATTATATAAATGTCAGTATTTGCAGGAAATTCATATTTTTGCTCAGTTTGAGTCTCTAAATAAAAGCTGTTTTTCCTCTATATTCTCACTGTATCAGTCAGACTATATGAGCTATAAAACCCTGAAGGAGCAAATATAATACAAAATAAAAACACATGCACATTTTTAAATACTGCATATTTTGTCATTTTTTTCTGAGTATTATTTCATATGTCAGGTTTTACACTGTTAATTCAGCCATAACCTCATCAGATAAAGTGGTAAGATTATATATTGTTTGAAAATGTTCAGGCACAAATGTTCCAGGTCGCTTGAGAAAAGAGAATCCAGTGAGACGCTCAGTAGTGTGTGTGTGTGTGTGTCACAGATGTGTAAACATTTACTGATGTGATTAATTAACTCTTTCTAACGGCCGTCACCTGAGCCCAACACACTCTCTCTCTCTCTCTCTCTCTCTCTCTCTGTCTGTCTGTCCTGTGTTGAGTCATGTTCACATGTGTCTCTCTGTGGTGTATTTCCTGTTCCTGTCTCACTCTGGTCTGAGTGCCGTGTGTCTCGTCTCACTGTCACTCAAGAGAAAATCAGACGCGTTACGGCTCTGAATCTACGTGCACCTGCTCAGGATGAAAAGGAATCGCAGACGTACAGGTGTGTCAGAACAGAACCATGACAAGATTACATGAACCTGATAAAACAAGCCCATCTGTGCATCTGTTTCTCTCTCTATCTCTCTCTCTCTCTCTCTGCAGCCATCGATCCATTAGCAAGCTGGACAACCTGCTTTACAACCCACAGGGAGAGAAAATTAACACACACACACACACACACACACACACCGATGTGTGTTTTAACGCCTCATTCAGATCTGCTCATATTTATTCAGAGAATAAACCTCATGCTTTGTGTCAGCAGACGGCCAAATGGACAAGACATAAATAACATTGAACAAAAACTGAGAGAGACTCATATTCATGAAGCTATTGAGAAGACAAAGACTGATGCAGGAGACAATGAGCACATTACCATACACAGACAGACAGACAGACAGACTGAGAGACAGACGGACTGGAGAGCAGCTGTAGCTGTGAGCGATGACGGCAGCGATGGACCTCTGAGACACAGGCGAGGTGTGAGCGCAATCCTCCTGAGAGCTGGAAAGGATCAACACGCGTTTGCAACACATATTGATTGAGTCCAAAAGTAGCTTCAGAGAAAATCACCCACTGAGTCCGACGCTCGTTCTGATCTCAGTTAAAGCTCAAGTCAAGTTCAAGTTGAGCTTTATTGTCATTCCGCTCCATGTGGGGACATGCAGTGGAACAAAATGTTGTGCCTCGCAGGACCACGGTGCTACATGAATACAGACATACAACAATGAAGTAAAAAACCCTATAAACCTATAAACAACTAACCAACTGACAGATTTAACTATAAGTATACTATATATAAATATTTACCCTATACAAACTAAAAAAAAATAAAAGATAAAACATACAAACTATACGAATGCTTCACATAAATACTGTACATGTGCAAAGAGAAACATTTTGAGTCAGCAGCTGGTTGGGGAACAGTGCAGGATGATTTGTAGTGCATGAGCATGTAAACATACATATATTGCTGAGTCTTTTGTGGGATTGTGTACACGCAGCAGTGTGTGTAAAGTGTCTAGTGCACATAGAGGAGAGTGTGTTACTACAGGTGGTTTGTACAGGCCCACTCACCTGTGTGTAGCACACTTCCAATTGCACAAAAAAGTGCCATACAATTTTTTCTTCTCAACACAAGATCGCACCACACATCACAGATGGAAACACGTCAACCATCACACACAGGACGGAATGACTTCTGTGTGAGACACAGTTTCTCATGATCACACACTCACATCTGCCCACGGGACTCTGTCACTCCCTGGTACACTAGAACACTAGAACACTGGAACACTAAAACATTAGAACACTGGAACACTGTCACTCACTGGAACACTAGAACACTGGAACTCTGTCACTCACTAGAACACTAGAACACTGGAACTCTGTCACTCACTAGAACACTAGAACACTGGAACTCTGTCACTCACTGGAACACTGGAACACTGTCACTCACTGAAACACTAGAACACCGTGACTCACTGGAACACTAGAACACTGGAACTCTGTCACTCACTAGAACACTGGAACTCTGTCAATCACTAGAACACTGGAACACTGGAACGCTAGAACACTGGAACTCTGTCACTCCCTGGAACACTGGAACTCTGGAACACTTTCACTCACTGGAACACTAGAACACTGTGACTCACTGAAATGCTAGAACACTGTCACTCACTGGAACACTAGAACACTGGAACACTGTCACTCACTGGAACACTAGAACACCGTGACTCACTGGAACACTAGAACACTGTCACTCACTGGAGCACTAGAACACTGGAACACTAGAACCCTAGACCACTGGAACACTGTCACTCACTGGAACACTAGAACACTGGAACACTAGAACACCGTTACTCACTGGAACACTAGAACACTGTCACTCACTGAAACACTAGAACACTGTCACTCACTGGAACACTAGACCACTAGAGCACTGGAACACTGTCACTCCCTGGAACACTGGAACACTGTCACTCACTGGAACACTAGAACATTGTGACTCACTGAAACACTAGAACACTGTCACTCACTGGAACACTAGAACACTGGAACACTAGTACACTGTGACTCACTGAAACACTAGAACACTGTCACTCACTGGAAAACTAGAACGCTGGAACACTGTCACTCATTGGAACACTAGAACACTAGAACACTGTAATTCACTAGAACACTGTCACTCACTGGAACACTAGAACACTGGAACACTGTCACTCCCTGAACCACTGGAACACAGTCACTCACTGGAACACTAGAACACTGTGACTCACTGGAACACTAGAACACTGTCACTCACTGGAACACTGGAACACTGTCACTCCCTGAACCACTGGAACACCGTCACTCACTGGAACACTAGAACACCGTGACTCACTGGAACACTAGAACACCGTGACTCACTGGAACACTAGAACACTAGAGCACTGGAACACTGTCACTCCCTGGAACACTGTCACTCACTGGAACACTAGAACATGACTCACTGAAACACTAGAACACTGTCACTCACTGGAACTCTAGAACACTGTCACTCACTGGAACACTGGAACACTAGAACACTGTCACTCACTGGAACACTAGAACACTGTGACTCACTGAAACACTAGAACACTGTCACTCACTGGAACACTAGAACACTGGAACACTAGAACACTGTGACTCACTGAAACACTAGAACACTGTCACTCACTGGAAAACTAGAACGCTGGAACACTGTCACTCATTGGAACACTAGAACACTGTCCCTCATTGGAACACTAGAACACTGTCATTCACTAGAACACTAGAACACTGTCACTCACTGGAACACTAGAACACAGTCACTCACTGGAACACTAGAACACTGTGACTCACTGGAACACTAGAACACTGTCACTCACTGGAACACTGGAACACCGTCACTCACTGGAACACTAGAACACCGTGACTCACTGGAACACTAGAACACCGTGACTCACTGGAACACTAGAACACTGTCACTCACTGAAACACTAGAACACTGTCACTCACTGGAACACTAGAACACTGTCACTCACTGGAACACTAGAACACTGTCACTCACTGGAACACTAGAACACTGTCACTCACTGGAACACTATAACACTGTGACTCACTGGAACACTGGAACACTATAACATTGTCACTCACTGGAACACTAGAACACTAGAACGCTGTCACTCACTGGAACACTAGAACACTGGAACACTAGAACACTGTCACTCACTGGAACACTGGAACACTAGAACGCTATCACTCACTGGAACACTAGAACGCTGGAACACTGTCACTCACTGGAACACTAGAACACTGTCCCTCATTGGAACACTAGAACACTGTCATTCACTAGAACACTGTCACTCACTGGAACACTGGAACTCTGGAACACTGTCCCTCATTGGAACACTAGAACACTGTCATTGACTAAAACACTGTCACTCACTGGAACACTAGAACACTGTCACTCACTAGAACACTGGAACACTGTCCCTCACTGGAACACTAGAACACTGTCATTCACTAGAACACTGCCACTCATTGGAACACTGTCACTCACTAGAACACTGGAACACTGTCACTCACTGAAACACTAGAAAACTGGAACACTGTCACTCACTGGAACACTGGGACACTAGAACACTGTGACTCACTGGAACACTGTCACTGGAACACTGTCACTCACTGGAACACTAGAACACTGGAACACTGTCACTCACTGGAACACTAGAACACTGTGACTCACTGGAACACTAGAACACTGTCACTCACTGGAACACTAGAACACTGGAACACTAGAACACTAGAACACTGTCACTCCCTGGAACACTGGAACTCTGGAACACTGTCACTCACAGGAACACTAAAACACTGGAACACTGTCACTCACTGGAACACTAGAACACTGGAACACTGTCACTCACTGAAACACTAGAAAACTGGAACACTGTCACTCCCTGGAACACTGGAACTCTGGAACACTGTCACTCACAGGAACACTAAAACACTGGAACACTGTCACTCACTGGAACGCTAGAACACTGGAACACTGTCACTCACTGGAACACTAGAACACTGTGACTCACTGGAACACTAGAACACTGTCACTCACTGGAACACTAGAACACTGGAACACTAGAACACTGTCACTCCCTGGAACACTGGAACTCTGGAACACTGTCACTCACAGGAACACTGTCACTAACTAGAACACTGTCACTCACAGGAACACTAGAACACTGGAACACTGTCACTCACTGGAACACTAGAACACTGGAACACTGTCACTCACTGGAACACTTATGTCATGTTTACATAAGACAGCCGGAATGGCGCTAATGACGTGACGGCCGCAGGCTTGAGTTCCGCTCAGAACAAGGCTGTACATAATATTAATTTTTGTGATTATTGTAATTATATAGTGACTATAGTTGATATTAGAAATATTTCAGTGCCCTTGTATTTGCTTAATATAGTTGTGCGTATTGTTATTATAATTATTCTTGTACACTGTTATTTACTATTCTTGTATGTATATTTCAGAACCACACATATAATTGCAGTGGAGAATAAATGTTAAAGAAGAAACATCAGCGTCCTTGCATTTTAACCGGATGTGCCATAGTGATTGCAAACCTTTCCTAACCAGCCCCAAATAAGTACTTGAACATTTGGTCCTTCGAACCGGAACTACTTACAGACGACGCTAAACCTGTAGTGATTCGTAGTTCCAGCTGTCAATTAAAAAACCCACCAATGGCATTCACTGTCCATTTTAGTTATCACAGTCCTTCACAACAAGCATTTTGATCAAATATTTTGCATCTCAACATGGAAGCACTTCCTACATTTACAACAGCAGCATAAACTGCAGTAAAAGGAGTGTTTTTCAGCATTATTGACACTATTTTATTTAAAGACAAAGTATGAAACCATCATTTTATGTAGTGTTAAACTCCTACCAGCCTGTGTGTGTAAGTGCCGATTAGATATTTGGGCCAATTTGCTGACGTTTCCAGCTAATACTAACAGACTAGTACTTCCAAGTAGGCCCACATGTTTTACCAGATTTAAATAATTTTACAGTGTTTGATGTGAAGCTGGACACACACATCACTGAGATCAGTGTAAATAAACATGAGCTGCAGCTTCTGCTGGATCCTTCATCACAATCACACATCAAACCACATTCACACAACCATGAGCTGAACAAATGCTCCGGATAAAAGCCTCTGCTGAATGCATGAATGCAACTGCAAAGACGCCATCATCAACATCATCATCAGGATCAGTGCAGGATTACAGCAGGTCTATTCATTAAGACCAGGAAGTACAAAATGTACAAATAAAACAGTGATTGACAATTAAACACTCTAATACAAACAGGAAGTCTAAAACAACCAACTCCACATACTGTAAACTGCAATTACAGTTAACCCAGTTAAACCGGTTGACCACCATTACGCACACACACTGACAACGCTGTACACATCCTGCATTAAACAAACCCAAACCAGCGCTCAGAGCCGCAGCTTCACGAGTCTGATCGCAGGACCACAACACAGTTCATACAGCAGATCTACACCGACACTGAACTCAATCAAACAACAGTCACAGAATCTGTGTAACCATTGACTTACACAGTATGAAAAACGAATACTATGGAAGTCAGTGGGAACTATCGACTGTCATCAGTTATCACCAGTAAAGTATGAAGTGCCACAAGGATCTGTCCTAGGTCCTCTGCTATATTCAATATACATGTTGCCACTTGGTAATATTATTAGAAAATTCGGGATTAGTTTTCATTGTTATGCTGATGATACTCAACTATATATCTCAACAAGACCAGATGAAACTTCTAAATTATCTAAGCTAACAGAGTGTGTTAGGGGAAGTCGTGGCCTAATGGTTAGAGAGTCAGCCTCGTAATCCAAAGGTTGTGGGTTCGAGTCTCGGGCCGGCAGGGATTGTAGGTGGGGGGAGTGAATGTCCAGCGCTCTCTCCACCCTCAATACCACGACTGAGGTGCCCTTGAGCAAGGCACCGAACCCCCAACTGCTCCCCGGGCGCCGCAGCATAAATGCTGCCCACTGCTCCGGGTGTATGTTCACTGTGTGTGTGTGTTTACTGCTGTGTGTGTGCACTTTGGATGAGTTAAATGCAGAGCATGAATTCCAAGTATGGGTCACCATACTTGGCTGTATGTCACTTTCACTTAAAAATGTAAAAGATTGGATGACCAATAATTTTCTCCTATTTAATTCCGATAAAACAGAGATATTACTTATTGGACCAAAAAACAGTACACAGTATCTCGAAAAATGGAACGAATCTCTGGGATTACAATTTGTATCTAGACGGATGTACTGTTACGTCCTCTAAAGTCAAAAATCTGAGTGTTATATTAGACAGCAACTTGTCTTTTGAAAATCATATTTCCCATGTTACAAAAACAGCATTCTTCCATCTTAGAAACATTTCCAAGCATTGGCTACCTATTAAGTTCAGTATCAGTTACAAAATATTATTACTTACCTATAAGGCCCTTAATGGTTTAGCTCCTGCGTACCTAACTCGTCTTCTAGCTCGCTACAATCCAACCCGCTCCCTAAGGTCGCAAAACTCTGGACTTTTGGTAGTACCTAGGATAGCAAAGTCCACTAAAGGAGGTAGAGCTTTTTCACATTTGGCTCCCAAACTCTGGAATAGCCTTCCTGATAACGTTCAGGGTTCAGACACACTCTCTCTGTTTAAATCTAGATTAAAGACACATCTTTAGCCAAGCATTCACATAATGCATCTTATAATCTTGTACTGCAGTTATATCTGATCAAATGCACATTATTATTCTTTAGCTTAGGTTGACCAAATAATTTTTGCTTGGTTGGAATAGCAGCTACGCTAATAATGTCTCTATTTGTTTTTCTGTTTCAGCCACGCACAAGCTTCAGTCTGGATCCAACCCTTACGAAGATCTGAGAAGAAACGATGCCAACCCCTCAGAGGACCTCAGATGATGCCAACCCTGAAACAACATCAAGAACTACCAAATTTTGCTATAAGTTTGATTGCAACATATAATCATTGCTGTAAATAGTGTTCATCGTCTGTTTGATTGCATCATTAACTGATTTTTACCGTACCGTGAGCTACTACTAAATATATTGTAGAAACTTAATTTCCTGTAAAGTTGCTTTGCAACGATTTGTATCATGAAAAGCGCTATACAAATAAACTTGAATTTAACTGAATCATTAATTCATCATTAAGTCAATTAACTCATTAATTAATCATTAACTCAATCTTTAATGTTCAACAGAAGAAAGAAAGTCATACAGGTCTGGAACGACTGGAGGGTAAATAAATGACAGAATGTTTATTCTGAACTTATTGTGATCTCTTTAAAGGGTTAGGTCACACAAAAAATTAAAATTCTCTAATTAATTACTCCAAACCCATAAGACCTTCGTTCATCTTCGGAACACAAATTAAGGTATTGTTGATGAACTCTGAGAGCTCTCTGGCCCAGAAACGTAGCAAGGACATCGGTAAAATAGTCTATGTGACATCAGGGGTTCAACCGTAATTTTACGAAGCTACGAGAATACTTTTTGTATAAGAAAGTTTACTTTTAAACAGCGCTGATTACGTTCTGGGGTACTCTCCAAGATGCCGGAAGACGGGAACTTGGGGAGAAGAATTGTTGAATAAATTATGTTATTATTGTTTTCTTTGCGCACAAAAAGTATTCTTGTAGCTTCGTAAAATTACGGTTGAACTCCTTCTCGTATAAGACAGCATTATATAATATCCCCTAGTAGCCGCAACCACTCCCTTGTGGAGGGCCCAGGATGACAAAGGTTCAAGTCCACAGGTGGACAGAAATTGGGGTGTAGGGCATTCATCAGGTGTTGGGCGGTCTGCTCAGGAGCACTGCATTGGCAGGCAGCTGAGTGCCGCAGTCCCCAGCGATACATGAATGCACCAAAGCGACCAACACCAGTTCGCAGATGATTCAAAGACACCCATTCTTTCCTTGGTAGCTCAGCACCAGGTGGTAGGGCTGTGTTGGGGGCTATGTTCAGATGTGCAGGTCGAGGCACCTGTTGTCAGTCGGTAATCCATGATTCACAGATGTCAAACTGTGAATTCACAAGCATAGCTGCATGTCGGGAGAAGGGATGACGTGACTTCAAGTGTTGCTGACCCAGAGGATTTGACTGCTCCTCTAAATCATGGGTTAGATGGCTTGGAGATGTTAAGGCCTTGGTGACAAGAGTATGATTGTGGTGTTCTCTGCGAAGAGGTGCTGGGGCAATGCCTGAGAGCACTGGGAGGAGTTCAGTTGGTGTTGGGCAAAGACATCCCGTAATAAGCCTCATGGTGTCATTCAGTGTTACATCTAATTTCTTTACATGGGAGCTCCTGCACCATGCAGGGGATGCATATTCCGCAGCGCTGTAGACCAGTGCTAGTGCGCTGGATCGTAAGGTGGAAGTACTGGCGCCCCATGATGATCCGGCCAGAAGGCATAGCAGGTTGTTTCTTGTAGACACCTTTGCACATAGTGCCTTGAGATGTTCTTTATATGTAAGTTGTCTGTCCAGTTTCACGCCAAGATAGGTTGGTGTGGCGCTGTAAGGGAGTGGTATGCCATCAAGATTGATGGTAAGTTGATGGTTAGCTTCCTTGGTGTTCAAGTGGAAGGCTGTGACAGTTGTTTCTACTTTGCTCAACTTAAGCCGCCAGGACCTGAAATAGGTTACCAGCTGGGTCATGTCTGCTCTTAAGGTGTTCTCTAATTTAGACCAAACTCTGTCGGAGTGAAGAAGTGCAAGATCGTCCGCATAGCCGTACTTTCTAGATATCGTTTGGGGAAGATCACTGATCTTGAACCCCTGATGCCACATGGACTATTTTAAAGATGTCCTTGCTACGTTTCTGTGTGTTCATCGTGGTAATATCCTTGCTGTCTATGGAGGGCCAGAGAGCTCTCGGAGTTCATCAAAAATATCTTAATTTGTGTTCCGAAGATCACAAATTAAAAGGTCTTACGGGTTTGGAACGACATGAAGGTGAGTAATTAATGGCAGAATTTTCACTTTTGGGTGAACTATCCCTTTAAAGGCGTCTCAGTTACAAACACGCCGATGTTCAGGCTGTGACCTTTGACCTCTCAGCACACGGTGAGAGCTCACAGTTCACACTCTTTCAAAGACCTGATGAAGAATTGCTGGATAATGGTGTCACTACAGCCAGAGGAACGGCTTCTTGTGAGCTGAACACAGCACTCTGATCTCAGAGGTGTTTGCTGAACACGGCCGTAATCACTGTGCAAACACACACACACCTGAACACACAGCTGCTCACCTGAGCCTGGTGCGTCTGAGGGACGCTGGGTAAATCACACACCGCCTGACTCAGCACAAACGCACTGGAAACGCCAGTCGATCGCATGGTTTCTCACGATGAGAGCGTGCTGCGTCCGTCCGCTCTGGATCCTCTCAACATTAGGTCTATTTCTGGCATTAATAAACAGTCCGCTCTCCTTCAGTAGGTCACTGCGAGCACGGGCTGCGTTAAATATTTCATATTTCTTCAGTCTCGCTGGGCTTTTGGTGCAGAACCAGCATCACGGTGGGCTGAAGGAGATCTGTGGGCGGCGCAAATAAAAAACCCCCACAAAACTCACACGAGCGTCGACATCAAAACCACAAGAGCAAATCTTGAGATGATTGACAAACGCTGCTCACAATTTCTGTGGGTTTTGTCACATGACCTTTAAAATATGGACCGAAACAGCATCTTTAAAATAGAGTCCACATCATCCCAACACACAAATTACAGACCGTTTCATATGATATCATAGTTTCATTGGTGTAATGTAGAAGAACATGCCATCCTGGACACCTCTACACCTAATTGACTTCGAGATCTAACACAATATTTAATAAAATATACAATAGGCTACTACACCTTTCTGTGTAATACATATATAATGCAATTAATTTATGAATAAATCTAAAAACAAATTATGACAAATGGCCGGTTAGATTGAAAATAATAATTCTGATCTCAGCGAGAGAGAGAGTGTGTGTGTGTGTGTGTGTCTTTGTGTGTGTGAGAGAGAGAGCGTGCGTGTGTGTTTTCTTATATATATCTGATTCTGCCAATGGGGTAAGAAAAATAATCTTGTTTAGCCTTTGAATTAAGATCATTTTATTACCCAATTGCCTGATATTTTTGCTTGTTTTTAAGCAAAAACTAACTAAAATTTTGATAACTTTTTTAGAAAACAAGACTTAATATCTTAATTCATTTTACTTGTCAAGTAAATGCACCTTGATTCAAGAATGTTTAGATATTTATACTAGAAAACAAGACAAAAATACTAAGAAAATCCGTTTTTTGCAGTGAATGTCACATTCAGTGTGATTTCTGCTGTTGTCTTATTTTGTGCGGCTGAAGAGTTTGAGCACGTTTGCTGGAGGAGGGAATTTTTCTCTCTCGCTGGGAAACATGAGCCACCATCGCCATGGCAACACACGGCTCAATCCGTCAGCGCTCACAATGGCAGATGCACAATGTGCCAAGAGAAGTGGCAGCGTTCTGCAGCGTTCCAGAAGCGTTCGTCAAACCTGCCCAACCAGAGCCTCGCTTGCAGAGGGAAACCAGCCTGATGAGGGGTCAAGAGACTCTCTGACGCTCTGCGGACGCTGACGAAGGCCTGACAATCGAATCCCGTGGCGTGTTCACGGACGGCACGGAATAATTCAATCACGTACAGTCTATGATCATAACCAGCAGAAGACATGCGTCTCAAATAGACATTCATTTAATTAGGAGCTCATGGCATGTCATTAAATCTGCAGTGAGGAACCTTTGAGTCGCTGCCAAAACCTGAAACCGCTCGTAACGAGTCTACTGTGCTGAGTTCAGACTGTCAAAGGCTCCTCCGGTTTGGGGACAGAAACTAATCATTTCAGAGCATAAAGTTTTGCTACAAATAATCCAGGAGAACAACATTACGCTTGGTATTTTAACAAGAATATCTATGGAAAATCTCTTCAGTTTCTTCCTAGTTTTCAAGTTTCCTTTGCATTTCGCTGTAGCTATGTGACAAATGACAACATATTGAGCATTTCTGGGTTAATTGATCATAAATCCCATATATAATTCACTGAATGCACTACTAGATCCTTACGTCTCCTTCCAGGTTACACATATACTTGTAAAATGTAATTTTCTCTCACTTATAATCACTGTTAGCAGCGTTCACTGAATGTTTCTAAAGCAGCTAAATACACTGCAAAAAATATATTTTCTTAGTACTTTTTTGTCTTCTTAAAGCAAGATACATTTACTAGAGAAGCAAAATATCTTGAGATATTAAACCTTGTTTTCTGAAAACATCCAAATTTTCTTTGTTTTTGTTTAATATATATATATATATTAAGATATATTAAGATGAATTATTTTTCTTGTCCTGTTGGTAGATATGTTTTCTTATTTTAAGACTTGAGCAAGAAAATTCTTATTTGCAGCATAATATTTGTTATGTGTCAAAATGATGGAAATCACTTTATTATCACTCAGTGTTCCAGTTAAAGAACATTTCTAATTAAGGCGACATGTTACATAATACAGACACAATATGTAATATTTAACAAATAATAACGCTTGTGTTTACTCGTGGCCTGTTTTAGTAATTTGTTAATGCTTTTACTCTTTTAAAGCCTGATGGTTGAAGGGTGAGTAGAATAATTAAACAGTTTATGAAACGCTTATTATTGCCTTCAAATCTTTCACTGATTATTAACAGAATTCATAATTCACACGAAGCATCACTTGCTGTAGGAGAAAGCTGGATGCTTGATTACATGCAGGCCTCTGCTCCAGATCATCAGAGCCTGAGCTTCCTGAGGATCTGTAGGAGATAAACCAGGATGAGCTTCACTGAACATCACAAGAAGCTCTGAGAGGAGGAACAATGAAGCTCTCCGTGAAGTTTTGTGTGGATGAAAACTTACATGACTGTTATGCAACGCTGGCACAATAACAGCCTGAGCACCACGAATCTGAGCCTTCTGGAACTAAACCGTCTGAGGAAGAAGCGAACAAACCCACCGAGAGATAGAGAGAGAGAGAGAGAGAGAGAGAGAGAGAGGGGGGGGGGGGGGGGGGGTCGCGTCTACGGGATGTTTAAGGTTTCCGTCGCCATCGGCGGGTCTCCATGGAAACGGTCCGGGATTCAGAACCCACTCAAACCGAACCGATGATGAGCAGAAGCCCACAGGCGCCAGATTTCAGTATTTCCCTCAGATTCACAAACAGAAGCAACACATATGTCGGGAAGAGAAAAGCTCGTAAATGTTTATTGAAGCCACGATCTTCATCACTGTTGCTCCTCCGCGAGGAAGACGATGATGATGATGATGAGGAGGATTCTTAGATTACCGAACGCTCGTCGTTATGTAAACCATCATTCAGTTACAATGCTCATCAGAAACACGGAGAAACTGCGATTACAGTGATGAAGGAGTAAATACGACACGTACCGTTCATTCATTCACTCGTTCTTCATCCTCTCCAGCTCTTTCAGTCTTCAGTGATGAAGAAGAAGACGCTGATTTCACCTTTCAGCCCGCAGCTCACGGAGAGAAACCCAGAGAGCCATCATCTTCATCATCCTCCCATCCTGACATGATCTCTAATGAACCAGAGACTGACTGAGAGAGAGAGAGAGGGGGGGGGGGGGGGGGGGAGGGAGAGAGAGAGAGGGGGGGGGGGAGGAGAGACTTTTGACTTTTAAAACTCTTTTAAGCAACCAACTGATTTAAAAACATTCTTTACAATTCACCAATTAAACAATAACTCTCCAGACTCATCTCTTATCACAAGAGCATTTTTCACACTCCACCTCACATCAAAAAAGTGCATATTATTAGTTAATTTACAGTATGCATATTCCATAACGACCCGACCCTCTACAAGAGATTTAAACATTCCAAGCAAATCAGCATCTTCTCCTTCATTCTTACATTTATGGGATTTTAAAATGGCCAACTTTGCCTGTCCCACTAGAAAATGACCAAGTGTACATTGCACTTTCCATTCTTTCTTATACTTCACACCCAAAATTAACATATTTTTTGTAAACATAAAACCAAGCTTAGTAAATATTTTTTCCAACGATTCAAACAAAGGAATTAATCTTGAACAATCACAAAAAAAATGAAAAACAGTATCAAGAATATTGCAAAAAGGGCATGCAGATAAAACCATCTCATTAAATTGACACAAAGCTATTTGTTGCGGCAGCACAATGAAGCACTCTCCATTGGAGGTCCCCAGACCTCTTAGGAATAGGGGGCTTATACAAACACCTCCATCATGGAGTTATTTCTGAAGAGATTGATAGATATTCTCTCCATTTAGTATCAACGCGTCTTTTCAGTTGAGTATAAAACAGGGATTTCACACACATACAATACAGTATCTTTTTATCAACATTGTGAAACAATACATCTTCAAATCCTTTCAATAAAGTATCGTTCAGATCTTCATCCAAATCAAAAATTATGTTAACTCGAAAACATGGAAAAATCAAAGGCCTTTCACCATTCTCAATAAAATTGTTTACATAGGTCAAGAAAGACTGAGGAAAAGATTTTTTAAGATCTCCAATTATCCCTTCAACATATCTTTCCGATCTAAGCCCAACTCTATCAGCTATAGATTTAGCCGCATACCACTGACCCTTTGAAAAATCAATTAAATCTTTTACAGTAGCTATTCCTGTGTTTAAAAACCTGTCGATTACTGAACTCAGAATGGAAGAATTCATTTTAAAGAGAGAATTAAAAAACAATGGTTCTAAAACACCATAATGTTCATCATCATCTCTCAGCCTTTAATACAGTTACATAAAAGTTAGAAGAAACACTTACTTTTGAAACAAAAGATTTTTCAATTAAGAACAACTGCTTAGCTAATCCGACTCCCCCAAGACTTTGTAAAACAGACAAACCTAATGCAATCCAGGGTATCTTATCTGAACAATATAGTAGCCATTGCAATGTTTGAAACCTCATTGTCTTAACTCTTGCCTCCAGATTTATAAGTCCTTGACCACCTTCTACAACTGGGAGATACAAAACTTCAGGAGGAAGCCAATGATAACCATCCCAAAAGAATTTAACAAAGGCTTTTTGAATACCGTCAATAACTCTTCAGGGGGATTCAACACTGTAAATCTGACACAACATTGAGGCTGCCAAATTATTAACGATTAAACATCTCCCTCTAAAAGATAACTTTGGGAGAATCCATCTCCACTTCTGTTTCCCCACAATTTTGTCAAGTAACCCTTCCCAATTATTTTTCATATAAGTATCAGATCCTAAATACACCCCAAGAACTTTAAAACCATCTTTAATCCATTCACATTGTTGTGGAATTTGGGGAGGATCTATATTCTTCCACTCACCTAACAGAAGGGATGTACACTTATCCCAATTAATTCTAGCAGATGTAGCTTTTTGAAAAATGTTCAAACTAGAAGTCAAAGCAACCATATCATCAGTGTTCCTTATAAAAACAGTTATGTCATCAGCATAAGCTGTGAGTTTTACAGGTGGGATCTCTGGAAAACCAGGAATACAAAATCCATACAGTCGTTTCCTCAAATGTGACAACAAAGGCTCAATAGAAATTGAATATAAAAGTCCTGAAAGAGGGCATCCTTGTCGTATACCTCTTGTTACTGCAAAAGGTCTAGTTAAACAACCATTAATCTTAAGCATACTAGATGTTTCACTATAAAGCAGTTTAATACAAGAGACAAATTGTGGTCCAAAACTCTCCTGCGTCTCCACTGGTGCCTTCCAGCTCTCCTGCGTCTCCACTGGTGCCTTCCAGCTCTCCTGCGTCTCCACTGGTGCTGTCCAACTCTCCTGCGTCTCCACTGGTGCCTTCCAGCTCTCCTGCGTCTCCACTGGTGCTGTCCAACTCTCCTACGTCTCCGCTGGTCCCGTCCAGCTCTCCTGCGTCTCCACTGGTGCCGTCCAGCTCTCCTGCGTCTCCTCTGGTGCCGTCCAGCTCTCCTACGTCTCCGCTGGTCCCGTCCAGCTCTCCTGCGTCTCCGCTGGTGCCGTCCAGCTCTCCTGCGTCTCCTCTGGTGCCGTCCAGCTCTCCTGCGTCTCCGCTGGTGCCGTCCAGCTCTCCTGCGTCTCCGCTGGTGCCGTCCAGCTCTCCTGCGTCTCCGCTGGTGCCGTCCAGCTCTCCTGCGTCTCCGCTGGTGCCGTCCAGCTCTCCTACGTCTCCGCTGGTCCCGTCCAGCTCTCCTGCGTCTCCACTGGTGCCGTCCAGCTCTCCTGCGTCTCCGCTGGTGCCGTCCAGCTCTCCTGCGTCTCCGCTGGTGCCGTCCAGCTCTCCTGCGTCTCCGCTGGTGCCGTCCAGCTCTCCTGCGTCTCCGCTGGTGCCGTCCAGCTCTCCTGCGTCTCCGCTGGGGCCGTCCAGCTCTCCTGCATCTCCGCTGGTCCCGTCCAGCTCTCCTACGTCTCCACTGGTGCCGTCCAACTCTCCTACGTCTCCACTGGTGCCGTCCAGCTCTCCTGCGTCTCCACTGGTCCCGTCCAGCTCTCCTACATCTCCACTGGTCCCGTCCAGCTCTCCTGCGTCTCCACTGGTGCCGTCCAGCTCTCCTGCGTCTCCGCTGGTCCCGTCCAGCTCAGCTCC
The DNA here is from genome assembly GCF_936440315.1 of Barbus barbus. Lineage (NCBI taxonomy): Eukaryota > Metazoa > Chordata > Actinopteri > Cypriniformes > Cyprinidae > Barbus > Barbus barbus. The sequence continues at coordinate 24,557,556 of NC_136725.1, read as the reverse complement.
TCAAGAGCGCCCCCAAGTGTCTGCGCTTCAAGAGCGCCCCCCCAGTGCCGGCTCCTCGCACGGGCCCTCCTGCGTCTCCGCTGGTTCTGTCCAGCTCCGCGCCGCCAGAGCGCCCGACAGAGACCGCGCCTCCAGAGCGTCCGACAGAGTCCGCTCCGCAGTGGTTCCCAAGGGGGGACTTCCCCAAGAAATAGGGTAATAGGGTCACGGACTGTGTGGCCGGGCCAAGGGCCAAGGCCACAGAACACCTCGGGCGGCCCGAAGAAATAAGGCCGTGGCCTCCCGAGTCCCCTGACCCGCCATGGCCTCCCGTGTCTCCCGTCCCGCCATGGCTCCCACCCCCCCTCCCCATTGGGTGATGGTTGGCGTTAGGACACGCCTCCTCTCGTGTCTATATCTGACCTTCCTCGTTCCTTGTCATTATGAGTTGATTAGTCCCTAGCCCTGTTTAATTACTCCGCACCTGTTTCTGTTCTTCCTCTTTGATTTCCTTGTGTTCTTAAGCCCTGTGTTTCCCTGCCCCTGTGTCCGGTCTTATGTGAAACTAGCCACAGCTAGACAGACTTTCTTTTCAAACCTTATAAACAGTAACTTAAACAACACCCGCACTCTTTTTGCGACTGTTGAGAGACTGACAAACCCCCCCCCAAGTCAGATTCCCAGTGAAATGCTCTCCGACAGCAAATGCAATGAGTTTGCTTCCTTCTTTTCTGAGAAGATCAATAATATCAGAAAGGAGATTGGCACATCCTCAAGTTATGCAGAAGTCACACAGATTCGACCGCAATTTCAAAAAGAAGTAACTATGTGTGTTTTAAAAAAAATGTATAACAAAATTTTGGAAGAAATAGTACAGCACCTTAAATCTTCAACCTGCTATCTTGACACACTTCCCACATCCATTTTCAAAAATGTGCTTAACTGTTTAGAAGCTGATCTCTTAGAACGCCTCACTTCTTTCTGGGACTTTTCCAAACTCCCTTAAAACTGCAGTTGTTAAGCCCCTTCTGAAAAAGTGCAATCTTGATAACACCATGCTGAGCAACTATAGACCCATATCAAATCTTCCTTTCATAGGGAAGATTATTGAAAAGGTAGTTTTTAATCAGCTGAACAACTACTTAAACTCAAATGGATACCTGGACAATTTTCAATCTGGTTTCCGAGCACATCACAGCACAGAGACAGCACTCATTAAGATAATAAATGATTGTGGTGAGTGGGGCGGGGCCGAGAGCCGTGGGAACGGAGCGAGGCCGGTGGAGTTAATGATAATGAGCGACACCTGCGACACTCACCGGTCTCGAGTCCCACGGAGGAGCTCCGGAAGGATAAGAGGAGGAGTGACGACAGTGGAAGACGAGAGAGGACCAGGCCTGGATATTATTTGGTGTTTTGTGTGCGGCAGTCGTCCGTGAGGGGCTGCCGCTGTACTTTTACGTTTGTTTATTTTGATTATTAAATCCGTAAATGTTTGCCGGTTCCCGCCTCCTTCTTCCCGACCTACGAACTGCGTTACATTGGTGCCGAAACCCGGGAGGAAGGAGGGACACGCTGTCAGAGAGCCCTCGCTGCTGAGGGGGATCGCGGTGCTGAGGAGATCGGGCAGCAGGGAGTAGCGGGGACGGCCGCTGGCTGCCCGAGGCGACGGTGGTGCTGGAGCGATGGAACATCAGGTGGGACGGAAGACTCGCTGCCGTGCTCCTGGGTCGAGGAGGGGGGCTGCCGTCCGAGAGGGAGCGGAGGAGTCGGCGCCATTCGCCGAGTGGCCGTAGCCTGCTGCCATCCGCCATGATGGGGAGGAGCAGGGAATGGGGGACTCGCTACCGGCTGCCCTCGACCGGAGGAGCCATCGCCGTCCGCCAGGAGGCGGGGCGTCGAGCCGTCCACCAAAGAGGTCCAGTACCATCGCATGGCACCGCGAGTGAGAGCCTCTCAGCTGGTTGAGGACCAACCAGCAGTGTGTCCGGGAACCGGACCGATTTTTTTTTTTTTTTTTTCCTCTCTCCCCTCTCTCGTCTCTGTCACTCCTCATCCTTCCGTCTCCTTTTCTCTCGCCTCGTCTGTCCGTACCCCCAGGTACGCCGCGGCCGCCCTGACGGGTCCCCCCCCAGGAAGGAGGGGGGGGGGGGGGGGAGTAGAGCGCAGTCTCGAGGGTACCCCCCGGCCTGCGAGGGGCGATGGGGGTATGTGGTGAGTGGGGCGGGGCCGAGAGCCGTGGGAACGGAGCGAGGCCGGTGGAGTTAATGATAATGAGCGACACCTGCGACACTCACCGGTCTCGAGTCCCACGGAGGAGCTCCGGAAGGATAAGAGGAGGAGTGACGACAGTGGAAGAGGAGAGAGGACCAGGCCTGGATATTATTTGGTGTTTTGTGTGCGGCAGTCGTCCGTGAGGGGCTGCCGCTGTACTTTTACGTTTGTTTATTTTGATTATTAAATCCGTAAATGTTTGCCGGTTCCCGCCTCCTTCTTCCCGACCTACGAACTGCGTTACAATGATATTCGCTTCAATTCTGATTCTGGCAAAATATCAGTGCTGGTACTACTAGATCTTAGTGCTGCGTTTGACACTGTCAATCATAACATACTTTTAGAGAGACTGGAAAACTGGGTCGGGCTTTCTGGGATGGCACTCAAATGGTTCAGGTCATACTTAGAAGGGAGAGGTTATTATGTGAGTATAGAAGAGCATAAGTCTAAGTGGACGGCCATGACATGTGGAGTCCCACAAGGCTCAATTCTTGCACCGCTCTTGTTTAGCCTGTATATGCTCCCACTAAGTCAGATAATGAGGAACAACCAAATTGCCTATCACAGCTATGCTGATGATACTCAGATTTACCTAGCCTTATCTCCAAATGACTACAGCCCCATTGACTCCCTCTGCCAATGCATTGATGAAATTAACAGTTGGATGTGCCAGAACTTTCTTCAGTCAAACAAGGAGAAAACTGAAGTCATTGCATTTGGAAACAAAGATGAAGTTCTCAAGGTGAATGCATACCTTGACTCTAGGGGTCAAACAACTAAAAATCAAGTCAGAAATCTTGGGGTGATTCTGGAGACAGACCTTAGTTTCAGTAGTCATGTCAAAGCAGTAACTAAATCAGCGTACTATCATCTCAAAAACATTGCAAGAATTAGATGTTTTATTTCCAGTCAAGACTTGGAGAAACTTGTTCATGCCTTTATCACCAGCAGGGTGGATTACTGTAATGGTCTCCTCACCGGCCTTCCCAAGAAGACCATTAGACAGCTGCAGCTCATCCAGAACACTGCTGCCAGGATTCTGACTAGAACCAGAAAATCTGAGCATATCACACCAGTCCTCAGGTCCTTACACTGGCTTCC
>NC_136725.1:24546702-24549202 GCF_936440315.1 Barbus barbus | reverse complement strand
ACAACCCAAATTCCGGAAATGTTGGGATGTTTTTTAAATTTGAATAAAATTTCAAATCACATGAGCCAATATTTTATTCACAATAAAACATAACAAATGTTTAAACTGAGAAATTTTACAATTTGATGCACAAAATGAGCTCATTTTAAATTTGATGCCTGCTACAGGTCTCAAAATAGTTGGCGCAGGGGCATGTTTACCATGGTGTAGCATCTCCTCTTCTTTTCAAAACAGTTTGAAGACATCTGGGCATCGAGGTTATGAGTTTATGGAGTTATGGTGTTGGAATTTGGTCCCATTCTTGCCTGATATTGGTTTCCAGCTGCTGAAGAGTTCATGGTTGTCTTTGACGTATTTTTCGTTTAATGATGCCCCAAATGTTCTCTATAGGTGAAAGACCTGGACTGCAGGCCAATTCAGCACCTGGACTCTTCTACTACGAAGCCATGCTGTTGTGATAGCTGCAGTATGTGTTTTTGCATTGCCCTGCTGAAATACACGTCATCTGGAGGGGAGCATATGTTGCTCTTAAACCTTTATATAGCTTTCAGCATTCATAGTGCCTTCCAATTTGCAAGCTGCCCATATGCACTTATGCACCCCCATACCATCAGAGATGCTGGCTTTTGAACTGAACGCTGATAACACGCTGGGAGGTCTCCCTCCTCTTTAGCCCGAAGAACAAAGCGTCCGTGATTTCCAATGAGAATGTCAAATTCTGACCGTAGAACACTTTTCCACTTTGAAACAGTCCATTTTAAATGAGCCTTGGCCCACAGGACACGACGGCTCTTCTGGACCATGTTCACATATGGCTTCCTTTTTGCATGATAGAGCTTTAGTTGGCATCTGCAGATGGCACGGTGGATTGTGTTTACTGACAGTGGTTTCTGGAAGTATTCCTGGGCCCATTTAGTAATGTCAATGACAGAATCATGCCGATGAGGGATGCAGTGTGTCTGAGGACCCGAAGACCACGGGCATCCAACAAAGATCTTCGGCCTTGTCCCTTACACACAGAGATTTCTCCAGTTTCTCTGAATCTTTTGATGATGTTATGCACTGTAGATGATGAGATTTGCAAAGCCTTTGCAATTTGACGTTGGGGAACGTTGTTTTTAAAGTATTCCACAATCTTTTTACGCACTCTTTCACAGATTGGAGAGCCTCTGCCCATCTTTACTTCTGAGAGACTGCCTTTCTAAGACATCCATTTTATAGCTAATCATGTTACAGACCTGATGTCAATTAACTTCATTAGTTGCTAGATGCTCTCCCAGCTGAATCTTTTCAAAATTTCTTGCTTTTTCAGCCCTTTGTTGCCCCCGTGCCAACTTTTTTGAGACCTGTAGCAGGCATCAAATTTTAAATGAGCTTATTTAGTGAATAAAAGTGTAAAATTTCTTCTTTTAAACATTTGTTATGTTCTCTATGTTCTATTGTGAATAAAATATTGGAAGTCTTTTAGTTTTCATTTTATTCAAATTTAAAAAAAAATGTCCCAATATTTCCAGAATTCGTGTTGTACAAACTTCATGTGTGTATATCTCACTGAAATATATATATGTGTGTGTGTGTGTGTGTATTCGGCTGAAGCTGAGCACACGTGATGTGTCAGTGCTGGAGTGACGCATCTGCTGCGTTAAAACACCAGTTAACAAGATGCCTAGAGAATCAATTTCCATTTTTCACAAAACCACAGGAGAAGATCCTCCTGCCACTGCTTCACACGCCTGAATTACAGCAGACAAGAACAGACCCGCTCTCTCACACACACATGGTGTTAGTTTTCACTGTTATGCTGATGATACTCAGCTCTATATTTCTTCGTGGCCCAGTGAAACACACCAAATTGAGAAACTAACGGAATGCATAGTCGATATAAAAAACTGGATGACGAGTAACTTCTTGCTGCTAAATTCTGAAAAAACAGAGGTGTTAATTATCAGACCTAAAAACCCCACATGTAATAACCTAGAACACTATCTAACACTTGACGGCTGCTCTGTCGATTCTTCTTCATCAGTTAGGAACCTAGGTGTGCTGTTTGATAGCAATCTTTCATTTGAAAGCCATGTTTCTAGCATCTGTAAAACTGCGTTTTTCAATCTCAAAAACATATCTAAATTACGACCTATGCTCTCAACGTCAAATGCAGAAATGCTAATTCATGCGTTTATTACCTCAAGGTTAGACTATTGCAATGCTTTATTGGGTGGTTGTTCTGCACGCTTGATCAACAAACTACAGCTGGTCCAAAATGCAGCAGCTAGAGCTAATATATAATCTACGCTAATATTTGTGTTTCTATTCTGTTTCTCAGTCCGTGTCCGGATCAGATGGTGGATCGGCACCGGGAGATGATGTATGTGGCCCTGAACGTCAGCGGAGACCAGGACACCGAGATGAGCGCCAGAGACAGATCCCCAGTGAGGACCCCGCAACTTACACAGCCATCGGGAAAGACCACTGGAACCAGTTGAGCCCTTACAATCTGTCT
>NC_136725.1:24499202-24541702 GCF_936440315.1 Barbus barbus | reverse complement strand
CAGCAGTAATGACTTTATGAACTACTTTACTTCCAAGATCGATTCTATCAGAGATAAAATTGTAATCATGCAGCCGTCAGCTACAGTATCCCATCAGATAGTGCACTATAGATCCCCTGAGGAACAGTTCCACTCATTCTCTACTATAGGAGAGGAAGAATTGTATAAACCAGTCAAGGTGTCATTCTTCCTATTACATTATGGTTGGCTCATAAATGGACAAATGAAAACTCTATCTTAAAGATTTTTTTATGTAAAAACCTACACATAGCCCCTTTAAAATACATTTACAACAACGACTGGTTGGCTATACAAAGAGTGGAATAAAAACTTATATCTTACATAATGTAGAAGAATCCGCCTCTTTTGAGAAGTGTCAAAGTTAGAGACCTCCACGCTTTTCATTGTGGGTTTATTAAAAAAACGACGAATATACATTTTGTTCATTTAGCGTATCTTTGCAGAAAGCAGGAAGAGAACGAGAAGAGAGTCCACTCACGCGATACTTTGAGATTCGCGAGTTGTGAGAGTAGGTTATTTTTGTTTGTTTTTTTACATTAATTACAAATAATTTAGCCTTAACATACTCATTAAAATAAGATAATGCAAATAAAATGAGACAATCTGAAAATATTTTTGTATTCATAGATCTGACAAAATCGATTGGCTCTGATCTGGGGGGGCAGTGCAGGCCCCCCCCCCCCCAAACTCCGCCTATGCTCTCATTAGATCTCAGTTTTTTTGTACATAATGTGTACTCTGTATATTTATTATGTATATATAAGCACACATACATGCATTAAGAAAAATATTATGTGTGTATATATATATATATATATATATATATATATATATATAGCCTATATATAAAATATAAATTATATGACTATAAATATATGCGTGTTAATACATGTAAATATTTTCTAAATATATACTGTGCGTGTGTCTTTATACATAATAAATATACAGAGTACACACATATATATTATATAAAGAAAATTTTTTATTTTGGATGCGATTATTCGTTGCCCAGGACCATTTTAAACTGTTACCATGGGTTGATTTTTCCTCTATAAATTAAAGGTTTGAAATATTGCATGAATTAAATTTCACTCAAACGCTTTATTGATTTTTTTTTAATTCTACTTATGATAAAACTGTGATGATGTTAAGTTTTGTGAAGGCGGGCCACTGGTAGAAAGCCTCTGACCCTTTGAGTGTTTTATGATCAAGGTGCATAACAGTGACTGTAAAATATGTATTTTAGGTGTAAAAATGAGTTTTGATATTTGGGATATATGACCAATGTGGAACTCACTGGTCATTGGCCAAAGCAGATGCTTTCAGTTTAGAACTGTAGCGTGCATTATCCAGCTGAATTAAATTATTATTTCATATCTGGAGCCGGTCCTGCCCTCGACCATGAACAAGCATCTATATGGCTTCTGCCACGAGTTTTATTAATTTGTTTTGTAAACTTTGTTTTTTAATGACACAGTCTCTTAATAGCTTGATTAACCCACTCCACATAAAACACATAAAACAAGCAATAAATACAATAACACACAGACACTTTTAATGCTATTACATGATTTGTTAATTGCACTGAATAGATTACAATATCAAAAAACTATTGGAATTGGTTTGTAAAAGATGTTTGATGCACTTGGAGTTGTTTTTGTTGCCTTTACAGCATGCTGATCGATGCTTCGAAACTGAATTATTTTGCAATAGCTTCAGTTGGACACTCTGTGGAAGCAGCAAAACAGTGGTTCTTATTGTTGGCTGGCAATGGGAAATAATGAAAGTAAAAATAAATCACCCACTCAGACATTGTTCTACATTAACAAACCTATTCTGAAGAATGCTGAAAGCTATGGAAGCTTGATCCTGACACAGAATAAAAAAGGTCATTGCAACTTTTTATCTCACAAGTCGGATCTTTTTTTCAAGCAATTCAGAGCAGAGTCAGAACTGAGAGATAAACTGGTAATGGTGAAAACAAGTCTTAATTATGAGATGCAAACTCAGAATTACAAGAAAAAATACAAGATTGCAAGAATTTTATAACTCGAGGGGAAAAATTAATTGAGATAAACGCTTTAAATTGAGAGAAAAATCTCTCAATTCTAAGAAGAAATTACAATTACTTTTTATTTATTTTTGTGAATAAATCCAAAATAAAGACTCAGAATTCAGAAAAAAAGTCAGAATTGTCAGAGAAAAATAATTGCAGAGTTGCAATTACATTAATTTCTTTTCACAATAAGAAAAAAAAAGTACAAATATGAGATATAAACTCAATTACAAGAAAAAAAGTCTTTTTTAAAGTTAACTTAAACACAATTGCAAGATAAAAGCTCAGAATTCTGATGAATTCTGATTCAGCTCAGAATTCTGATGATAAAAGCTCAAAAAAGTCAGAATTGTAAGAGAAAAAGTTTTTTATCCTTTAGTGCAAAAAAAATATAATAATAATTGCAAAACATAAACTCAGATTTCAAAGGAGAAATGTCTGAATGCTGAGACATAAATTTGCAATTGTGAGAAAAAAATGTTGCAACAACCCTTTTAATGTTTATTTCATGGCAGAAACAAGCTTCCATAGAAAACCCAAATAGAGCCCGGCCCTGGCCCGAGACACTGAGGCCCTAGCCCGGCCCGAGTCTGAGACACTGAGGCCCTAGCCCGGCCCGAGTCTGAGACACTGAGGCCCTAGCCCGGCCCGAGTCTGAGACACTGAGGCCCTAGCCCGGCCCGAGTCTGAGACACTGAGGCCCTAGCCCGGCCCGAGTCTGAGACACTGAGGCCCTAGCCCGGCCCGAGTCCGACAGCTCATCAGAATTACCGGCCCGAGCCCGTCTTTATCCCCTTCTCCTAAAACAGTTTATACTACTGTTTCGGCTATTAAAATAGTTTTGTGTGAAATGGCAAAATTATTATATTTCGATTTGCTTTTTTATTAAGTTTATTTAGAGAAACGTTTGGAGTATTTTTGTTCGTTAAATAGCCTATAAGTTTTTGTTTTTTAAAGTAAGGACCAAGCGGCCAGCGGCATGAGCTGATCATAGCATACGTTTGATCATTTAGCCTTCTCAAATCATCACCACTTGCCTAAAATAAAATCTATAGATATACTAAAACAGTTCAAGCATATAACAATGTTTAAACGTTAAACCTGCTATAATAATAATGTATCTATATCAGAGTTTGTGCTGCGAGAGGAAGTTAAAGCGCTCTGCAGGACATGGAGGCACCAGAACAAACACTTGCTTTTATTTCAGTGGAAACACATTAAAATAGCCTACGCCGTTATTTATTTATTTTTTGATAAAGGTAAGAGTAATACATCATTGGGACCTGTAAAGGGTCTACTTGTATTTGTGTGCACTCACAATACCAACAAAAGGTAGTTCTTTTATAAAACAAAGAAAACAAACATGATGCTCTTTCTGGGTCTTGAACAGGAGCTTCAGCTGAGAATACATGCCTCACAGCCAAGGGCGTAGTTGTGCTTTGTATAAAAATAATAAAATAATTTTAATTCAAATTATTAAATGGATGCCATTTTATTGATACAATAAAGCCCTCCCGACACCTATCTTAACCCTACTCCATACTTTATTTTCAACTTTTTGGTTATTTCTTTAATTCTTATTGACAATAAATGCTTTTAGATGTGATATGAGATTTGAAAAGGGAGGAAAAAAAGTTCGTCAAAAGTTGGATTCGAACTCTGGTCTAAAAGCACGCGCCGCTGCAGACTAGATTCAGAGCGTCTTTATCATGTTGACAGAACCAATCACACGCTGGTGGGCGGAGCTACTGCAAATACACACTCCGTTTACATTATCATTGGCAGATTAAAGCAATCTCAAAAACTCCCATTAATCACTGAACTTGCTTACATTGTCAAATTAATATCTTGCGTACATCATATGCACTTAGTTGTTTCTGATGAGAGAAATCATTCATGGAGCGCGCGCTGAATAACACGCAGCTGTTTCAGCGATGACTCACCTGGACGCCTCTGATTGGTCATTATACTCATCAACTCAACAGCTGAGCGAGCGCAGACTTTAATTCAGCAGCTGATGATGTGCCGCACTGATGATCTAATCACACCGGTGTGATCGTTTATTAAATATTAAAAATATTAGTCGGCTATTTTTTTGTCTTTTGGAAGCTGCATTCAAAATCCACTTGCCTCAGATATCTGAGGGGGTCGCGGTCCGGGAGTAGCTGCGGCTAAAACTCTTTTATTATAATCTTAATCATAATTAATAAAGCCGCATTTCTCTCTAAAGGCGCGTGTAATGAGGAGACAGCAGCTTCATCCTTGAGACACAGACTCAGAAAACATTAGTTTATTAGTAAATAATTCAAATATCTGCTTACTATTTCCCGCAGACACGTTCATGGTTCTGTTTGCTGGGGTTCTGCAGCAAGCTTTAGTCGATCATCTCTTGATCAGCTGCTCTCAGTCCCGGTCTCGGTTCTCTCTCCAGCAATGTTTTCATCAATAATCGATGGAGGTCTACAATACAAAATAAGGAGGAACCCAAAATTGGCCCGAAGCCCGGTGTTCTGAAATATTCGGTGTCTGAGATTTCCGGTGACGCTGGGCGGAGCAAACATGAATATTCATGAGTTTCCTGTTTCGCGTTAAAGCGCTACTGAAAATATCAGCGTTTGTAATTATGTTTCAGTGTCAGTGGCGATCTACAGTGATCTTTTTTTTTTTTTTTTTTTTAGCTTTTGAAGTTTTGTTCATATGAGCACAATATTGTATATTGTATGTGTTATGTTTGATTTCATGATTACAGCAATTCATTTGCCTTCCTGTCATTAGGATATGCCATTAACATGTGTTATAAACCCTTTCCAGGGTCTTTTAAAGTTTTGTTTGATAACTTGATAACAAATATCTAAGGTGGCATAAAGATCTAATACAATATTTAGTTTTGCTTGCTCAGCTGGTAAATAACAGATTGTAGTACTTAGCGAAAATCATTTCACATGATTTAAGCAGCTAAAGTAACATGCCACATAGTAATTTGCACAGTTACTACTATAAAGAAATGAAGTTATAATGCTGAATACATTAAAGACATTAAATGATTTGCTGTTAAGTTTTATGTACAAATGTGTATGTGGACCAGACATAATGGGGGGGGGGGGGCTTCAGTGCCTTGATCTGTTAGGAGTCTTTTAGGGGCACCAAATTTGTAGAACAATTTTACTGTGCAGGCTGTTACCTCCTCTGCACTTTTGGTTTTCAGTGGGAAAGCCTCACACCACTTTGTGAAGTAATCTACCATCGCACAGGTATACTGGCCTTCTTTCATTCGTGTGAGCTTTCCCACTAAATCCATCCCCACAATATCCCAATGCTGTGTCACCTAATAAACATTCATGTTTACTATATAAAATAGCTGTAACAAATATATTCCTTGTGTTTTTCATAAAAACATGAATTACCACGATAGGGGTATATTCTGTTGGGTTCTTCAGAGAAGCACCTGTCTTTTTTGACAAGCAGCACAGTGTTTGACCTAAAATATATTACATATTAAACTCACCCATTTTTTTTATGTCCACAGACATACCAGGCCAATAAAAGCGCTTGTTTATGGCATCCAGGGTTTTTTTAATGCCACAGTGAGCACCTATTGGGCTGCTGTGGAGCTCTTCAAAAATTTCTTGGGCACTTTTTTTCGTGCTGACCACTTTTGCCAAAGTACCTTTTTTTTATATAATACAAAGCTTCATCTAAAAAGTATAAAAATCATTATAAACAACCAGTGAAGCCACTAAATCCAGCTGTACATTTGACATTACTTTCAAAAATTAAGCTTTCAGCCCTTCTTAGAAATATAACTGCTTCGGGTGTGTGTTCACGGTGTGTGTTTGTGTGTTCACTGCTGTGTGTGTGCACGGTGTGTGTGTTCACTGCTGTGTGTGTTCACGGTGTGTGTTTGTGTGTTCACTGCTGTGTGTGTGCACGTTAGATGGGTTATGTAGCATGAATTCTGAGTATGTGTCACCATACTTGGCAGTATGTCACTTCACTCACTTAAATTTGTCTTGTCTGGAAAGACCCTGAGGTATCTTTCCAAATCTTTTAAAGTCTGTCAGTGCTTTGAATTTAGCCTCATCCATCTTCAACGCAGCAGTGCAAAATCTAATAAATGAGTCTTATATATAATTGATCATTACATGTAATTGTGCATCACTGGTCTCTGTCATCTAGCCATTCAGTCAATAGAATAGAATAGAATAGAATAGAAATGGGGGGGGGGGGGGGGGGGGGGTAGAAAAGGCTTAGGTTAAATCGTCTTCTCTATACACACATTTGCGATTAAAACTAGCACCAAAATAACCTGCTGTCTTTATTGTATTCATAAATGCTAAATAGCCACATAAAGAGTTTATCTTTTATCATCACACCATGTCTCTAACCAATTGAAACACTGTGTTAAGAATGTTTATATTATAATTTAAATATATTACAAAAACATGAATTTATTACTAAAGCTGTGTTGATGTTATATAAGCTACCAACTGAGCAAACAAAAATAATCACCCCAGAATGATCACAACTGAAACTGTCAACACAGCAAAGATACATTTATATCAGTTATTAACAGTTTTAAAGATTGTCAAAATAAATTAGGTACATAAACAAAAATGTATGTTGGCTCAGTAAGTTGGAGTGTATCCTCAAGCACATCAACAAATGAATAGCTGTAATAATTAAACATACGACACAATCTACAAACTATTGTGCCAACATTAACAGTAGCCTAAATACCTGCTGAACTTCACACTTCGAAGCATTTCTTATTCTGAAAACAGTCAATATTTTCAGTAGCGCTTTAACGCGAAACAGGAAACTCATGAATATTCGTGTTTGCTCCGCCCAGCGTCACCGAAAATCTCAGACACCGAATATTTCAGAACACCGGCCCTAGAGGCGTAAAAAGTCGGGGCCCGGGCCGAAATGCAGGGCTCTAAACCCAAACACTGCTAGTTTGTTTTAATGCATCCTGCTGAGCTCAAACATGCCTCATTAACATCAGCAGGTTTAGTCTCAACACTGCAGTCCGAGTCCTGATGACAGCAACACATCTGTCCTAGTCCAGATACATCAGACCGAGCCATCAGCTGTCCGCTCTCTCTCTGTCTGGACCCATGAACTCCACGCCTTCTACAGGGATGTCCTTCTCCTTGATGGCTTTCTGTGGATAAACAGGAGAGCATCAGACTCTCTGCTGCGCTCTAGAGAGGCATGTTGAGACGCAGCCACACGAGGGATGACTAGCATGCTTCTATAGATCTGTGCGGGGCATTACCTGAACACACGTGTGGTATTTGAGAAATAACTCGCTGCACGGATCCGCGCTCCGGTCTCCCTTCAGGAATTTCTCGGCGAACCAGCGATTAAAACACTGGTCATACTCGCGCTTGAGCTCCGTGCAGCCCTCGCCGACGCTGTTCATCTTCACACCCGCCCCAAACACCGCGGTTTACCGCTTCAGTGTCGTGTTCTGTCCGCGGAGAGCTCGGTTTATGATCTCGCTCGACTTTGCAGATACCACGTGGTCCCGCGTGGCGCACGATGATCACGTCAGCAAAGCGCGTTTAAAAGTCCCAAGAACAAAACTAAAATGATCAAATTTAGACCTCTCTCATTGCACATTCATTATTAATCTATTGCTATTTCTTGCTAAATTTTACATTCATAAATGTACATTTTCAAAGAAAACTCCTTATTACTTTTTTATTTTCAGAAAAGACTTTTATGCTGTAAATCTTATAAAATAACATATGCTTTGGATTATTGTTTGTAAACCTCATTATCTTTTGTTCTTTGTCATTGTTTTTGTTGTTCTTTTATTACACAATACAAAATGTTGGTAAGAAGATATAAAACAACAAACGGAGAAGCAGTGGAATATTATGTTAGGTTTAGACGCTTCTGCGTAATAATAATAAATAGCAAAGAGTAAAGATCAATATTTACTGGAGAAACAATCATTTCCTTTGTCAGTAAATACATAATAATAATAATAATAAATAGTTAATACAAACAAGAAAATGCTGGAAATTATATATATATATATTGTGCTGTCGAACAATTAATCACATCCAAAATAAACGTTTTTGTTTATATAATATGTGTACTGTGTATGTTTATTATGTACATAAATACACACACATATATATATATTTAAGAAAATATGTTGTTTATATATTAAATATATTAATCTGTAATATAAATATAAATATATACATGTAAATATAAAAAAAATATATATACTGTATGTGTATTTAATTATGATTATTTGACAGCACTAATATATATATAATAGATGTCAGTAAAAAACAAAGAGCACGAAAGAGGGAAATATGTTTAGACTGTTCTGTGTTTAGCAAATAAATAAATAATAAAAATAGTTGCTCAATATTTCCTTGAGCAGAACGGTCTCCTTCCTTATTATAATAATAATAATAATAATACATTAATCAAGTAATTAGCCAATAATTCCTGAAGTTGAACCATTTCTTTCTTCACAGTAATAATAATAATAATAAATTGGAAAATGGTAATGAAGGTCATATCTACTATCATATTTACTAAAGAAGAACCATTTCCTTCTGTACAATAAATAAATAAATAAAATAGAGAGGTGCTGAAAATTAATATTCACTGAAGTAGGCTAGAAGTATTTCATTCTTCACAAAATAATACATAAATAAATAAAAGGAATATGTAAGATGCCTCATGTCAATGTACATTTGTTTTTATTTAATTTTTTTATTAATTTGATCTTTTCATGCTGTTATGTTATGCATGAGAATTTAATTTGTATCATTATAAGGTTGATTATTAAATGTTGTATTTTTGTTAAGATGTTTGTAATATTGTCTGTACAAAGGCACTTATATAATGCACAATGTAAACATCAAATATATATATATATATGTGCATATACATATATTTTCCCAGCAGTTAAAGCACGATTCACCAGAAAAACAGTCAACACATACATTTATTAAATATTATAATACAGATTATATTATATGCAGCACGCAGTTCTGACAATATACTACATAGTTTCACAGAGTACAATAAAAATATATAGGTTTCCAACACAGTTTGAACACATCTTTAGTGTCTGTCGTCAGTAGTTCGTGTCTCTGAGCCGAATACATCGATCCGAAGAGCTTTTTACAATTCACACGTCCAACATTTGTAGATATTGTTATATTATGAGCTACATACAGCGCCATTCTGTGTAAGCTAATGTAACAGGGCATAAACAGCGATACATATGGCAGATATGATGGGGAGTTAGTGTCAATAACACTGGCACTTCAACCAATCGCTCTCCATTACAGCAGAATACTACAATCACATCAGATCCAACAAATGCTTGAAGTCTGGGACACCTTACAAACGTTTGGCTGCTGGTAGAAGAGCACATCTGCACACACGCACGCGCACGCGCACACGCACACGCACGCGCACGCACGCACGCACGCACACACACACACACACACACGCACACGCACGCGCACGCACGCACGCACGCACACACACACACACACACACACGTCTATGGCAGATATCAGATATACGTCCACATCAGCGCACACGTCCCTGAACAGAGAAACTTAAGGCATAAAGATCAGTACGAATGAAAGTCTGTCTGGTGATGGGTTGTTTTCACAGTAAAGCATCTTCACTGAGTGAGGAACATCATTGTGTAGCAGCTCCACGCATTATCTGAGTGATCAATGCACCTCACATTTCACTCCTAAATCTGTCCTTTTCTTTTTGCATAAAGGAAATTCAGACTATTTTTAAGACCATTTCTTGACAAGTAAGCACATTTCATCACCAAATAAATCCAATCTAATTTCCATTACTGTAATGAGGCAATATACTGTATACACACACAAACATATGGTAGTGCTCATTCTTTTCATCATTTAAATTAAACAAATCTATTACAATAATGGTTTACAAAAATTCTGCACACATGCAAAAATATTAGTGGTCTTAAAAATAGAATACAAATGTAATAAATGTTTTTCCCCTTTGTATTTAGAGAGGAAATATGGGGGGAAATCCACCTATTTTTAATACCATCTCATTTCACTAAGCACAAATTACTGCCAAATAAATAAACAAAATACAAATTTTATTACAGTAATGCAACAAAAGTATACCTATATACTCTATATATACATATACATCATATGTGTGTGTGTGTGTGTGTGTGTATACATATATATATATAATGCACACACACACACACACACACATCATGGTAGTATTTATTCTACATCCTTTAATTTATTTAAATAAATAAAAAAAATAAAAAAAAAAACGCATTACAATAATGATTTACTAAATTTTCACAACTATTCAGACATATTAATGGCCCTAAAAATAGAATGCAATTATCATTTCTTATTTTTTCTTATCTTAGTGTTTAGAGGTGAAATATGAGACGAGACTCTCCCAATCAGCTGAAAATGACTCAAAATCACTTCCGACACAAACAGATGCCGTCTCTTTTTCTGTGCAAACATCATGAAGTGACGTGTGAAGTACACTAAACATCTGCAATAATGATTATGTCTTAATTTTCACACATTTAAAAAATAAATAAATATACAGCATTATTTTTAATACTTTGTGCTTTTAGAAAATCTGTCTTAGAAAGGGCCATCTTTATATATTTCATAGCCATTTGTTTAATCCACAACCTCGTATAAAACTATTCTCAGAGTATCCTACATTTTTTACTATAATATCTCTCTTTATCTCTTTTAGATCATATCATATTTACTCTTGCAGGCCCCATGAAATCAAAATCAGTTTAGCTTTGAGTCCATAACTAAATAAACGTAATGTATTTTTGGCCGGTCAGATGAGCGATTTGTCCCACCCCCAACTTCCTATTTCAATATGCATTTGCTATAATTAATCTAAAATATAATAATATTAAGTGTGGGCAGATGAAAGCAACACTAGTTTGGCATTTAGTTGAGCTGAGGGTTTGTTTAATGACACTAATGAAGTGCGTTCACTTGTTCTCAATCAGGATCTGGACCTTGTGCACCAGCTCTCGGGCCATGACCAGCAGCTTCGGGACGTCGTGATGCTCAGCCATTTCTACATCAAGACACAAACCACAACAGCATCACGTCACAGCGGCTCAAGGGCTGGCAGATAGGCCAAAACACTTCAGAACGTTTGACTGATTGTTAACTTGTCAACATGATTCAAGTAACTGTTTCTTTATCAACCCTCTAGTTTACATTTAGTCCTTTAGCAGACGCTTACAAATGAGGACAATAGAAACAATCAGAATCAACAAAACAGCAATGATATGCAAGTGCTATAACAAGTCTCAGTTAGCTTAACGCAGTACACTAGCAAGGTTTTTTTTATTATATAATAAATAAAAAGAAAACACATGGAATACAAAAAGATTAGAGAAGCTAGTGTTATTTTAAATAGAATGAGAATAGAGAGCGCTAGAGTTAGAGGAAATGAAAGAAGCTTCTGTTCTGAGTGCAGCACACATGAAGCTGTCAACATGATGTAAATATTAAACAAATCACTTGTTAAATATCTTTGCAGAAAAGATGCATGAACTACAACTACATCTTGTACAAACTTGTCTTATACAGGTTCAGAAATAACACAAGGACAATACTTAAAATAAATAAATAAATCTCAAAAGTCAAGGCAATTCTTCCCTCTTCTCTATCCACCTTATTTTTTTCTTTCTGTTCATCTTCTGTTCATTTTCTGCATAACTTGTTTGATATAATTAAGACTGAATAATTGTCAATGTAGCTGGAATTTGATGACTAACATGTTAAACTGTAACACTGTATTTCATGCAATGTTGTGGTTCAAAATAAAAAAATAAAACTCAAAAGTTCAGGTTATTCAAATTCAAAATGATTGAAGGTATAAGCATTATTAGCTATAAATGTTGTGTACAACAGAACTGCCATCATGATGCAAACCTGAGATGATAGACATACAGTATAGTTCTTTACAGGTTTTTTATTCTGCTTTTCCATTGTTTTTTCTATGTAAACATGGAGTGTTTGCGCTCGCGTCTCATGCATGAAACGGCTTTCTAAAAACACGCCGCTCAAGTTAAAAGAAGTTCACTCCCATCTTCTCATCTTTATCAACACAAAAGCTGATTCTGTGTGATATGAGCGGTTAATCACGTGCGGTCGGATCACTCTTTTCTCTTTACTGTCATCACCGGCATATTGTCAAAGTGCTTAATTCTAACAGTTGGTAATATTTCTATTCAAAATCACGTTTCCTCGATTTCTACAAAATAAAATCATGGCAAAACATTCAATTTGAATTAATCGATAAAATCGGACAAATGGCCCGGCGCTACTGCTCAGTGATTGGGCAGTGATTGGTCGGTGATTGGGCGGTGATTGGGCGGTGATTGGGCAGTGATTGGGCAGTGATTGGGCAGTGATTGGGCGGTGATTGGGCAGTGATTGGGCGGTGATTGGGCGGTGATTGGGCAGTGATTGGGCAGTGATTGGGCAGTGATTGGGCGGTGATTGGTCAGTGATTGGGCAGTGATTGGTCAGTGATTGGGCAGTGATTGGGCGGTGATTGGGCAGTGATTGGTCGGTGATTGGGCAGTGATTGGGCGGTGATTGGTCGGTGATTGGGCGGTGATTGGTCGGTGATTGGTCGGTGATTGGTCGGTGATTGGTCAGTGATTGGTCAGTGATTGGGCGGTGATTGGTCGGTGATTGGTCGGTCGGTGATTGGTCGGTGATTGGTCGGTGATTGGTCGGTGATTGGGCGGTGATTGGTCGGTGATTGGTCGGTGATTGGTCAGTGATTGGTCAGTGATTGGGCGGTGATTGGTCGGTGATTGGTCGGTCGGTGATTGGTCGGTGATTGGCCGGTGATTGGTCGGTGATTGGTCAGTGATTGGGCGGTGATTGGTCGTGATTGGGCGGTGATTGGTCGGTCGGTGATTGGGCAGTGATTGGCCGGTGATTGGTCGGTGATTGGTCGGTCGGTGATTGGTCGGTGATTGGTCGGTGATTGGTCGGTGATTGGGCGGTGATTGGTCGGTGATTGGTCGGTGATTGGTCAGTGATTGGTCAGTGATTGGGCGGTGATTGGTCGGTGATTGGTCGGTCGGTGATTGGTCGGTGATTGGCCGGTGATTGGTCGGTGATTGGTCAGTGATTGGGCGGTGATTGGTCGTGATTGGGCGGTGATTGGTCGGTCGGTGATTGGGCAGTGATTGGCCGGTGATTGGTCGGTGATTGGTCGGTCGGTGATTGGGCGGTGATTGGCCGGTGATTGGGCGGTGATTGGTCGGTGATTGGGCGGTGATTGGGCGGTGATTGGTCGGTGATTGGTCGGTGATTGGGCGGTGATTGGTCGGTGATTGGTCAGTGATTGGGCGGTGATTGGTCGGTGATTGGGCGGTGATTGGTCGGTGATTGGTCGGTGATTGGTCAGTGATCGGTCAGTGATTGGGCGGTGATTGGTCGGTGATTGGTCGGTGATTGGTCGGAGATTGGTCGGTGATTGGTCAGTGATTGGTCAGTGATTGGTCAGTGATTGGGCGGTGATTGGTCGGTCGGTGATTGGGCGGTCGGTGATTGGGCAGTGATTGGCCGGTGATTGGTCGGTGATTGGGCGGTGATTGGGCGGTGATTGGTCGGTGATTGGTCAGTGATTGGTCAGTGATTGGTCAGTGATTGGTCAGTCGGCTCACCGTTGAAGAACTTGATGATGTCGGTGAAGTCCATGTTGTTCTCCAGGATGATGTCGCGGTACAGCTCCACCAGCGCCAGCGCGATGAACAGCACAAAGTGCTCCGAGGAGGCGAACCGCGCGGCCCAGATGGTCTCCCACACCGAGAACACGTCGTCATACACCATTTCTGAAAGAGAGGAGAGCAACAGCACTCACTCATCAACTGTGCACCAAAACAAACACTGGGGCATTGTGACACTTGAGTACACACAAAATATTACTCCAGTAAAACAGTCAAGTACTCCTTTTCAGATTTATGTCAGTGAAAGTGCAAAAGTGTTTGATTTTTAAATGTAGTTATGTATTACTGATCAATTAATGTTTATTTTGTCATTTTAACTTACATACTTTTATATTAGTGCTTTCAAACGATTAATCGTGATTAATCGCATCCAAAATAAAAGTTTTTGTTTACATAATAAATATGTGTACTTTGTATGTATATTATGTATCTATAAATATACACATATACAATATATATTTAGAAAATACGTACATGTATATATTTATATTCATATAATTTTATATTATATATAAATATATTTAATATATAAACATAACATATTTTTCTGAAATATATACATGCATGTGTGTGTATTTATAGATACATAATAAATATAGGTTGTGCTGTAAGAAGTGAACTGACCCAGTATGTGTGTGCGCTGCTAAAGTGAATTTATCCCTGTCAAAAACCTGAAACTCCAGTCAATCAGTTCTTTTGTTTTAATTCAAGTCATTATTGCTTGCTAAGCAAAGACAAGACAGTGGATGTGTTCGTGTTCAAGTATTTCACAGTGGGTTTGAACAACTCACGCTTTTATAGCAGATTTAGTCCACAAACAACTGACGGTCGTGACCTAAATATAATTTCATTTGCAATGATAAATCCAATAATTTATTTCACTTGAGCTCAGAGGATCTCCTGTTCTCAGCTCATTGTGAATTCACTGAATTGTTTACTGGAGACTTGCTCTGACCGGATCATTTCAATCAATTTCATTTAACAGCTTCACTCAATTAAGTGAGTTTTTGCTTAGAACAAGCAAAATAACCTGCCCATGGGGTAAACAAAATAATCTTATTTCAAACAGAAAACAAATCTAAGTAAGAAAAGCATTTTTTGCAGTGCGCCTAATGCTACCGAGTGAAATTTCAATTTAGAAAGTGCATATATGACCCTGGAGCACAAGACCAGTCATAAGGATCAATTGTTTTAAATTGAGATTTATGCATCATCTGAAGCTGAATAAATAATCTTTCCATTGATGTATGGTTTGTTATGATCGGACAATATTTGTCTGAGATACAACTATTAGAAAATCTGGAATCTGAGGGAGCAAAAAAATCTAAATATTGAGAAAATCTCCTTTAAAGTTGTTCAAATGAAGTTCTTAGCAATGCATATTACTAATCAAAAATTAAGTTTTCATATATTTACGGTAGAAAATGTACAAAATATCTTCATGGAACATGATCTTAATATCCTAATGATTTTTGTCATAAAAGAGAAATGTATAATTTTGATCCATACAATGTATTGTTGGCTATTGCTACAGATATACCTGTGTTACTCATGACTGCTTTTGTGCTGCAGGGACACATATTTAGAAACTGTGCAAGCTTTGGGAGACTGATGGAAGCCATCTACTGCATCTTTGCTCTGATAATATTACTGAATATGATCCAGATGTAGTATTTGATTAAAATGCAATTTTCTCAGCTTTTCACTAAAAATGTTGCTTTTATACATTCAAGTGTTGATAAAAAAGAATGCTTGAA
Organism: Barbus barbus; assembly: GCF_936440315.1. Taxonomy (NCBI): domain Eukaryota; kingdom Metazoa; phylum Chordata; class Actinopteri; order Cypriniformes; family Cyprinidae; genus Barbus; species Barbus barbus. The sequence continues at coordinate 24,526,071 of NC_136725.1, read as the reverse complement.
GCTAGAATAGAACAGATTTTTTTTTCTGTTTAGAAACAGAGGCTCTCTTTATTATGCATTGCATGTTCAGATATTGAATGAATGAATGAATGAATGATGCATTTATATAGCGCTTTATTGTGTATTGCTGTACACCCAAAGCGCTTTACAATCATGTGAGGGGGTCTCTCCTCAACCACCACCAGTGTGCAGCATCCACCTGGATGATACGACGGCAGCCACAGCACAACGGCGCCAGTGCGCTCACCACACACCAGCTACAGGTGGAGAGGAGAGAGAGTGATAGAGCCAATCAAGTGTATGGGGATTATTAGGAGGCCATGATAGACAAGGGCCAGTAGAGGGAATCTGGCCAGGACACCGGAGATACACCCCTACTCTTTACGAGAAGTGCCATGGGATTTTTAATGACCACAGAGAGTCAGGACCTCGGTTTAACGTCTCATCCGAAAGACGGATGTATGAATTTTGTTATATATTCATACAACAAAATATTCTGGGGGCCATGAAATTTTAGTCAAAATCACCAAAAATGCTGGCGATGGCTGGCAACTTTTTCAAAATCATTGACGGGGAAAGAGTTAAGAAATGTAGTGGATTAAAAAGTACAATATTACACTTTGAAAAGTTTCTCAAAATAAAAACATTCCAACAAAGTACAGATACTTGAAAAGTAGAGTAATGTAGTAGAAATAAGTCCTTGCTGTCCTCCACTGATTGTAAAGAGGTTGCTGGGTATTTGTTATGTGTTCTAATAATGATTATTTCATGTCTGTAGCACAAATGTTGCAGGATGAGTTACCAGTAGACTTACTTACTTAACATGCAATATTCATTAGCATTGTTTTGTTTTGCAGTATAAACAAGACGCAAAATGCACTGACCTCTCTTGAAGTCCAGCAGGAACCAGCGGTAGCAGAAGTAGAAGTGTGTGTAATCACCGTTCTGCTGCATCAGCTCAAACAGCTCCGAGTCCAGAATCTGAAGAAGTGTGACAGAACCATGACATCAGACACACACACACACACACACACACGTCAGCAGAATGGGTTTAATAATAAGTAAACCTGGATGAGGGAGCGCATGTTGGCGAAGTGTGTGTCCATGGCTCCTCCGTGAGGGAAGTTCTGGTTCATTCGTTTCATGAGTTCAGTGAAGCAGCTGAAGGCCATGGCCTCTGAGTTACAGTCAAACATCATCACAAACAAATCAGCACTTGGACATATAAAATAGCCTTACTGCTCCATCTTACTGGCATCTTTTTTATGAATGAAGGACAGTATCACTGATACCAATACTACTAATGTCTCTATAAAATAGCTTTTTACCAATAATATTTAATCATTGACTATAGCCATTCAACATTACAGTATAATCAAGAGCAAGCAATTTGAACATTTATTAGACTTGAACAAAATAACTTCTCATTTAAGTGATCTTAAAACAATCTTCACATAAACCCATTATAATAAATGTCATATTTACCTGTGCCCTTCAGCAGAAATATACAGAAATTGAACACTAACTTCTAAATTAAATACAGATGAACACTTAAAGCTATTAAAGTGATTGATTTTCTCAGTCTTTGCTTTGATGAACAGACATCACAGCAGCTGGTTATTAGGTTGTTTTTGGCTGCTATGACTTTAAGAGCTGCTGCTGAACGGGATGCGGATCTGACACGCAGCGTATTTTCTTGACCTTTTCTGACTCACTTCAGGTCTTAAAGTCTCTATTAACGAGCTGACGAGTTGAATCGGGTGTGTAAACAGAAAACATTAATTGCCTGCGTTAACACGCTAATTTTGACAGCACTAGTTTAAGGGGTTTTTCTATGGTCAAGGGTTATTTAAGGTGCCTTAAAAACTTTTAATGCTTTTATTAAATACTGGCAACAGCAACATGATATAATACATCAATGTTCAAAACTATTTTTTTTTTGTTGGTAATATTCACAATAAATAATTGTCCCATCAAGTTATATTTGTCAAATATATTTGTCCAATCAGATTTCAGAGGCAAAAATATATAATAATTTTTATATTCAGACAATGCACAGTAGGTGTTAATGGAGTAAATAAGGTAAAACTCAGAGTTAATGTACCATCATCCAGGATGACCAGCAGGGGCGCTAGTAAGTCACACATTCCCTGGACGTATCCAATGTCCAGGTGCTGCCAAACATAACTTAAAACACACACAACAAACACAGTAAGATCCACTTACTTTTAGATTTGGAAACATTATACATCTTATTCAACAAAAACACATCAAAAGTGACGGTAAAAACATTTATAATGTTACAAAAAATTATATTTCAAATAAATGCTGTTCTTTTGAACTTTCTATTCATCTGTGAATCCTGAAAAATAAAATGTATCTCAGTTTCCACAAAAATATTGTGCAGCACAACTGTGTTCAACATTGATAATAATCAGAAATGTTTGTTGAGCAGTAAATCAGTATATTATTATGATTTCTGAAGATCATGTGACACTGAAGACTGGAGTAATGATGCTGCAAATACAGCTGCAGATCACAGAAATACATTACAGTTTAACAGAGATTAACACAGAAAACAGCTGTTTTAAACTGTAATAATATTTCACAGTATTTACTGTAAATTTAGAACAAATAAATGAGCAGAAGAGACTTAAGAGACCATTCTACACAGAATCTAAACTAACATCTAAGATCAGCTTTATTTTACCTGCACATGATATTGCGCAGTTTCTCCAGGTTGGCCGGGGTGAAATACCAGTAGCTTCTGTCACATCGCTGGACGTCTTTGTCAATGCGGTGCAGATTAAGCGTGTAAAGGTCCACCAGCTCCTGCTGCAAAAGAAACAAGAAAACTAAATAAATGTTTGAAGATCACACACATTTACAGGAACAGTTGAACCAGAAATGAGCCGAATCCTTTATGACTTCTATCTTCAGAGGAACACAAAATAAGATGTTTAACACGTTTAAAGGAGTGCAAAGATCAATTAAATTTGGGTCTGTGCCTCACACAAAGCTACTGTATGATTTCAGAAGACTTAAAATATAGTACAAGTCTTATTAACTACTTTTGATGCTTTTGCTGTCACAAAACATAAAACAAAACAAAACATTTATTTATTATCCTCTATTTAACCAAGATAGAACCAGCATCAAAGAGTGGACGTCATAAACTAAAATAAAATAATAATATTTATTAAATAAACATTTATTTTATTTTAAGGTCCCATTGACCTTGGCAATGGAAGTCATAAACTAAACTAATAGTAATTATTTAATTAATTAAATGTATTTACTAAAAAAAAAAAAAAAAAAGAATATTAAATTTTTAGTTATTTTATTTTACTAAATACATAATTTGTTTTACCAGGAAGTTTTCATTTCCAATTTATAAACTAAACTAATAAATAAATAATTTATTAAAATTGTTTTAAATAAATTTAAAATTTATGTAATGATTTATTAATTATTTATCCATCCATCCTTCTCCTGACCTTTAAAACAGAAGTCCTAAACTACACTACAAAAAATACTATACTATATACTATAATATACTATACTATACACTAAACTAAACTACTACTACTAAACTGAAAAATAAATAAATACATTTAGTTCATGATTTATTCATTATTTATCCACCCTTTTATCCTATTTATGCATCTGTCCTTATCCATATCTTGACCTTTAAAATAGAAGTCTTAAAACTACACTATACACAAAAAATAAAATAAAATAATATGTTTTATAGAAGGCACAATGTAATTTCTTTGGCAAACGATCCCTTTAAACTGATTATGTTTTTGGTGATATACCGAGTAGGTGGTCCCGATAGATGACACTGGAGACGCGATGTCGTTCCTGTCTCCTGTGACGGCTAGAGAGTCTGGTTTGGGGAATGAGTTGTCCATCTCCGGTTCCTCCTCGGAGAGCGCCGAGTCTGTTCCCTCCGGACTGGTGTTGATGCTGGGCTCCATGCAGAGCTCCAGAGCCGGCATTCCCTGGGCCGTCTTCTCCAGCGCCATGAGACGAGCCAAAGTCAGAGGCGTCCTGGACATGCTGCTCTCCGAGGACATATAAACCACCGACGAAGCAATCTCCTCCATTTCCAGCGCAGAGTGCGAGTCGTCGGACAGGTCCGGAGATTGTTTCGATAGGGAGGTGATGAGGCCGCAGCTCTCCGACTCGGATTCGGTGATCTGTTTGATTATGGATCGACCAGTGTCCCAGCCGATCGTTTGCGGTGCGCTGATGGCTTCATTCGGGGTTCGTATCATATTCTGTGCTTCAGATGAACATTCAGATGCGTGATCGGATTTGTTTTCATCCGTTTGAGAGATTTTCGTAACGTCCAGCAACAGCTGTGGATCAGATTTGGCGTCCTGGCCTTGGCCTTCTGGGTCTGCTTTTGATTTTGGGTTTTCTCCTCCAGACGGAGAAGACTCATGTCTTGGAGCTTCAATCTCAACCTCTTTTGACTCTGAGGATTTGGTTGTTTCTTCAACAGGATGCTGTTGTGATTCATTCATGTCATTTTGTTCAGATTTTCCAGCACTGTTTTGCATTTTAGTTTCTCTTTCAGACAAATCAGCTGCGTTTTTTGAGTTTGCATCATCCTCTGAATCTGCCACCACATGCATTTCTGTTTTAGATGTTTCTTCTGAATTCAAAGTCTGGAGTTTGTCTTTTTCTGCGTTCAAAGTCTGGAGTTTGTCTTTTTCTGCGTTCAAAGTCTGGAGTTTGTCTTTTTCTGCGTTCAAAGTCTGGAGTTTGTCTTCTTCTGAATTCAGTGTCTGGAGTTTGTCTTCTTCTGAATTCAAAGTCTGGAGTTTGTCTTCTTCTGAATTCAAAGTCTGGAGTTTGTCTTCTTCTGAGTTCAAAGTCTGGAGTTTGTCTTTTTCTGAATTCAAAGTCTGGAGTTTGTCTTTTTCTGCATTCAATGTCTGGAGTTTGTCTTCTGAATTCAAAGTCTGGAGTTTGTCTTCTTCTGAATTCAAAGTCTGGAGTTTGTCTTTTTCTGAATTCAAAGTCTGGAGTTTGTCTTTTTCTGCATTCAGAGTCTGGAGTTTGTCTTCTTCTGAATTCAAAGTCTGGAGTTTGTCTTCTTCTGCGTTCAAAGTCTGGAGTTTGTCTTTTTCTGCATTCAGAGTCTGGAGTTTGTCTTCTTCTGCATTCAGAGTCTGGAGTTTGTCTTCTTCTGCGTTCAAAGTCTGGAGTTTGTCTTCTTCTGCGTTCAAAGTCTGGAGTTTGTCTTTTTCTGCATTCAGAGTCTGGAGTTTGTCGTCTTCTGAATTCAAAGTCTGGAGTTTGTCTTCTTCTGCGTTCAAAGTCTGGAGTTTGTCTTTTTCTGCATTCAGAGTCTGGAGTTTGTCTTCTTCTGAATTCAAAGTCTGGAGTTTGTCTTTTTCTGCATTCAATGTCTGGAGTTTGTCTTCTGAATTCAAAGTCTGGAGTTTGTCTTCTTCTGAATTCAAAGTCTGGAGTTTGTCTTTTTCTGAATTCAAAGTCTGGAGTTTGTCTTTTTCTGCATTCAGAGTCTGGAGTTTGTCTTCTGAATTCAAAGTCTGGAGTTTGTCTTCTTCTGAATTCAAAGTCTGGAGTTTGTCTTTTTCTGCATTCAGAGTCTGGAGTTTGTCTTCTTCTGAATTCAAAGTCTGGAGTTTGTCTTCTTCTGAGTTCAAAGTCTGGAGTTTGTCTTCTGCGTTCAAAGTCTGGAGTTTGTCTTTTTCTGCATTCAGAGTCTGGAGTTTGTCTTCTGAATTCAGAGTCTGGAGTTTGTCGTCTTCTGAATTCAATGTCTGGAGTTTGTCTTCTTCTGAATTCAAAGTCTGGAGTTTGTCTTTTTCTGAATTCAAAATCTGGAGTTTGTCTTCTTCTGAATTCAGTGTCTGGAGTTTGTCTTCTGAATTCAAAGTCTGGAGTTTGTCTTCTTCTGAATTCAGTGTCTGGTGTTTGTCTTCTGAATTCAAAGTCTGGAGTTTGTCTTCTTCTGAATTCAGTGTCTGGAGTTTGTCTTCTGAATTCAAAGTCTGGAGTTTGTCTTCTTCTGAATTCAGTGTCTGGAGTTTGTCTTCTTCTGAATTCAGTGTCTGGAGTTTGTCTTCTTCTGAATTCAGTGTCTGGAGTTTGTCTTCTTCTGAATTCAGTGTCTGGAGTTTGTCTTCTTCTGAATTCAGTGTCTGGAGTTTGTCTTCTTCTGAATTCAAAGTCTGGAGTTTGTCTTCTTCTGAATTCAAAGTCTGGAGTTTGTCTATTTCTGAGTTCAAAGTCTGGAGTTTGTCGTCTTCTGAATTCAGTGTCTGGAGTTTGTCTTCTGAATTCAAAGTCTGGAGTTTGTCTTCTGAATTCAAAGTCTGGAGTTTGTCTTCTGAATTCAAAGTCTGGAGTTTGTCTTCTTCTGGATTCAGTGTCTGGAGTTTGTCTTCTTCTGGATTCAGTGTCTGGAGTTTGTCTTCTTCTGAATTCAGTGTCTGGAGTTTGTCTTCTGAATTCAGTGTCTGGAGTTTGTCTTCTTCTGAATTCAGTGTCTGGAGTTTGTCTTCTTCTGAATTCAATGTCTGGAGTTTGTCTTTTTCTGAATTCAAAGTCTGGAGTTTGTCTTCTTCTGAATTCAGTGTCTGGAGTTTGTCTTCTTCTGAATTCAGTGTCTGGAGTTTGTCTTCTTCTGAATTCAATGTCTGGAGTTTGTCTTTTTCTGAATTCAAAGTCTGGAGTTTGTCTTTTTCTGAATTCAATGTCTGGAGTTTGTCTTTTTCTGAATTCAATGTCTGGAGTTTGTCTTTTTCTGAATTCAAAGTCTGGAGTTTGTCACTTTCTAGAGGTTTTATCGCAGCATCTGAAGCAACGCTCTCTGTTCGTGAAACCTCAGCATCTTCTTTGACCGTATCCTGAGTAGTGGAGCTGTTTTCCGGTCGCTCCTCTTTGGTCTTCTCATCCGTCTGGTCTCCTGAAGGCGGCTCTCGGCCTGCGGTTTTGGGCCCCGACTCTTGCGTGGATGTCTCCTCTGTGATGGGAGAGCAGTCTGAGAGCGCCGAGGTCACGGAGAAGTTACGGGACGACGGATGTCCGGAGTCTGGAGAACTGGTGCAGTTGGGCAGAGTGCCGTCTGGGATTTTGGGCTGTGGCTTCTCGTCTTTGGGTTTGGGCTCAGATTCGATCGGGTCCACCTCGTCTACAGAGCCGAACACCTGTGGATGGAGAAATAGACAGGAGGAGGAAAGTCAGAAAACCTCAAATCAGCTCAAGCATGTAGGATTTATGAATTATGAGTTTCACAAATATCAGGTTATGATATTACTGGTTGATATTTTTTTGTCCCAGCCTGTATACAACCCCAATTCCAGAAATGTTGGGACGTTTTTAAAATTTGAATAAAATAAAATGTAAAAGACTTTCAAACCACATGAGCCAATATTTTATTCACAATAGAACAGAGAACATAAATGAGAAATTTTACACTTTTATCCACTAAATATCCGTAACTTATCCGCCATCAATTTGTAGCAGAGAATGAAGAGGTATCATATCAGTCACAAGTGCAGTATGGAGTACCTCAAGGCTCAGTACTAGGACTGTTACTTTTCATGCTTTACATGTTAACCTTGTGAGATACCATTAGGAAACGTGGTGTTAGCTTTCACTGTTATGCTGATGATACTCAGCTCTATATTTCTTCGTGGCCCGGTGAAAAACACCAAATTGTGGAATGCAAAACTAACGGAATGCATAGTCGATGTAAAAAACTGGATGACGAGTAATTTCTTACTGCTAAATTCTGAAAAAACAAAGGTGTTAATTATCGGACCTAAAACTCCCACAAGTAATAACCTAGAACACTGTCTAACACTTGATGGCTGCTCTGTAAATTCGTCGTCATCAGTCAGGAACCTAGGTGTGCTGTTTGATAGCAAGCTCTCCTTTGACAGCCACGTTTCCAGCATTTGTAAATGCATTTTTTCATCAACAGTTTATCTAAACTGAGACCTATGCTCTCAAAGAAATGCCCATTCCTGCATTTATGATCTCAAGGTTAGACTATTGTAATGCTTTATTGGGTGGTTGTTCTGAACGCTTAATAAACAAACTACAGTTGGTCCAAAATGCAGCAGCTAGAGTTCTTACTAGAACCAGGAAGTATGACCACATTAGCCTGGTTCTGTCAACACTGCACTGGCTATTAAACATCGTATACATTTTAAAATCTTGCTAATTACTTATAAAGCCCTGAATGGGTTAGCTCCTCAGTACTTGAACAAGCACTTATCACATTATAGTCCTCCACGTCCTCAAAACTTTGGCCATTTGATGAAAAAAAACTTGACTAAATGAGCTCATTTCAAATTTGATGCCTGCTACAGGTCTTAAAAAAGCTGGGCAACAAAGGGCTGAAAAAGCATGAACTTTTGAAAAGATTCAGCTGGGAGAACATCTAGCAACTAATGAAGATAATTGACATCAGGTCTGTAACATGATTAGCTATAAAAGGGATGTCTTAGAGAGTCTCTCAGAAGATGGGCAGAGGCTCTCCAATCTGTGAAAGAGTGCGTAAAAAGATTGTGGAATACTTTAAAAACAACGTTCCTCAACGTCAAATTGCAAAGGCTTTGCAAATCTCATCATCCACAGTACATAACATCATCAAAAGATTACAGTGCATAACATCAAGAGAAATCTCTGTGTGTAAGGGACAAGGCCAAAGATCTTTGTTGGATGCCCGTGGTCTTCGGGTCCTCAGACACACTGCATCACTCATCGGCATGATTCTGCCATTGACATTACTAAATGGGCCCAGGAATACTTCCAGAAACCACTGTCGGTAAACACAATCCGCCGTGCCATCTGCAGATGCCAACTAAAGCTCTATCATGCAAAAAGGAAGCCATATGTGAGCATGGTCCAGACGAGCTGTCGTGTCCTGTGGGCCAAGGCTCATTTAAAATGGACTGTTTCAAAGTGGGAAAGTGTTCTATGGTCAGACGAGTACATATGGTATGGGCAGCTTGCATGTTTTGGAAAGCACTATGAATGCTGAAAGGTATATAAAGGTTTTAGAGCAACATATGCTCCCCTCCAGATGACGTGTATTTCAGCAGGACAATGGAAAACCACATACTGCAGCTATTACAACAGCATGGCTTTGTAGTAGAAGAGTGTCCAGGTGCTGAATTGACCTGCCTGCAGTCCAGAGCTTTCACCTATAGAGGACATTTGGTGCATCATTAAATTAAAAATACATCAAAGACGACCACAAACTCTTCAGCAGCTGGAAACTTATATCAGGCAAGAATGGGACCAAATTCCAACACCAAAACTCCAGAAACTCCTAACCTCAATGCCCAGATGTCTTCAAACTGTTTTGAAAAGAAGAGGAGATGCTACACCATGGTAAACATGCCCCTGTGCCAACTATTTTGAGACCTGTAGCAGGCATCAAATTTAAAATGATCTAATTTTGTGCAAAAATTGTCAAATTTCTCAGTTTAAACATTTGTTTAAACTGAGAAACATAACTTTTTACATCTCTATGAATAAAATATTGGCTCATGTGTTTCCAGAATTTGGGTTGTATAACTTCATAAAACTATACTGATTATGTGAGCAGTGAAAGTATATCAGAAATAGAAACGGTTATGTTTTGGTGAAAAATTATGAAGAACGTTAATTAGAATATTTTTTGTTTAATTATTATATATTTTTAAATAATTGTTTACAACTATTTAAACTATATTATACAAATTATTGTAATTTAAAAAATATATATTAGAGAAAATCCACATATTTTATTTATTTTTTACATTTAAATAAATTGACATTTTTTATTGATTTAAAATATAATTTTATATCTCTATACTCTTGTCTTACTGGATAATATTATTGGTTAATATAATTTTGTCCCTGTCCACGTATAACTGGTTATGTGAGCAGAAAAAGTTATGTTTTGATGAAAGATAATGAAGACAAACACTTTTTTCACTGAAGTATGTTTTTAAAAATGATTATAATTAAAAGAAATCTATTCAAGTAAACACGCCTATCATTTTTTTATTTTTTAAATAAAATAAATAAACATTTCTCATTAAATTCAAAAGATTACTTTATACCTCTACTTACTAGTGAATCAGTCTGTTTACATTTATCTTATTTTAGGAGTAAAACATCATACATCAGTATTGGTTAAATATGAAACATCAGGTTATGAAGTTATTGGTTATATAATTTTTTTATACTCACATATAACAATATAATTATACTGGTTATGTGCACAGCAAAAGCTATAACAGAGATGTAAAAAGTTATGTTTTCATGAAAGATTATACAGACAAGCACTTTTTAATTGGAACATGTTTTTTTAAAAATTATAATGTAAGAAATGATTACAATTATAATTATATCATAAAATATTATATTTTTTTAAAAGTGTATTAATCAAGTAAATATCCATTGCATTTTATTAAATGTAATTATTTTATGAAATTAAAATTGTTTTATTCAATTTAATTAAATTAGATTTGTGAAATATGAATTATCAGGTTATGATATTATTGGTTAACATTATTTTATTTCACATGAACAAACAAATTATTTAAGAGATGGCGAAAGATTTTACATTATTATTATTATTTTATTACTATTATTTTTACCACAATTATGATAGTTTAATACAAACACTTTTTGGGGACATTTTTAAAGAAATAAAATTGAATTTAATTATTACATTTAATATAAATATTGATATAGCTATTAATAATTCTATTAAATAAAATAATTTTTGATTACATTATTATTAAATTATTTAAAAATATATATATATTTTACTTGTAACTAAATTAGAAGTCAGATATCTCACCAAACTAATTCAAAGATCCCCACATTAATTTTACAGCTCTGTATTCATACTGTTTGACAGCTACTGACTCATTTGTGTTTAGGAGAAGCGAAGTAAGAAAGCAGGCATGAATAAGATCTGCGAGAGCAATGACGCAGGTTGTGTTTTGACCTGAGTGCTGCTGTTGGAGTCGCTGTGTGATCCGGCGTGACTCTGTTTCTCGGAGCTGCTGCTGCTGTGAGACGACTGCAGAGAGAAACACAGAGGCAGTCAGTAAACCTGCATGCAAACCATGTCCAGGCGACTCGAGCGCCAGTGCTTACATCCATGCTGATGGTGGAGCCACGGTCCACGCCGGTGCCCGGCGCGCATTTGGCCAGAGCGGCGGCGTGCTGCTCCTTCTCCCGCTGACGCACGATAGCTTCACATCCCAGCCACTCGCTCATGGTCTGCTCATAACAGGCTCGAACCTGCTCATCCACCTGCAGAGAACGGCAGCGTTACGCTTAGGGTTGCCAAAAAGTAGCTACCGACTTCGGTAGCAGTAGTTAGTGCTGGCTGGGAGATTTTTCTGATTTGATCGACTAATTTGAATTTAATGTTTTGCCATGATTTTATTTTTTAGAAAGCGAGGAAGAGAAATATTACCAAATGTTAGAATTAGACACTTTGACAATATGCCAATAATAACATAGGGGTGTGCGATATGACTATTTTTGATCGTGGATGATATAAATGTCTCCAGGATCTGCTTTTGAAGAAATATCGCAGTATTGTGCTACAGCTGTCGTTCCTGCGGCCTCCGTCTCTATATACTGTACAACACCACATGCATTCACATCAGTAACCAGGTTTCCATCCAAGGATTCTTTAGCGGAAAAATATTTAGCGCTTTAAAATATTTATGATATAGCTGATGGAAATGCCAATTATCGATTAAATTTCTCATGTGTTGACAGAATCTTTTTCCATTTAACTTTAGCGCATAAATTCCATATTGATACTTCAAATCAAACAGCGCCTACACTTTCTCCGCCGGCTGAAAAGAGCAAGTCTCCCTCCACCTATCCTCACCACATTCTGCAGAGGCACCATTGAGAGTGTGCTGACCAGCTGCATCACTGTCTGGTACGGGAACTGCAGTGCTGCTGACCGCAAGACCCTCCAGCGGACAGTGAACACAGCTGCAAAGATCATCGGTGCCCCTCTCCCCTCCATCCTGGACATCTTCCTTACACGATGCTCCAGCAAAACCAACAGCATCGTGAAGGACTCCACCCATTCCTCCCACAGTCTCTTCCAGCTCCTACCATCAGGAAGACGGTACCGGAGCATCAGAGCCCGCTCCACCAGACTGCTCAACAGCTTTTTCCTCCAGGCTGTGAGAGCCCTGAACTCAAACCACCCCGCCCCCCTCTGAAACCCCATGCAAACCCCTACCTCCTGAACATGGACCACCCCCCACCCCAAACCTTACCACACCAAAGAAAAACTGTATGGAACTTTTATATATTTATTTATTTATTTTATTCTTATTTTTCTTTACACTATGGACACTCTCCTCTAGGTGCACTATGGACACTTACACACACTGCTGCGTGTGCACAATCTCACAAAAAACTCAGCAATATATGTATGTTATGTTTACATGCTCTTGCACTACAAATCATCCTGCACTGTTCCCCAACCAGCTGCTGACTCAAATGTCTCTCTTTGCACATGTACAGTTTGTATTTTTTGTCTTCTATTTTTTAGTTTGTATAGGATAATATTTATGTGAAGCATTCGTATAGTTGTATTTTTTATCCTTTATTCTTTTAGTTTGTATAGGGTAAATACTTATATATAGTATACTTATAGTTAAATCTGTTAGTAGTGTATAGGTTTATAGTGTTTTTTCTTACTTCATTGTTGTATGTCTGTATTTATGTAGCACCGTGGTCCTGCGAGACACGACATTTCGTTCCACTGCATGTCCCCACATGTAGCAGAATGACAATAAAGCTCAACTTGACTTGACTTGAAATGTCGCAAAAAATAGTTTGGAAACACTTTTTGTTGAGAAAAGGGGCTTTAATGCAAATAAATGTGGAGTCACATGACAGAATTAGCCTATAGGCAGCCCGTGTTCATGTGTTGCTCTCGTTAAACACCGTTTCCCTGGAGTTCAAAAGCGCATTAAATCATATTCATATTATTCAATTGTATCTAAAATTATTTTACACATGGTAAGAAAAAGACGAGTTACCTCTCAAACATACTTCTCTTAGTTTGGTGTTAGCAGGCTAGCCTATGTTTACATGATGATTATTAATGTTTTTACAGTGCAGTGTTCAGGTTAAACAGCCTGTAGTCCGTGTCTTTCAGCGTGACCATCATAACCCCGTCATATTATGCCAAGCACAGTTTGTTTTACATCAACCTGAAGTACAGAACTTTAAATTCATTCGCTTTGGCTTCTTATATTTTTATTCTTGCTTTGTTCTGAGTTCTTTCTACCGTTAAATTGAAATGATTTGTTGTGGAGTGAGGGGAAATACAATATATGTTTTTCATGTTTCTTCAATATTTTTGGCTGACAGTATTTTATGATGATATGAACAGGCTGTGCTTAACTGCGCAGGAGGCGCCGGCGCGATCGCTTGTGTGTGTTTGTTTTGTTTTGTTTGTTTGTTTGTTTTTTTCCTTGTAAAAGTGGAAACTTGCACTAGCCTACTCCTTCATTTGTGGTCATATACGAGTAAGACATTATTCAAAACTATTCAAAATATGTATTTTATTTGTATAAAAAACAAAACGTACTTTTGTGAAATAAAGGAAACTGCTGCTTTCTCAAGAGTGCATCCCAAAAATGAACTGAAATTCTGCATATAGGCTGCTAATTGTTGCCGTTTTTCTTTCGTTTTGCTAATTCATTAATTATTTAGAACAATATATTTAGCATATGGGCCTGTTTCTTGTATATATAACAGCTTCTGTTTTTCTCCGTTCGCAGAAGCGCTGCAGGTGCTTGAATCCTCATGTTCATGCTGTTTATGCTGTTTTTTCGTGTATAATATAAATACCTGGAAAACTAATGTAGGTGTTTGTAACGGGTCAAGCCAACTATCAATTTAAATTTAATTTAATTGTAATTTAACACAATCTTGTCGGTTAACGGTTAATATGACGGTCGGTTAGGAGAAATAAAATAACCGGAATGAATATTCATATTTCCTATAAACGTTAATCAGAAAAATGATAATAATACAACTGCAACTGTTTATGATCATTGCTTGATTATCAGCAGTGGCCTATCCATCTGATCTATAACAAAGTGCACACAAAAAAACTCATGACACTTAATAAACATTATTTTATGTAGGCCAATCCAATTTAATATAGGCTTTTTTTGTTGTTGTTTGTTTCAAATGGACGAAGACTAGCCTAGCCTATAATTTACGCAAAAGGATAAATTATGTATGGAAACAGCTCAAGGGCAACATTTTGTTGCGATACACCAAAACTTATGCAACAATTTTTTTTAGGGATGAGGTCATGACGCACAGCATCTTATGGGCAAAAGGCCAGTTGGATGGAAACAGGCTGTAGACAGCAAATTTCACAAAGTTTTTTTTAACTCATATCTCTTTGTCAATAACAAAACAGCACAAAATCTGGATGGAAACTTGATCAGTGTTAACTCAGCGGTAGAGTTACTCTCACGGGACACTGCACTTATTCACAATCACAGGTCTGACATGTGCTTTTCCCCGTGCCCCGTACACCTGAAGCGCTAAAAGCCTGTCTAAGCGCCTGATTACTCAACTAACTTATCTTTTGAGCTAATACTGCCAAAACACACAAGGTTTATATATAGACTCAGTTTATGTCTAAAATGAAAATAAACAGAAAAATGGATCCGTGCCTGTATGTTAGATGCGTACAGGTCTTAAAGTGAAAGCATTTTAAAGCATTTTCCTTGTGTTATTTCTGAACATGTATAAGATAAGTCTGTACAAGATGTAGTTGTAGTTCATGCATCTTTTCTGCAAAGATATTTAACAAGTGATTTGTTTAATATTAACATCATGTTGACAGCTTCATGTGTGCTGCACTCAGAACAGAAGCTTCTTTAACTTGAGGATTAATAAAGAAAAGGTTACTTGAATCATGTTTTAGTCACATTTACTGAATATTATAATGATTTCTGAAGGATCACATGACTGGAGTAATGATGCTAAAAATTCAGCTTTGAAATCACAGGAATAAATTAGATTTTAAAATATATTCAAATAGAAAACAGTTATATTAAATAGTAAAAATATTTCTAAATTGTACTGTTTCTTCTGTACTTCGGATCAAATAAATGCAGGCTTGGTGAACAGAAGAGACTTCTTTAAAAACTCTTACTGTTCTAAAACTTTTGACCGGTAGTGTACATGCATGTGTGTTTATTTATATATATATACACATACACACACATGTATTACGTACACAAAACCTTTTATTTTGGATGTGATTAATCACTGCATCAGCACTACCTTGAGCACTACCTATACTTGAGTAAAAGAAAGAAAGTAATAGATTTCTAATGTAGTTAAGGATTAAATGATATTTAATATGAAACGTAATGCAGTAAAAAGTACAATATTATGGTTTGGAATGTTGTGAAGTAAAGTTTTGAAAAGAAAACCCTCTGATAAAGTACTTTTAAAGCAGAGTATTAACAGTTGACTCCTGTGCGCCTCTTCCCGATCAAAGGCTGATTCTGCTCACCTCTCTGCGCTCGGTGAGGCTCATGCTGAAGTGATAGTGTCCCAGAAGGAAGGGCCAGACCTCCTTACGCAGAGACGGCTCCACCCCGCCGTAATACACCAGACGGAGCAGCTCCTCCTCCTCCAGCGCCTGCACAGCGCTCTTATATTACAGCCAAGCTCAGATTTACAACAGAAAACCACTCAGACTCTATTTTACTTTTATTCATATTTTAAACATGCTTTTATGATTACTGTTATAGTTTTTATGAATATCTACATGTTTTTATGGCTACACATTTTATCACTCAGATACTATTATAGTTTTTATGGTAACAGTATCAGTTTGATACTATTAGAATTTGTATTTAATATTTTTACGGTAACAGTGTCATTAAAATACTATTATTTTTTAATTAATATATTTATAGCTAGATTATAGTTGACATACCATTATAGTTTTCAGTAATATTTTGAATATGGTTTTATGGGATACATAATATCATTAAGATACTATTATAATTTTTATAAATATCTGGAATACGTTTTTATGGTAATATTTATGTATCATTGAGATATGACTGTAGATATTATTTATGCTTTAAATATGTTTTAACGGAAACAGCATCATTAAGTTTTCATTAGGAATCATTAAGAATATTGTAGTTTTATTAATATTTCAAATGTTTTAATATTTGATATTTTTGAACAAATATTCTAATGTTCCAGTATATTTATTAAGAAACATTAGTTTACGAAGTAAATACATACAGTGATTTATTAAAATAAAAAACATCACTTCAATGATTTAAATTATTTTTAGAAAAGTTAAATTTAAATTAAATTTAAATAAAAGTCAGAGCTCTCAATATGATCTCAAACAGTTTCATTAAATTTCTAGAATGAGAATAATTTCATTAACTTTTATTAAATTTATTAGCTGCTCTAAATCTCTACAAACAAGAGCTTATTGTGAAATTATACTGTTACATTTTACATTTGTTTTCATTTCAATTTTAATTATAATTTTAATAATTTTGTTGCATATTTTGTCATTTTTAATATATATATATTTTTTTTTTAAATATGTCTACAGTTTTTATTCATTTTTATTTTACTGCATCACATTAAACTAAATGGAATTTTTTTTTTCCGCCTTGGCTGCTAGTTGAAACATTTTTAATATATATATTATATATTTAAATATATTATATATTATATATAAATATATATTTATACTGTATTCCAGGTGAGGTTTATTATTTAAAGTAAGTGTTTTTTTCATGGTTTGTTCACTATAATAGCCCTGCTGTACAGAACATTTTAATTGATCCTTTATGAAACATGAGAGGCCGTAGATCAAGTGCACTAGATAGTGTAGGTCACATACAGTGCTGTCCTGTAGAAAGGTCTTCCACACTTCTGCGGACAGGCCTCCTCTGGCATCATAGGGGATGTCAGGCTCAACGATAGTGGGGTTGACCAGAGCGGACAGGTGCGTGCGGACGGTGGACAGGTGACGGCAGTACGCCAGCCCTGAAAAACACACATCACATCACATCATCAGAACGAGCACGAGATTTTCTCAATATTTAGATTTTCAGATAGTCGTAGCTCAGACAAATATTGTCCTATCATAACAAACCATACATCAATGGAAAGATCATTTATTCAGCTTCAGATGATGTATAAATCTTGATGAATTTTACCGTACATTTCTGCCATATGGACATCAACTTGAGATCGTCACCACTGATAAGCTACTAAATATAATGTAGAAACTTTCAAATAGAAACATAGGGCCCGTTTTATTAAACAGTGCAAATTAGCGCCAGAGCACAATTAAAAACAGCTTCGATGGAAGGGGAATTCTGCTAACAATCCGCAAATTAAAGAAAACAGATGAACATCTCATTTACATATCAGCCAACGTAATATAGCACAGCACAAATTAGTGTAGTCGCAGATAATAATGCAAAAAATGGCTTCTCTTACTTAGTGCTTTTCTCTTCTTTCTATTCAAAATATCAAAAGATTCTTAAATCAAGATACTTTTACTAGATAAGCCAAATTAATTAAGATATTTAGTCTTGTTTCCAGGGGAAAAAACTAAATTAAGTGCATTTTGCTAAAAACATTTTTTGCATTGAAAGAATAAAGTAATAAAGAAGCCACAGTATGTTGAAAAGACCCAGAGGCCAAAAATGAAGGGTTTTGATAGACTTGGTGTTGCGTGACTCCTAGTTCCTAGATGTCTTTTATTTCCTGAAGCTAATTAAAAATAACATGGTTTGGCAAACGATATGTTCGGATGATGTGTTCTTCTGAATACGTGTGTAAAAACCCTCTCCCTTCTACCCTTGCTTCTCTGTTCTCTGCGGTGCCTTCTCTAGCAGCAATAATTGCAGCCATTTCAAGCACAAACAGTTTAAGACATGCTTTTTTGGGCTTTAAATAATGGCGCAAATCCCAGTAATTTGATGAGTGCAAACATTAGTAAATCATTTGAATACTCTCCTCCCATAAACTTTGCGTCTGAAAGGAGTTAGTGCTGGCACAATTGTCTGTAAAGCTGCTTTGCAATGATTTGTATTGTGAAAAGCGCTCTAGAAATAAACTTGAACTGAAGTGCATCACAAAACCATGCGATACATACAGCCGTAGAAAGCACGGGAGATGATCTGGTGCTTCATGGTCTCGCAGAGCAGCTTCAGCGGAGCCCTGTTTCACACACAGACAGACATCAGCAGACGCCGTGTTAATTCACATCACAGACTCCACGAGCGGCAGACTAGCCTGTCATGGTTGCATCCGTTGGGAAGGCCGCGGTCCGACAAGCCGTTCTGAGAGCAGGAGGAACAAGACGACTTCCTCGGGGTGGGCTGCCACATGTTCACCGTCTGATCCATCAGCTCTGGACCCACTGTAACACGGAGAAACCAATTAACCTCATACTAACCACCAGCGTCAACTCCATCATCCTGCTTCAGAAACACATGTGACAAATATATGTGTATGTTCTACCTGAAATCAAGAGTTACATTTAGTCATTTAGCGGCGCTTTTATCAAAAGAGGACAATAGAAGCAATCAAAACCAGCAAAACAGCAGCAAGTGCTGTAACAAGACTCAGCTGAACACACGACACTAGCAAGGATTGTTGTTATATAGGGTACAACAGGCTAAAGGTGCCTTTGATATTATTGTCCTCTAAAGCACTAGACGGCACAAACACATGGCGTAGCACTTTCCAAAACATCTGCTTTTCAAGATGCAGGTGTATATTAATCTGATCTTTGACTCAAAGATGATTCTGTGCTTACTGGAGCTAATATTTGATGTTTTTTAAAATGTTGTAGATTTAAGTAGCAAATGAGAATAACTAACATTAATGCATGTATTTTGAGACAGAGATCTTCTTTATGATTTTCAGTTTTGTTTAAGATAATTAAAGCAGCAGTTTTTAAATAACGAATGAATATGTAAAAGTATGGTATTTGGGGTAAAAAGCGCCCCTGCTGTTGGGCTGAAGGTGCTCAGTAATTAACATCATAATTAATAGATCGCTGACTTTTCTGTTTGTTGACATGACATGGTTAGATTCAGATGGCAAATATATTATGTTGGGTGTCCATATTAGAGATAATCAGCATGATATTGTAATGCACTGCTAGGTGGTTGTCCTGCATCTTCAATAAACAAGCTACAGATAGTCCAAAATGCAGCGGCTAGAGTTCTTACCAGGTCAAGAAAATATAATCATATTACTCCAATTTTACAGTCTCTGCACTGGCTACCTATTCAGTTCCGTATCATTTACTAAATATTATTACTTGCCTATAAGGCCCTAAATGGTTTAGCTCCTGCGTACCTAACTCTTCTTCTAGCTCGCTACAATCCAACCCGCTCTCTAAGGTCGCACAACTCTGGACTTTTGGTAGTACCTAGGATAGCAAAGTCCACTAAAGGAGGTAGAGCTTTTTCACATTTGGCTCCCAAACTCTGGAATAGCCTTCCTGATAACGTTCGGGGTTCAGACACACTCTCTCTGTTTAAATCTAGATTAAAGACACATCTCTTTAGCCAAGCATTCACATAATGCATCTTATAATCTTGTACTGCAGTTATATCTGATCAAATGTACATTATTATTATTATTCTTTAGCTTGGGTTGAACAAATCATTTTTGCTTAGATGGAACAGCAGCTACGCTAATTATGTCTCTATTTGTTTCTCTGTTTCTAATTAACATCCTGTGGTAACTAGGAATTACAGAAGCTTCAGTCTGGATCCAACCCTTAAATGATCTGAGATGACCGAACACCTGAGAAAAGATGACGCCAACCCCTCAGAGGACCTCAGAGGATGCCAACGCTCAGACAACATACACAATTACCACATTTTGCCATAAGTTAAATATATTAAGGTTCTGCTATATATACATATATTGTGTAAACTTCGATTCCTGTAGAGCTGCTTTGCAACGATTTGTATCGTAAAAAGCACTATACAAATAAACTTGTTTAGAATGAAACCATCATATTTAAAAACATGATATTAATAATATTATATAATAAAATATCATTTGTTGTTACTACTGTAAATATATATTCAATTATTATGGGATCTCCTTCAATGCTTTCAGAATATTTACTTATTAAAATGATTTTGTTTCTGTTTCCTGTTTTTGTTTATTTTTAAATATATTATTTATATTAACATTTTAAGGACAGTATATTTAGTGAACAAAAATAAGCAGAAAATACAAACATTGCTAAAGTGATAGTTTTGAGCAAGTATTAACTTGAGACATTATTAAAAACATTATTTTAGCTGAAGTATTTATATCAATAGCATGTGTGCCAGCTCATATATTTATAAGATTTTTAAACAAAATAAACAACTTGAATGATTTATTTTCACACAAAATCTGTTGCCTCGTTAATGCAATTATAAATTTTAGGCGCAGTGAATAGCACATTGTTTCTTAAGGTGGGCCTTTAGCCCCGTTGTACTCTAAATATATATATTCATATATATATATATATACTGTATATACACACACACACACACACACATATATATACAGTCAGGTCCATAAATATTGGGACATCGACACAATTCTAACATTTTTGGCTCTATACACCACCACAATGGATTTCAAATGAAACGAGTGCTTTAACTGCAGACTGTCAGCTTTAATTTGAGAATATTTACATCCAAATCAGGTGAACGGTGTAGGAATTACAACAGTTTGGATATGTGCCTCCCACTTGTTAAGGGACCAAAAGTAGAATTGTGATGATGTCCCAATATTTATGGACCTGACTGTAGCTATATATATACACACACACACACATATATTGTGACGACCCATGTGTTATGCGTGTCATCCTTGTGTGACTGCTCCGCCTCTCAGCTAATTGTTCTCTGATGGGTTCATCGAGGACACCTGCTGTTGGTTTCCTGTCTCGCCGGTCTCACCCTTTAAAGAGCTGCATGACCAGTGGCCTGAGGAGGGCTGCACTTTGGACTTGGCTTTGTTTGGTTTTGATTTAACCTTGTTTTATTTTATACATTCAACACTAGTATAGTCCATTACATTTGCATGCATTCACTTAACTTTACACTACTGATTCCTGACTGTTACATGCTACATTGTTTTCTTTCTTTGTGTTTTTCCTCTTTAATTAATAAATCGTTTGTTATTCGCACTTTCTTGTGTGTCCCCATTTTTGTTACGTCCTTTTCGAGCTATGGGGCGTAACAACACACACACACACACAATGTTTGTATAGTAGTATAATATAATATAATATAGTAATACAACATAATGAAGATGTATATAGAATTCAAACTATACTGTTTTGTAAAAACAAACAAGAAAAAGTGTGATTTTTCTTTATATTGCATGCATTTTTGTTCCATATCATGAAATGAACTCCTATCACAGTATGAAAGAAACATTAAGATGGGGCAAATGACACAAATATACAAATCTACTGTTGCCAAAGATATGCATCTGAAAATATTTATCAAATTTACTACTACATTAGGGAAAAAAATATATAGGTCTATAATATTTCTTTATATTATTGTAGATATGTATATATAAAGTTGATCTACTTTGCAAAGGCAACATTTCTCATTTTAATTTAATTTAACCTGATGTACTAAAATAACTATCAATTAAAATTAATAAACACATTTAATTAAAAATGAATACATTCAAGACACAAAACACACCAAAATGACTCAAATTAAACCCATAATAGCATCTTATTAATACTAAAATAACAATTTAGTTGATGTTCTATCCAGCACAAAACAAAACTAAAACTATAATATATTTTATGAGTATTTTATTTCATTTTAGTTTGTTTTAAAGCAATTCGGGACTGTGTTAGCTACATTTTTGTGTTCATTCTTACGTTCTGAATTTTTTTATGTCCATTTATGAGGTCATTTTGTTTTAAATTCCATTTTAGTTTGAGTTTATCTGCACTAATCTTGCTTGTGAGCCTCTTAATACGAGCAGATCAACTTCAGGTGAACATACCAAACTCCTGGCTGCCAGGATATATGATCCGAAACACATAATCGGTGGCCTCGTCCTCATCTTTGTCCGAGAACGACTCGCAGGATTCATGCGGATTCCTTTTACGCAGCTTAGGAAACACTTTTCCCTGAGGAAGAACACAGAATGATCTCCAGAACCAGCGTTTCTTATTCAGACTACTGAAGCATGGCTCTAACAGCGTCGGCAAACCTTTCCTCTTTGGGACCAGAGCGGAGGATCGAGCTGTCCGTGTGGAAGAAGGCCCGTCTCCAGACACGTGAGGAACTGCAGCAGGTGACCGCCTTTAGGGAAGCGAAACGGAGGCCTCTGGATCCCGTCCTGACTGACCAAAACCACTGTACCACCACTGTCCACTGCACACAGACACAAACCTTCAGACCCTATAAAGCTACTGATTCATGTTCAAGTCCTTTAAATGATGAAAACCGGTTTTGCACGCAATCTCCTCATGTCTTCTGTCGTCTGAGTGTTAGTTTAGAGTGTTTTATCCAGTAACAGCTCTTCTAGTGTAACTGTAAATGAATTTAGTTTTAACTCGATGTACTAAAATAAATAAAACTGAAAAAAAAAAAAAAACAGATATAGTAAAATAAAATAAAATAACAAACCAAAAAAATTAAGAATTAAATGTCAGAAAGTTATAAAAAGTCAAAATATTAATAAAAAACATAATTATATCTCAATAATACTATTAATAATAATTTAGTTAATGGTCTATCCTGCAAAACAAAAAACTAAAATATACTTGAACTAAAAATGGCCATTTTTATTTTATTTTAGTTGGTTTTGAAGTAATTCAGGACTGTGTTAGTTATTTGCATATATATATTTTTTAAACAGCAATATAATTTAATTTTTGAGGTCATTTGTTTAATTATTCACCTTGCTGATGACAGTGCAAATAGACGATTTCCTCCAGACGAATGGTTATGGCAAAATCCCAATATACACTGTGGAGAAATCAGATTTGATTTAAAATCATTCCCACAAATCAGACGTCACAATCATAACCTGGCCACCTTTTCTCATAATCCAAGTCCCCCACGCTTCCGTTCATCAGCTGGTTCGGTGTCCATTTCAGCGTCATCAGATCGGCCGTCTGGTGAAGAGACAGGTATCCGGGGATGGCTTCCATGTCGTCTGTCTGAAAGACCGGATCAGATTTATAGCCACACTTGAATGAAAGCGCCACAGCATCGTCACGCATGTCTAAGGAACATTTACCGGCTGCACCAGGACGTTGTTTTTCCCGAAGAGCAGCGTGGCTCTGGAGTTTTGATGAAGAGATTCGACGTAATCCCGCGCCCACAGAGACGGCCGGTCCTCCATGCTGCCGCTCGACTGCCTCTTCTGGATCTACAAAACAACACAGTCTCTAAACATTACATCCAAGTATCTGTATGCATGAACGTACACAATATTTATTCTGCAGGACTATACCGTGGACAGCTGACTGCTGAAGTGTTTGATATTCTTCATATTCTGTGTTGTGCTCCGTTCACACTGATAGAAATTCATCTTTTACATTGATTTTTACCTTTTATGGGCATTTTTAACTTTATAAAGCCATTTTTCTAAAAGTGCCCATTATCTTTTGAATCAAATTCTTACATTTAATCTGTGAATTAGAATAATAAGACATCTGGGCTGTTACCAAGCAAATGAAATCAGTCTCAACGAACTTTATCTTATCAATGCAGAGGATTGATGCCTTTAGATGTATTTACTCACTGTTTAATGCAGGACATGAATGCACTTAACCTGCAGTTACACATGCAGAAATAATGTGCTCATATATTAAACCTAAAACGTTCAATACTGATATTTAAATTATTAAAAAATGAAAAGATACTTTAAATGTGAAATTAAAACCGCCAGCAGGTGGCAGCAAGTCACTGTTAATAAGGGAGTCATTGTGATTGAACCGAATCATTTAAACAGTTGATTCATTCAGGAACGAATCACCGTCATGTTGCTCAGAGACACAGAACAGTGCTGTAGCTGTGTTTGGAGTTATTTGTGTTAGCAAAGTCTCTTCATATTAACTTCCTGTTTATTAATCTGTTGTAAAAATTCAATATCACATTTGTAATCATGCTGATTTTTGGAGAAAAACGGCACTCGTGTGATATGAACCATATGAAATTATATAAATATATACATTTTCTGCCCGTGTCTTGAATTTGTGATCATTGTAAATGTATTTTAATAGACTGGATCATGCAGTGAAAGAACACACTCTAGTCTAGACTTCATCACGTAATGCATGCACTCTCTAGGAGTTTAGAATGGTTTTTGCAAAATACTCGATAATGTCAAATCGCACATCGCTAAAACAACAATTACGACATTATCACAGACGATATATATCATACAGCCCTAGTCTCATACAGATATTCCTCTCATCTGCATGCTTTGTGATTTGACAAATGAACACTGCATGATTGCATGACCCAGTACAAGCATTACAGTTTTCTTCAGCTGCTTGCACACATTTTCAGAACTTTGCCTCTTTTTTCAAAACTTTACACACAAATCCAAGAACTGCACACAAAATGCAAAACGCCTCACATCTCTTGCAAAATGAAGCACTGCATTCAAAATATCACAAACATCTCAAAAGCTGACATTTGCAAACACCTTTGCCATAATATTAATGATTTGTGTTGGTTACATAGAGAACTGTGTGTTGTGTTTTGCAAAAAGTGTTTAATGAAACTGAAAACTGAGTCAAAGGCTGAGAATTAGTGTATTAGTGCAGATTTGGTGTGTGCTTCTGCAGTTTGAGAGACAGCTTTCAGAAACTGTGTGACAAGGAAAGATTGTGTGTGCAAGCAGCTGAGAGAAACTGTGACTGCAGGGCGTCTTACGAGAGCTGGGCGTTTTGTGGGGGAATCCTGGCGGCAGTGTCCGCTGTGAATGCGGTGTCTCTGGACCAGTTCATCAGCCGACGGATCCGTCCAGAAATGATTGGCCGTCTTCGCTTTTGTGTACTCCAAAGCACAGGGACCGACTGAAACAAACACGGCGTTCGGAAAAACATCCCTCAATGCATCATAATATCCCAATTATACAAAAATATACAATTAAAACGATCATTAATTTACTTTTTAAAACAAATATGTAATAATTTATATATATACTGTATATATACACATCTATATATAGCAATATATATTTTATACAATATTATATTTGTAACAATATTAACTACTATTCAAAAGTTTGGGGTCAGTACTTGTTTTGTTTTTTTGATGAAAGAAATTAATATTTTTATTCCGCAAGGATACATTGATCAAAAGTGGCAGTAAAGACTAGGGATGCACGATATGAAAAATTTTAACCGATACCGATGACCGATAATAAAGTCCTTCTCATGGCCGATGCCGATACCGATAACCGATAACTAAGTCGTTCTCATGGCCGATGCCGATACTGATAAATTCATATTTTTATATTATAATTTTCATATAATCTGCAGTTTGTGCACCCAGGAGAATACAAAATCTAAGATGCACTGATGAAACTGATATTTTAGTAGCTCTGGTCTGACTGTAATAGCAAACATCAGTCCTGACTCTTCAAATGTTCTTATATTTTGTGTAAGGCTCCACAATACTTTGTAACAGATATGGTTTAACAGAATTATGACAGAACTATGGTTTATCTGCAATTAACAACTCATTAACAACAAATTTATATTAAAATATTTCATGCATAAAGAAATGCATCTATTCAACGTTTTTAGTGCACGAGGATGAGAAAGTTATATAGTCTTTAAGTCACGTGTTTTCAAATACATTATAAAACAAATGCATTGACATTTGTCAGCCTCGAAAAAAATGAAAAACAAAAGTGCATGCTCAACAAAAATAAAAAATAACATCCTCATACCAAGGATAAGTCGCAACACCGGTTATCACTCGCCCACCGCAGCAGTCCCTCACTGTCATTTAGATTTTTTTAATAGTAATAAAAATCATTTAGTTCAGTTAGAGAACAGACACTACATTTAAAACTGAACGCGGCTGCTCAATGTAGCACATCGAGACAGTCGCGCATCACAGATCAGATTTCATTTATCACCTGAGGAGAGTGAGTCGAGCTGGCTGACAAGAGTGAGGTGAAAAACACAAGACGATGGCAGAAGAGTTTCAAAACCAAATGTAAAAGCGCCTGTTTTAAAAATATTTTTGGATTTTGAAAAGCCTGTTGACCTGCCATTTATCTAAGGTGATATTTTTATAAAATGATGCAGCCTTGGTGAGCAGAAGAGACTTCTTTTAAAAATCCCAAACTTTTGAATGGTTGTGTATATATAATCTTCAGTTTTTAAACAATAACCAGACACAAATGCTTGAAAACTGATACCAAGCAAAGATGCGAGGATTGGGCCGCCAACTGGATCTCTCAGAAGAGCTTCTCTTTCATAAAACTTGCTGAAATGAGAATAAAAACAGCTCAATTTCATTTATTTCATTCAAATGAATCTATGTTCATAGTAACATACTACTGCCTAGTTTGCATGATTTCCATTTCCAGTGTAACAAACTACACTCTTAAAAATAAAGGTGCTTAAAAGGTTCTTCACAGTGATGCCACAGAAGCATTCAGTCAAAGGTTCTGTAAAAAACATCTCTTTCTTACCTTTTTATAATCTGAAGAACCTTCTTTCACCACAAAGAAGCTTTTGTGACACAGAAAGGTTCTTCAGATGTTAAAGATT
>NC_136725.1:24444202-24494202 GCF_936440315.1 Barbus barbus | reverse complement strand
CGGGGATCTGGTGTCCTCGTCGTGCTGCGGGGCTGTGCAGGAGGGCAGTGTTCAGGAGGGAAGGGTCCAGGGAAGGGGCGGAGTCCGGTGGCCGCACGCGCTCCCCTCTCGGGGCCGGGAGCGAGTGGCGGCGGCGTCTCTGGCGCGGCTTCGTCCATCTTCGGGATCCCGGCACTTCTGGGGGACTCGGCGGCTCGGCATCCTAGCCCGTCAGCCGCCTAACGGGTGCGGCAGTCCTCCTCGACGCTCCCTTCCTGGACCCACGAGGACACCAGCGTGCATGCACGGGGGAGAGACCGGTCTCCCGAGGAGAGGCGCGCTCGGCGTTTAAACGGCGGCGGTGATGAGGCTCTGCTCACGTCAGGTGCGCCTCATCACACGCCGCCAGCCCTGGCTGTTTCAGCGCCCCTCCTCTCACACACCCACTCCCGTCGGGAGCCTGGTGAAGGGCGGCGAATACGGGACGGGGTGGTGATGATAGACAGGGGGGAGGCAGCCGACTCGTCACAAGCTGCTTACACACATTTTCAAAACTTTGCCTCTTTTTGTCAAAACTTCACACACAAATCCAAGAACTGCAGACACAAAATATAAAACGCCTGTCATGAATCTGGTCTATGAACTTCTGTTAACTCACCACCAGAGGTCACTCGCTCACCACAGGGACTCTTGCACCACACTCACTGTTGCACGCCACCTCAGACTACAATTCCCATCATCCATTGCACTGACGACACACAGCTGATTGCACTGATCACACACCCTACATAAACCATGGACTTCCTCTTCCTCTCTGCCGAGTATTGTATGCACTTATCTCTGCCCTAGCTGATAGCTACCTTACGGAGCCTTTCGTAGTTTTCAGTCTTAGTCTCGCCTGTTTTGATTCTAGCCTGTGTATCTTGGTTTAACCCTTTGCTCTGCTGTTTCGGAGTGTGTTTGCCCCTGCCTGGATTATTGCTTGTGTACCTGGGTCATCTCTCTTTGCCTTGCCCTGTTGGATGCTGTTCGCCGATCAAAGACCCACGCTTGTCTAAGGAATACTCTTTGTCTTGCCTCATCTATGTCTGTTTGCTGTGTATCAACCAATGCTTGTTTATGACCATGCCTTGTAATAAAGCTCTGCAGATGGATCCGCACGCCTCACGCTTCTGTCACTCCGTTACAACGCCTCACATCTCTTGCAAAATGAAGCGCTGCATTCAAAATATCCCAAACACATCTCAAAAGCAAACATTTGCAAACACCTTTGCCATAATATTAATGCCTGCTAGATTTGTGTGTGATACAGAGAGAACTGTGTGTTGTGTTTAGCAAAAAGTGTTTAATGAAACTGCAAACTGAGTCAAAGGCTGATAATTAGTGTATAAGTGCTTTGGCAGCTTTCAGAAATAGTGGGACAAGTAAAGATTTAGTGTGTAAGCAGCTGAAAAACTGTAAGCTTAATGTTGGATTGATAACTATCTGATTTCAGGTAACGTGTTGTTTTTTTCCTACAATGACCCTGACGATCCAGATGATTTTTGAGCGCTACAATATGACATAAGGATCATCACTTCTAGATTAAATGCATCAAAAATGTTATTACGTTTACGTTCATGCATTTCTCAAATGCTTTTATCCATTGCATTCGAGGTTCACATTTGATCAGTTCACTATTGCAATCGCAATGCTTTGTCTGAGCCACAGAAATGCTCTCATTTGTAATCGCAAAATTATATTTCAGCTCCTTTTCATTTCAAGTATTTGATCAGATGGTTGATTCTCCAGAAAGTGTTTGATTATTAAGCTGCTGCAGAAATAACACTCACATTCTACCAGATTGGTAAACATGGTCAAATCTTGTGTTTTTGGAGATGTATATATATATATCAGAGTTTCAGTTTACCATCTGATACCCTCATCATACCATGGTAAATCACTGTATTCTTTCTTGTGGGATCTTAGGGGGATGCAACATATTCAAGTAAAATGACATATTCTAAAAATGAGCATTCAGGAAACTTAAAGCTGATTAATTCTAATCAATTCTAATAAAAATCAGACTGATTTTGTTTAGATGGTCTTTGTTTTAAACACAGTAAGTTATACACTTAATAATAGGAATATATTTCATTAATATGAATTAGTGACATCATGAACAAATACGGCATTTTGCATAATCATATGATTAGACTAATATAAGTACATTTTTATTTACTTTCAAGTTAATATCTAAATGATTAATTTTCATTAAAAGTATTTATAAATTAATTAAGGTTTTATTTTTATAAGCAATATTATTATTTATAATGTTATATTATATTACATTATAATTATGAATTAATTCATGAAGGTTCATTATTTATTTAATATTCTGTATTATTAGTTATATTGTTTGTTATGTTAAATATACTTATATTTACTTATAAATATATTTTAGTACACAGTACAGTAACTCAAGTTTTTTTATATATGCTATATTATTATTTATATATTGTTACATCATTCTAAGTATTAACTAATATAATTATATCAAGGGTTAATTTACATAACATATTGATACTTATATAATAAAATGATATTGTGTTCCAGAGTATTATCATGTGTTTCTATCAATAAACTATGGTGTCATTACAGTGCTTTATTGCAAAGGACAATAACTTAACATAAAAGAGTACAAACACAGATTTTAGATGATCTTTCTATGGATTATACTCTTAGTGTAAACAGCCAGAGATGATGTTCAGTAGTCTAGCATGATTTCTACTATTACCATGCATTATCTGAGTACCATGAGCCAATCACAGTAGGAGGAAGACACATCTCCATCATGCTGAGGACAACCAGAATGACCTTGTTTAGATGCTCTTCTGGATAAAACACACAGTCTAATGAGCAGATGTGTGCTGTCATGTTATCAGAATCAGTGTGTGACATATTTAGCACTGCAGCCCCAGTCATTACGATCAGATTTAGTGCTCGATCATCTCTGATAAACATTGAGACACAGGGAAATCTCGCACCTCCTTCTTGACGATGCGCAGCAGCCTCTGACGCGTCTCGGATTCTGTAAACAGATAAACACACAGATGCTCAGCCTGACGCGCTGTTATCGCGCAGATTAAACGCTGAAGCTCTCACCTGCCATGGCTGGGGTCCGCGGATCGTGTGAGGGATGGATGTGCGCAGGATGAAGCGCGTCGCCGTGAGTCAGAGCTGCGCGCGCAGGGTGTGGCGTCGAGCGTCAACGCGCCGCAGTCATGAGCGATATATCGCGAACATCATCCGAGCGACCCGATCTCTGATCGATAATAGAGGCTACATTACAATCAGGGTTGCCAGGTTTCACATCA
Organism: Barbus barbus; assembly: GCF_936440315.1. Classification (NCBI taxonomy): domain Eukaryota; kingdom Metazoa; phylum Chordata; class Actinopteri; order Cypriniformes; family Cyprinidae; genus Barbus; species Barbus barbus. The sequence goes on along the minus strand of NC_136725.1, from coordinate 24,490,867 downwards.
AAACCCTCCCAGCTGCTAATCAAGAGAAAGTTATCCCCTAACCAGAGTTATTATATATATATCGTGCTGTCACACGATTAATCGCGATTAATCACATTCAAAATAAAGGTGTTTGTTTACATAATATATGTGTGTGTGCTGTGTATATTTATTATGTATATATAAATACACACACATGCATGTATATATCAGAAAAATATGTTATGTTTATATATTAAAAATATTTATATAATATAAATTGTATGAATATAAATATGTACATGTAAATATTTTCTAAATATTTTGTAAATATACACATATATTATATAAACTACAGCTTTTACTTTGGATACGATTAATTGCGATTAATCGATTTAATATATTGTATCATTATGAATTAATTAAGTTTTTATTTATATAGTGACTCAAGGTCAAAAACTTAAAAAAAGCATGAAAATATATAAGAACTAAAAAATATATAAATACATAAAATATAGTAAGTTATTAATACAATACTATAAATAAATACAATCAACTAAAGACTAGTCAGATATGTGAGAGAGACGAGAAGAGTTTGAAGAGTTAATAAATATAAGCTATAATAAATATATATTTCCCTTCAGGGATCAGAGATCAAGGATGCAGGAAAACACTGTAACATCACGAGATGAATGTTCAATTATGATATAAAAGTAAAGAAGCAACCCACAGCAGACAGTCTGAATGCAGGATTAGACAACAGACGAGATTAATTCATCATTATTTTTATAGCTCATTGTTTTCAAGTCTGCTCTGCAGCAAAGGCAGCCGAATCTGGTGACTTTTATTATGAAATGTGCGCGTGTTTCCGGTGCGCCTCACGCTCATCGCTGCAGTCACGCGCTTGGCGGGAGCCGCTGAAGTTCATAAACTCTCTTTCAGATGATATTTTATGAATATAATTTTCAGTCAGAGGTGAGTTTATTTGAGTCGCTGTTCAATCAGAGCTCAAGTAAAGCTCTTTAGAGAGTATCTAATGTGTTTGGGATGCTCTGTGTTTTGGATTAGCTGTGTGGCTAAAGCTAACGTAATTTACTCAACATCTCTGATTTATTAAAAATTTTATATCACAACATATTTATATTTAAATCGGGTAAATGAAAGCTGATTGTTTGTGTGTTCTGACTGGATATGATTATTACAGTCACTTGGCTGTATAAAGAGATTCTCGAGCATTATTTACTCTCAACTACTGCCTTAGTTTTTAGAAACTTTGCAGATATTTTTATATTTTTAACATTTATAATTTTTGTGCATCCATTTCTGATCGATTTTTATCTTAAAAGTGCCGAAAGAGCGTTAATGTATGTATTAGTGTAAGTATAAAGGTATTAGTATAAATTTTTGTGTGTATATTTATAAATGTATTTATAAATGTATAATAAAGAAAAATAATAATATATATATATATTTTTATTTAACATAAATTCTAAGTATATATTTTAATTAACATAAATTCTAAGTATATGTTTGTAATAATATATTGCTGCTGTTCTCTCTGCAGGTGGTTTGTAGTGTCCAGGGATCATGCCGTCCAGTCTGGGCTCCAGCAGTCCAGCTGCAGTTCTTCAGGAGGCTTTGGAGAACTCCAGCCGCTTGATTGACCGGCATCTGCAGGAGGATCGATGTTTCCCAGACCTCTCAGAGCTCCTCAACGTCCCGTCACACAGTAAGAGATCCCGTCTGTCCTGGCCATTGAGACCTGCTTATTGAGCATAAAACACGTTCGTGTGCTTGTGTCTGGTGTTTGGCAGATATGCCTTCGCTCTCGGGCATGTCGGACATGGATTACCCCCTGCAGGGACCGGGGCTGATCAGCGTGCCGAGTCTCCCTGAGCTCAGCGCCATCCGCAGGGTTCCTCTGCCTCCGGAGCTCGTCGAGCAGTTCGGTCGTATCCTACCACACAGATGCACAAAATAAACCTTACGCTGAAAGTGTCTTGTAGAATCAATCCATTAAGTTGTTTGCAGTGCCTTAATCGCCCCTTTTGACCAGATATGCAGTGCAATTGCATGATGGGAGTTTTCCCTGAAATCTCCAGAGCGTGGCTCACCATCGATAATGACATTTTTATGTGGAATTATGAGGATGGGTGAGTATCGACACACTGGACGTCATTAAAGGGCACTTATTATGCTTTATTTAACTTTTCCTTTAACATGTAATATAGCTGTTTGTGCCTGTAAACGTCTTAAGAAGTGAGAAAAGTGTTTGAACTTTAAATCATGTGAATGTTTTCCAGCAGATGCCGAAAATAAAATAGTAAACGAGCATAATGTTGGCACTTTAAATATTCCTGTAAGTACTTCAGACGCATGATGCTGATGTATATCTGTCTGGTTGGTTTGTTCAGGAGTGATGTGGCGTATTTTGACGGGCTCAGTGAAACTATACTGTCAGTCGGACTGGTCAAACCTAAGCCAGGTCAGTTGGATTTTCTGTTGTGCGTTGTTTAGTGCTCACTCTCAGAAGAAGATGAGAATGTTACTCATGGGTTATTCGGATGTTTTATCAGTCATTAGCCTAAAACATGTGTAATGCATCGAAAGATTTCCTTCTGGACATTTTTAGTTTTCATAAATTGATGTTTTACCACTGATTGTTTTATTGTTTATATATTCCAAATATTGTATTGACTTGGGTAGTCTTAGTTGTTACAGGTGTTTATTTTTTATATTTTCAAGAAACAGAAATGATACACCTGAACTAAAATGTAAACACTTTCAGGAGAATATTAAAGAACATCAGCACAAAAGTCTGCATCTGAAAAACAAGAGTAAAAATACATAAGTTAACATATAAAAATATATATATATTTATATTGACGTTGTATCTATTATGTTTTATATAAATTTTTGTTTTCTCTCTCTCTCTCTCTCTATATATATATATATATATATATATATATATATATATATATTAGTAATAATTAAAAACATTAATTAATAAAAAAACAAAATGGAAACATTATTATAAACATTATTGGGGTGGTGATGGCGCAGTGGATAAGACGCATGCCTTTGGTGTGAGAGACCCGGGTTCGAATCCACTGTGAGACACCAATGTGTCCCTGAGCAAGACACTTAACCCCTAGTTGCTCCAGAGGCGTGCGACCTCTGACATATATAGCAACTGTAAGTCGCTTTGGATAAAAGCGTCAGCTAAATGAATAAATGTAAATGTAATTATTACGGAGAGGAAAGCAAACTAAGCCTGGAGTCATCATTTTTAAAAATGTGACTCATTCTTGAAACTATTTGAGAATATTTTTTATTACTAGTTAAAGAAAAATGTAGAAGTGAGTCTACCTCAACAACTACTTTTGTTTGTTACAGGTATTTTTCAGCCTCACATCCACTTCCTGTTAGTGTTGGCCACACCGGTGGATGTTGTGATCCTGGGCTTGAGCTTCCCGAAAGCCCATACAGGTGAGTGTCATGTTTGGATGTGACTGAATCAACATCTGCATGAGGATTGATTCTCAGTCTGTGTTTGTGTGCCGCAGGTCTGAATGACAGCATGTCAGGAGCCATGCAGCTGTTGCCAGATCCTCTCTACTCCATCCCCACGGATAACACCTACCTGCTGGCCATCACCTCCACGGACCTGGGCCGCATCTTCATGGCGGGGAAAGACGGCTGTCTGTACGAGATCGCCTATCAGGCTGAAGCGGGCTGGTTCAGTCAGCGCTGCAGGAAGATCAACCACTCCAAGAGCAGCCTGTCCTTCCTCATCCCGTCTCTTCTGCAGTTCTCCTTCTCTGAGGACGGTGAGAGGCATTCAGGGGAGAAAATCGGCACACTTTGTAATAGGGGTGTGCAATATTCACAAAAAATAATATCTCAATATTTTCTGGGATTTTATAACCCTACTCAATACTAGGGCTGGGTAAAAAATATAGATATCTCGATATTAATCGATTCTCATTTTTATGGAACGATATCGATTCTTAAATCCCAAGAATCCATTACTTTATCCTGTTCTCAGTTAACACTGAAGGGCACTTCCCGTCCAATAAATGGCAGTAAGCATTGTGCTTTGGTACTTTTAATTTGAAACAAAGTCTCAGATTTCAGTTCTGTCTGTATTGCAGTATTCAAACAATAAATGCTGTTTTGGTGCTGTTTAATCTGGAGTGACAGATCGCTGTAGCGCCTCAGTGAACTGGTCATCTCCTCCGCTTTAATACTAGTTATAGCACAAAATAAACATGACTAAACATCCGAAGCTAAGTTAAAAGAAAGAGTTCAACTTTACAATCCGTATCGTGTCTCATGTAATCGCTTAATCAGAGTTTCAGCCGCACAAAGACGTCTATATAACAGCTTGTAAACAATATCACGGAATGGCATATTTACCTCAGAAAAGCATATTCATTGACCATAAACTCGTTAGGCAGATAGAAAAATAAACTGTAGAGAGGGGCATTTGGCTAAATATATGCACCATATAACATATTCATTATAAATGTAACTGTTTTAATGTTTAATTCATGTTTGAATAAATAGAGATAAGGATAATTAGAGGATATTTCTCTGAGTGTGTTATTGTGCAGGACTAAACCGTGCACAGCTGACTCCTGAAGTGTTTGATATTCTTCATATTCTGTGTGTTGTTAAGCCAAACTGAATGTGTCACTTTAAATCCTGTGGTTTGTTTCAGATCCTGTTGTCCAAATTGCTGTTGATAATTCGAGGAATATTTTATACACTCGTTCGGAGAAGGCCGTCCTGCAGGTGGGTGTGTTGACCGTGAACCAGAGACTGTGGTGTTTGTGATCTGTGATTGATGTTGTAATGTGATTTTGTGTCTGCAGGTGTATGATCTCGGCGCTGATGGGCAGGGAATGAGTCGAGTCGCTGCTATGTCTCAGAGCTCCATCGTCTCAGCGGCCGGAAACATCGCCAGGTACAGCTTCACCTGCCATTTCTGTGCACTTAGAGGAAATAGATTCTGCCTGATAAATAGACGACTGATTAACCGTTACGATATTACAATCAGAATTATAAAATTTGAATGATTTTTCTCAAAGGGATAAATGTTATCTTTGATTAAATTATTGAAAATATAAATTATTATAAATAAGTATTCATTTGCTTTTATTTGGCATTTTTTAATAATAATAAATTAAATTATCATTATTAATAATAGTATTATTGTTTTATTATATAAAAATAATTCTTTAATGCATGTAAAATTAATTTAAAAAATCGTATTAATAATAATAATTACATTATATGAATTATACACTTTTGTTGTTGTACAAAATTAATTTACTATTATTATTATTATTAATAAAATATTTATCATTATCTTAAATTTAAAATGAATTTGAAAATGCTAATATTGGTCACCAATATATTGTTTTAATTCATACTAAAACTAATTATATTTATTATATTAACAATTTACAAAAATGTATCGTTATCTTTAATAAATGCAAAATTAATTTAAATGATCAACATTGTGCAACTTTGTATATTAATAATTAATATTATTAACAACATTATTTTATTATGAACAAATGTAATTAATAACAAATGTATCTTTAAATTCAAGATGGATTAAAAATACTAATATTAGTTATTGATATGGTCACCAGTATTGTGTGCATCTAGTTTTTCTTAATAAAAATTATATTATTTAATTAAAAAAAAATTAAAGTTTTATATATAAATATTTTGTTTTACGTTATTATTAATTTACTTCATTCATAATTCATTTCTCATGTTTATTGTGAAATTAATTAAAAAATACTAAAACTCGTCAATACCAATATGGTCACCAGTATGTTGCATGCACTCCTAATTTCTTAATTATTTATAATAATTAGATTATATTAATAATTATAACATTTTATGAATAAAAATGTAATGTTTAAAAAAGAAAAGAAAATAGATGACAGATATGCTCATCATTATATTGAGCACTCCTGCTGTTCATGTTCAGTTTTCCTGTGTAATGCATGTCTTTGGCTGTTTTTCAGGACGATCGACCGCTCCGTGTTCAAACCCATCGTTCAGATCGCAGTAATTGATCGCTCCGAGTCGTCAGACTGTCAGCTGTTGGCCGTCACTCATGCTGGTATGATTGAGAAATGGAGACTCTAATGAATCTGGAGTCTGTATCGTCTCTAAATTGTGTTTCTGTGTGTCGTGCAGGTGTGCGTCTTTACTTCAGCACCATCCCTTTTGCTCCTCTGAACGCCAAACACATCTCAGCGCGGCCCAGCATGCTGGCGCTGGTGCATGTGCGTCTGCCGCCCGGATTCTCTGCGTCCTCCACTCTCCAGAAACCAGCTAAAATACACAAGGCTCTCTACAGTAAAGGAGTTCTGCTGATGGCTGCGTCTGAGGCAGAAGACAGCGACGTTCTGTGGTGCATCAACCACGATTCCTTTCCCTTTAAAAAGCCCCTGATGGAAGCCCAGGTCAGAGATGTTATTTCCTCTTCTTGGCCAGCTGGTCCCTTCTTTGTTGTTTTTTTAATAGAAGCTTGTTTCCACTATGGAATAAAATAAATAAAAAGGTAATTCGTTTTTATCTCACAATTCTGACTTTTGTCCTTACCATCTTGAGTTTATATTTCTCAGTTCTAACTTTTTTATTTTCCTCACAGTTCTGAGAATAAAAGTCCAAATTGTGCTATATAATCAGTTTATGGAACATGGAATGTCATGCAATCTGTCAAATTTTGGTTGAATATATCAAAAGTCCAGAACTGCTCTGGCGGTCACTTTGAGTATTTTACAGTTCATTTCATTTAAGGTCTTCACAGCAACCTGTCAAAATAAAGGTTTGGTTTAATATGAAATTGTGACAGAAATATATTACTATTGTACAGTAGATTATGTCTCAATGTAGTAGTAATAATAGTAATAATTAAAAATTAAATCAGTATTTTTTTTCAATTGTAACAGTAAAGATGCAGCACTTTGCTTGACAGAAAATTAAAGGGTTTGTTTAATTGGCTAAAAGAGAACATTTGTAATGCTTTCATTTGATTGCCAGAAAAATTTAAATACTTAAAACACAATTTCTGGAGAAAAAAAAAATTCATAGTACCATAAAAATAATTTTTTTAAGTTTCGTCATTTTAATTAATTAGATACTTTTATTACAAAAAAAAACTATTAGAAGTTATTTTTATCATTTAAATTAGACATGCTTATTGAAATTGTGATTATTAAAATGAATTAAACCATTAAAATTGAATTTTTGATAAATAAAATAAAACTGAATTGGCGGGAAAAAACATTTCATAGTGCACTAAAAATTAAATTTTTGTTCAAATTTTAATAAATTGCTATATTTTGTAAGTTTCGTGATTTTTTTTTAATTTTTTTTTTATTTAGACACAGTTTTTGATTACTAAAATTCAGTTTAAGCATTAAAACAGAAAAATCCAGAAAAAAAGGGAGGGGGGGGCTAATTTTGAAAAAAAAAAATTGTTATTCTGTGGCAGAAATTAAAAACAGAACTGTGAGATTTAAACTCAGAATTTAGAGAAAAAAAGTTTTTTTCAAATTTATATCTCGCAAGTAAAAAGTCGCAGTTTTAATTGTTTAATGAAATGTTTAATTGTTCTATTCCGTGGAGTATTTTTAATAGTTTACCGTGACGACACACTGATGTCTGTGTTGTTTGTCTGGTGGTCCAGATGACGGTGAATGTGGACGGTCACTCGTGGGCTCTGTGTTCAGTCGAGGAGACCAAATCTCCCAGAATCCTCTCTCCTCTCAATAAAGATCTCATTCCAGTCACTGAGTCTCCTCTAGTCGTTCAGCAGCACAGCGTCCCGCCGCAGAAGTTTGTTCTCCTGTCCGCTCAGGTATGACCACTCTCTATTCTAATTCTGTTTGATCTATTTCTTTTCTTTTTTTTTAATTAAAAAAAAAACACTTGACCCTCTATCACTTGCACTCGATTCGTTTTCTAACTGCTTGTTTTTCTTTAAAAAACAAAACTAACTGTAGCTTTCTATATTCTTTTTCTATTCTATCAGCTTGTTTTCTACTTCTACTACTGTATGTGTGTATATGTGTATATATATATATATATATATTGTGACGAGTCGGCTGCCTCCCCCCTGTCCATCATCACCACCCCGTCCCGTATTCACCGCCCTTCACCAGGCTCCCGACGGGAGTGGGTGTGTGAGAGAGGAGGGGCTGGCGGCGTGTGATGAGGCGCACCTGATGTGAATAGAGCCTCATCACCGCCGCTGTTTAAACGCCGAGCGCGCCTCTCCTCGGGAGACCGGTCTCTTCCCCCGTGCATGCACGCTGGTGTCCTCGTGGGTCCAGGAAGGGAGCGTCGAGAGCGGATGGAATACCGCATAGTGTTGTCAAAAATATGGATATTTCGATAAATATCGATACTGAAATATCTGAACGGTACCAATATTAATTTCCCGAAGTATGGATACACCGATACTAGCCGAGCTTCTCTCCAGAGGCGCGTGGACAAGCACCACACGTGACCGCACTCGTCTCCTTCGCTCTGGTTAAATAGCACAAGTGAAGTGAATAGAAAGATGACTGCTCTGGTTGTTAAAGAACACAGCAGGAGCGCTATCTGTAGGGATCTATGATCTCCGCGATGCAGAGAACGCCACGGAATCCAGTCATAAACACGGAATTTACAGTTTAACGCAGAATGGCACGGAATTTGTCAAAGTTTGGATGAATTAATCAAAAGTAGGTCATTACACTTAAATCAAATCACGATATGGACTAGTATCTGTAAATATTAAGCTGCAAAAGTGTATTTAAATATGAATCCTGCATGTTCTGCGCGTCTCTGTGTGAATGTGCTGCACGTGCGGTTGTGTTTACTAATGTGGCGCTCGCGGTGATTTCAGCGTCTGCCGTCTCAATGAGGACATAAATACATCAACAATATCTCCAGAACTGATCTGAAAGCACTTTACCAGCATTTTACCATTTAATTTGAGTAAAACTAGCATCATATCATACACACACAGAACTTTAGAAGTATTCACGGCAACCCGTCAAAATAAAAGTTCGGTTTAACAGCCTATTAAAGACCGTGTGCCAGAAATAGGCTATATTACTATTATTTAGTAGAATGTACATAATACTACTACTTACTACTACTGTTAATTTTTTTTAAAGAAATAATCACAAAATATTTTAATTTTAATAATAAATCCCCTTCATTTGCCAAAAATGTAAATGTTTAATTTTCATTTATTCAAATATAAATTAATTAAAATAGTTTTATGCCTTCATCTGATATCCAGTAAAATTTAAATACACAACACAGAATTTCTGAGGGGGAAAACACAGTTCATAAGGCTACTGTAAGAATAAATAAACATAGTTTGTATGCATTCAAATAATAGACATGCTAAAACACAGAATCTGGTAACAATAAAACATAAGGTGAGAAAAAAATAAAACATTTCATACGGCCCTAAACATGTCATTTTTGTTACACTTTTAATAAATTAAATGATAAATTGTATAATTTTCATGATTTTAATAAATTAGACATGCTTTTAGATTAATAGCATTTAATTTGACCATTAAAAAAAAAAAGAGTCCAGAAAAATTAAAATGGAAAAAATTGAATGTAGAAAATTTTTTAACTGAATTTGGGGAAAAATAAAACGGATTTAATAGGGCCCTATATCTGGAAATATTTTAGTTATGAAGCAAATGAGAATATCAACAAATAGAACTTTGGATTTTAATTAGTACATGTATTAGTAAACGTTAGTTTCAATTAACATTTAACTAAGATTAATAAAAGATTAATAAATAAATCAACAAATGCAGTACCTCAAGACATTTTTTTGTTCATGTAAAATATACCGCATGTTCTCGACTTGTTACATTTATCTTTAAATTAAACAAAATTACCCCCTTAATATTGTGGCAGTTTTTTTCTCCGTGGTATCGAAAATGGTATCGAATATCGATATTTTTCAAGGTATCGTATCGAAGTTAGAAATTCCAATATCGTGACAACACTAATACCGCACCCGTGAGACGGCTGATGGGCCAGGATGCCGGGCCGTTGAATCCCCCGGAAGTGCCACGGTCAGAAGATGGACGAAGATGGACCCTCCTTCACGAACCCCGCAGCACGACGAGGACACCAGACCCCCTGTTTATTTTGGACACTTTTACCCCCTTTTGGACACTTTATTTGATTTATTTTGTTTAATACAAGCCTCTCTGAGGCCTGATGCCACACCCACTGTGTCTGTCGTTTGCTCCTCCCACTACTATATATATAATATACACACACACACACACTGCTGCTCAAAAGTTTGGGATCAGTAAGATTTTTAATGTTTTTTTTTAAAGAAGTTTCTTCTGCTGTATCAATTTGATCAATAATACAGAAAAAAAGTCTCATTTTGTAAAATAATTGCAATTTAATATCTATTAAAATGTAATGTATTTCTGTGATCTGCAGCTGTATTTTCAGCATCATTACTGCAGTCTTCAGTGTCACATGATCTTCAGAAATCATAATAATATACTGATTTACTGCTCAACAAACATTTCTGATTATTATCAATGTTGAACACAGTCGTGCTGCTTCATTGTTTTTTTTGGGACCTGTGATTATTTTTTTAGTATTCTCTGATTAATAAAAAGTTAAAAAGAACAACATTTGTTTAAAAAAGAAATTGTTACAGCATACAATGCTATTCAAAAGTTTGGGGTCAGTAATTTTTTTTCTCTCTTTTTTAAAGAAATGAATACTTTTATTCAGGAGGGATGTTAAATGAATATAAAGTCATAGTAAAGACTTATATTGTTAGAAAAGATTTCTATTTTGAACAAATGTTGCTCTTTTTAACTTTGTATTCATCAAAGAAAAAAGTATCATGTTCCAAAAAAAAACAATATGAAGAGTTTCAACATTGATAATAAATCAGTATATTATTATGATTTCTGAAGATCATGTGACACTGAAGACTGCAGTAATGATGCTGGAAATACACAGAAATATATTACAGTTTACAGTATATTAAAATAGGAAACCAATATCAGAAATTGCAATAAGATTTCACAATATTCGTTTTTTTCTGTATTTATGATTGAATAAATATAGCCTTGATGAGCAGAAGAGACTCTGTTACAAATCTTACTGATCCCAAACCTCTGAGTGGCTGTGTGTGTGTGTGTGTGTGTGTGTGTGTGTGTGTGTTTATAAAAAAACAAACAAAATAACCCTTGCTAGTGTAGTGTGTTAATCTAACAGAGACTTGTTGTAGCACTTGTATATCGTTGCTCTTTTGTTGTTTTGATTGCTTCTATTGTCCTCATTTGGATAAAAGCATGCTAAATAACTGAATGTAAATGTATGATGGAGCCTCTCGTGACGTTCTTCATGTTGTTGTTGTTCTCTCACGGTCTTCAGGGGAGTCACATCTTCCACAAGCTGCGGCCGGTGGATCAGCTGCGCCACCTGCTGGTCAGCAGCGCCGGAGGAGAGAGCGAGGACATCGAGAGGTTCTTCAAGCTACACGGGGTGAGTGACGCCACACAGTGACGGTGGGGGTTTGTCCAGAAATAGTCAAGCCAGAAATTATTCAGACACCTTCAACATTTCTCACATGATCTCAGTTTATTCACTGTAATAAAATATGAGAAGAGCTCAGAGTTAACCTGTGTCAGAATAAATTAATCTTGATAACGTCAGACAACTTTGATAGAAAGGTATGTAATGAATTACAATCAACCAAAAATTATTCAGCTGTTAATTTAAGAACACAATTAGATCCTACCAATTTAGCTCAAGCAATGCTTCATTTAGTTCAGTCTGTGGCGTAAAAGATCACATTAGCAATGAAAGAAAAACACTTCAGCAAAACATGCTCAGCTCAAAGTGTCTGTTTGCTCCCAAATTCTGATCAATCTTGCTGCTAGTAGGGATGCAACGATACCATTTCTTCAGAACCGAACCGATCCGATCCTGAAAATCTGCCGATACCGATCCAATACGATTTATTTTAAATCGATGTAGAATTTCTATACTTCTGTGTGTCTGTATGTTACTCTTTTGTGTGTTAAACACAATCTACTACATATAGATAACGTCATTTTAATGAAAACAACAATGAAAAAATATATATAATCATAATCTATGACAAAAATACTATGATAAACTTGGTTTATAATACAGCAAAAGATACTCTAGAAAAACCATGGGTGCACAATAATTTTATAAAACCTAGTGAAATTGAATTAAGTGAATAAGTGTAGGACTAAATCTGGTGAAATTATACACATTGCTTTTTGAATTGTTGTAAAATAATTCATGAAAAAACAAGCAAATACATTTATATATAAATATATAGGCTACTATAAAATTAAAATGCATTTCTTTTAAATCTATAGCACAGTAATGAAGGCAGCAGCATATGATAGATAGGACAGAACAAGAAAGACTGTTAATAATCTTTCATTGTGCAAAAGTATTATAATAAGTAAGACTCCAATATAGAGCAGCAGAAAGTGCTTATGAGCATCCCGTGCTGAATGATGCTCTTGAAGCGACACGGAGTCACAGCGCAGCTCTCTGAGTCCACATAGAAACGCTCAAAGTACCAAGGGAAGAGATATTGATGCGTAGTGTATTACATCTGTGCGTAAGTGTATTAAGCCTTTTCTTTGAACAGTTTAACTCTCAGTAACTGTGTGCTCTTGAAGAGAGTTTGACTGTAGAAACCGAACGAGATACACAGCTTGAACGCTGAACGGAGGATCGGAGAGAAGAGTTTAAAGACTTCAATATTCATCTGTACCTCAGATTAAACTACGGAACAGCTTCAGAACACCTGAAATATAGTGCACGAAAACTTTATGGCTAAACATGTCATTTTTGTATAATTATGTAAGTTTCATGGTTTAAAAAAAAAAACGGAATCCAGCAAAATTAAAATGGAGTTTGTTAAAAATGAAATGTAATTGATAAGGCCCTGAAATATAGCTGTTGTTGTGTCCAGGAGGGGCAGGCGTGTGCCACAGCGCTCATCTTGGCCTGTTCCTCAGCTGCGTGTGATCGAGAGCTTTCTGTATGGGCCACACGAGCCTTCTTCAGGTCAGATATTAACTTAACTCTTCTTTCTCAGGCTTTTGATGATATCTGTGGTTGCTTTGAAATGCATTAAACCATCGTTTCATTTTTAACAGTCATTGTAGCCAAATCATTTCAAAATGTGTAAAGAATCATATATATATATATTTAATTAAATTTACAATCAGTGTTTGTCAACACAAGGAATATCTTATTTACATTTTTTTTTCTATATTATTAGCACCAATACAACAACAAACAGCAATATGATTAATATACATACATTAATATAACATTTAGTTTATGAAAAATGCTGTGTGTAAAGCCAGAGGCTGCTAGGAACTTTTGTTTTTTTTTGTGATTTTTCTTGAATCAATTAAATATAAATGGAAAATTAGGACCGATTGAGTCTAATGAAACACTAATGGAATTTAGATTTCTATTGCATTTGATCCATTTGGCAGATGCTTTTATCCACAGCAGTGTTGACTTATATAATGCCATTAATGTCAAGCATGCAAACATTTGGATTGACGTCACATGAGAGGTTTGTGAGATCAAGTTTATTTGAATAGCACATTTCCCACACAATGCTCATTTCCTTTTCCCTTTAAATTAAATAAAGTACTTTAGACTTGCCGTTTAGAATAAATGTTGTTTATAAAGAATGCCATTATAATTCATAATGTTTTCTTCTGAATACTATACAAATTATAAGATTTGTTGTGGAGTGAGTGGAACTGAAATACATTTATATAATATAATATAATAATATAAATGTATTATTTATTAAGTGTATATATTTATGTATTTGTTTATTTATTGCGAGTAATTAAATTTTGGAGCACTTTTACAGTAATTTTTAATTTATTTAGTTTAAAAGTTTTACAAAAAAGCTTTTTCTTTTGTTTTTATTTTGATTTATTACAGTTTTGGAATATTTCTACAGAAATTCTTTAGTTATTTATTTTGTTTTTAATTATTTTTTTTAATAGTGACCATTTTTAAGCATTTTTACAAAAACCTTTATTTAATTGTTTTTGTTTATTTTATTTAAACCTTTTTATGTCGCTATTTTATGTGATTTGTGAATGTAATAAAAAATGGGAAAATGTCACTTATACACACCGTGACTTTTTAGTCTTTGTTTATTTATTTTTTTTAATTTGTGCAATTTCGATCCAGTGCAAGATATTTTTATACACTGAATGGCTAAATAAAATGTGCCTTAAACCTCTGCAATATTCATTTCACAAATCATGATGTTTCTTTTATATGGCAACAAACTCATCATGAATATATTGTGAGTATTTGATATGTTGCGCAGCCTTATGTCTGCAGTTTTTCTGTTATTAATATAGAAGGTGTTTTTCTGCAGGTATGGTGGAGAGGCTCAGATGCGTTTCCGATCTGCCCTTTCTGCCCCCAGTAACCTCGGCCCGCTCTTCAGCTCTCCTGTACCTGGTGAATAACATCTCAACCCGCCGCACTGGTCATGTTTTAACCTTTAACCATGTCGAATCACTTACTAGTAGCTGGTTGTTCATGTGTCAGTGTGGACTAATGTCTAATCTGTAGTCTGCTGTGATTGTAGGATCCCCAGTGTCTGTCGGCAGCCCCCTACCAAACCCCAGTTTTCTTGCCACACCTGCGCCAGGTATAAAACACCCCCAGACCAGCGGCCGCTTCACTAATCTGTGTCTACTAGTATAGTCGATCTTAAAGTAATAGTCCAGCCAAATCAGATTTGTAGAAATGTGTCTCTGCATCAGTGTGGATGCTCTGCAGTGTTTGGACTCTCATTCTGACGGCACCCATTCACTGCAGAGCATCCATTGATGAGACACATTTCTCCAAACCTGATGAAGAAACAAACTCCTCTACATCTTGGATGGCCTGAGGAGTGAGTAAATGTTCAGCAAATGTTCATTTTTGAGTGAGCTAGTCATTGCCATCTTTCTAAACAAGTAATTAAATGTCTGTATTTTCGGGGTGTTTAATCGATGCGTCGCGACACGGATGATTCTGAATCAATGCAGTAATAGACCATAATCGATTATAGCCTACTGACGTCACGCTTGGATTAGCGAGTTTGGAAAAATGCACCCACTATTTTTAAATCGGAGATCTGGGCACATTTTGGAAAAACAAGCTTAGTGCAGGAAAAAAAAACATGTTCAGAATTGATTCTGAGCTGTGAGCTGAGCAGTGTTTCACTTTAGATATTGTTTCATCTGTTGTTTGGAGTACAGTACGTATTAGATGTTCCTGTACTGACAGACTTTAACAGATCTGTGTGTTTGTTTGTCCTGAAGCTCGATCGCGGCTGCATGCGGTTAAATGCACTGCATCGCTGAATACTTTTATGATATGAGATTGATGTAAACAGTTATGTTTTCATCTGATATGTGGAAACAGATCTGTGCATTAGTGTGAATGAACCCTATTAAAGCCGTCACTGTCTATGATCTCATCAGTAATAATCAAACAGCAATAATGCGGAGGAAAAATGATAAACCCATGATTATGATTGTCTGTAAACTTTCAGATTATTAAAGTACTCTCAGATACTGAAAGTGCTTTTTGTTTATCAAAAAGTTAATTTTTTCCCCTTTATTACTTTATATTTATATATATTTATTACTTTATTTGAAGCTATATTTATTTGGTAAAATTCTTAACAACTGTTTTGATTTATTATTAATTTAATTATTTAAAAAAGTAGCCAGCTTATGTAATTTAATTAAAATGCCCAAAATAAATTTGAAATAATTGTGATGCATCGTGATATCGAGTCGAATTATTGATGTGATAATCGTAATCGAATCGTGAAGCCAGTGACAATTCACACCCCTAATGTATTTCAGGCCCAAAATGCATCTTTTGTTCTCTTTTTCATGTTATTTTGCATGTTGTTCTAAATATAGGATATAATTTTTTTAATAATAATCCGATCAGATCCTGATGGCTTCGTCCCGTCTTATTTCATGCTTGAATATTGAAAGTGAATGTTGCACAAGTGTGGTTTCATGAATGTGTTTTTGCTGTTGTGTGTAAATATATGGTTGTCTCATCTCGACTCATTAGGTATATTCCCGCCGACTGTGTCCACACCTTACTTCCCAGCTACTCCCATGATCCCGAGCGGCGCGGCCGTCACAGCTGTGTCGTCTGGACCCGAGGTCATCTTCTCTGGAAAACACAACGGCATCAGTATCTACTTCATGCGTATACTGGGGTCAGTCAGCGTTACGCTGAAATACAGACGCTTCTGGTTTTATGAACACGTGTAACTAGGGCTGCAAAACAGTTCATCGTGATTAATCGATTCAAAATAAAAGTTAAGGCTTACAAACTATGTGTGACCCTGGAGCACAAAACCAGTCTTAAGGATCAATTTTTGCGCAATTGAGATGTATACATCATCTGAAGCTGAATAAATAATCTCTCCATTGATGTATGGTTTGTTATGATTGGACAATATTTGTCTGAGATACAACTATTAGAAAATCTGGAATCTGAGGGAGCAAAAAAATCTAAATATTGAGAAAATCTCCTTTAAAGTTGTTCAAATGAAATCCTTAGCAATGCATATTACTAATCAGAAATGAAGTTTTGATATATTTACAGTAGGAAATTTACTAAATATCTTCATGGAACATGATCTTAATATCCTAATGATTTTTGTCATAAAAGAGAAATGTATAATTTTGATCCATACAATGTATTGTTGGCTATTTCTGCAGATATAGAATCAGAATCAGAAAGAGCTTTATTGCCAAGTGTGTTTGCACACACAAGGAATTTGTCTTGGTGTTAGGAGCTTCCAGTACAGAAAGTACAAACATAGTGCAGACAACATATAATTAAGGTGATAAAGAACACTAATGAAGAGAATATACAATAATTAAGAATAACAATAGTAATAAAAATAAAAATATACAGAAAAGAGACATGACCATAGACAGAACTGTGAATGTGCATGTGTCCTATGTACAGATGAAGGTTTGATGAGTTATTTACAGATGTACAGTACCGGGGTGTGTTATGTGTTGTTCAGGTGGGATACGGCCTGGGGGGAAAAACTGTTCTTGTGTCTGGCTGTTCTGGTGCTCAGTGATCTGTAGCGCCGGCCAGAGGGCAACAGTACAAAGAGAGAGTGAGCTGGGTGTGAGGGGTCCAGAGTGACTTTCTTAGCCCTTTTCCTCACTCTGGAGGTGTAAAGTTCTTGGAGGCTGGGCAGAGGGGCACCGATAATTCTCTCAGCAGTCCTAACTGTCCGTTGTAGTCTTCTGATGTCTGTTTTGGTAGCTGAACCAAACCAAACAGTTATAGAAGAACATAGGACAGACTCGATGATTGCAGAGTAGAACTGTTTCAGCAGCTCCTGAGGCAGGTTGAACTTCCTTAGCTGGCGGAGGAAATACAGCCTCTGCTGGGCCTTTTTCGCAATAGAGTCAATGTGATTGTCCCACTTCAGGTCCTGGGAGATGGTGGTGCCCAGGAATCTGAATGACTCTACTGAAGTCACAGTGCTGTTCATGATGGTGAGTGGGGGGAGAGCAGGGGGGTTTCTCCTGAAGTCCACTATCATCTCCACAGTTTTGAGCGTGTTCAGCTCCAGGTTGTTAAGACTGCACCAGACAGCCAGCTGCTCAACTTCCTGTCTGTAAGCAGACTCGTCACCGTCCTTGATGAGGCCTATGACTGTAGTGTTGTCCGCAAACTTCAGGAGCTTGACAGAGGGGTCCTTTGATGTGCAGTCATTCGTGTAGAGAGAGAAGAGCAGTGGGGAGAGAACGCAACCCTGAGGGGCGCCAGTGCTGATGGTGAGAGTCCTGGATGTGAGTTTGCCCAGCCTCACTAGCTGCTGCCTGTCTGTCAGGAAGCTGGTGATCCACTGACAGATGGAGGAGGGCACAGAGAGCTGTCTCAGTTTGTCTGAGAGAAGGTCAGGTATGATGGTATTGAAGGCCGAGCTGAAGTCCACAAATAAGATCCTTGCATAATTCCCAGGTTTGTCGAGGTGTTGCAGGATGTAATGCAGTCCCATATTGACAGCGTCATCCACAGACCTGTTTGCTCTATAGGCAAACTGAAGAGGATCCAGCAAGGGTCTAGTGATGTCCTTCAGGTAGGCCAGGACCAGTCTCTCAAGTGACTTCATGACCACAGACGTGAGTGCGACAGGTCTGTAGTCATTAAGTCCAGTGATTTTGGGCTTTTTGGGGACGGGAATGATGGTGGAGCGTTTGAAGCAGCAGGGAACTTCAAACAGCTCCAGAGATCTGTTGAAGATTTGTGTAAAGATGGGGGCCAATTGGTCAGCACAGACTTTTAGACAGGCAGGTGAAATACCGTCTGGTCCTGAAGCTTTCCTAGATTTCTGTTTTCTGAAGACCCGGTTCACATCCTCTACACAGACTTTAAACGCAGGTAGAATGGTGGGGGAGGGAGTAAGGGGGGCTGCAGGGGGGGAAGGTGAATGTGTGAAGTGCAGATCAGAGCGGGTGCTGGGTGTCAGTCTGGCCTTTTCAAATCTGCAGTAAAACACATTGAGATCGTCAGCCAGTTGTTGATTCTCCACAGACTGTGGGGGTGGTGTCTTGTACATGGTGATGTTCCTCAGACCAGTCCATACCGACGCCGGATCGTTGGCTGAAAGTTCTTTTTTCAACTTCTCAGAGTAGTTCTTTTTAGCCACTCTGATCTCCTTTGTTAGTCTGTTCCTGGCCTGGTTATACAAGATTTTATCCCCACTTCTGTAAGCGTCCTCTTTGGCCTGACGAAGCTGTTTGAGTTTCCCAGTAAACCACGGTTTATCATTATTGAATGATAAGAATGTTCTGGTGGGGATGCATATATCCTCACAGAAACTGATATATGATGTTACAGTCTCTGCGAGTTCATCCAGATCGGTGGCAGCGGCTTCAAAAACAGTCCAATCAGTGAGGTCAAAACAAGCTTTTAAATCTTGCTCTGCTTCATTAGTCCATCTCTTAACAGTTCTTAATACAGGCTTAGAAGATCTGAGTTTTTGCCTATAGGTCGGTATGAGATGAACCAAACAGTGATCAGAGAGCCCCAGAGCTGCCCGTGGGACAGAGTGATATGCATCTTTAATTATTGTGTAACAATGATCCAATATATTACTGTCTCTGGTGGGACATGTAACGTGCTGTCTGTATTTTGGCAGTTCGCGGGAGAGATTTGCTTTATTAAAATCTCCAAGAATGATTAAAAAAGAGTCCGGGTACCTTTGCTCTGTTTCAGATATTTGTTCGGCCAGCTGTTGCATCGCGGTGCTCACGCACGCGTCCGGAGGCACGTACACATTCACGAGAATGAAGGAGGAAAACTCTCGGGGCGACTAGAACGGTTTACAGTTTATGAAGAAGGCCTCCAAATTAGGAGAACACATCTTCTTCAGAGTTGTTACATCTGAACACCAACCTTCATTTATGTAGAAACATAGTCCACCACCTCTCGTTTTCCCCGTTAGCTCCGTGATGCGGTCTGATCTGAACAGCTGATATCCCGGCAAATGAAGCATGTTATCCGGGATGTTTTCACTCAGCCAGGTTTCAGTGAAGCACAATGCAGCAGAGTTTGAAAAGTCCTTATTTGTGTGGGTGAGGAGAAGTAGTTCATCCATTTTGTTAGGAAGGGATCGGAGATTCGCTAGATGAATGCTTGGGAGCGCAGTTCGGAAGCCGCGTTCGCGGAGTTTAACCAGCGCGCCGGCGCGCTTCCCTCTTTTCCGTCTGAGCGCGCGTTTGACTAGGACCGCTGCCCCTCCGACCAAAACATCCAACAAAGCGTCTGAATAATCAAAAACCGGAAAAAAATTGTCCGGTGTGTGTTGCCTTATGTCCAGTAGTTCGTCTCTGGTAAAACTGACAGTAGGAGAATGACTAAACACAGAACAAACAAACAAAAACAACAAAAGTACGGGAGCGTTCCACACCACAGCAGCCATACTCGGCGCCATCTTGAGTAGTACAGTAGTATACCTGTGTTACTGATGACTGCTTTTGTGCTGCAGGGACACAGATGGGCGTGTACTGTATTATGTATATATAAAAACTAGGGCTGTCAAAATTAATGCATATCAGTGTGCAGCTTCAGAGACTTTTTAAAAAAAGCGCCTAGCAACAATTTATAAAACGGATAGTTCCGGTCCTTGATTCTGATTGGTTGAGCCACGTTTGAAGCTGTTATAAATTACAAAGTAACACGCACCTTTGTTTACATCTGTGTGTTGCTCGGCAACCACTTTGTTGCAACCGTTTCTGAAGAACGACATTGTTTGGCAGAAGAATAATGTTTTATTAATATCATTGCATTTTATTTGCTCTGTTTTATTTTGTGAAACCTTGCTGCATATATGGAATAACCGTTTTATAAAAGCAATAAGCCCCGTGAAGCCGTGGTTTACAGTGAATTTATAACAGCTAAGGGGCGTTGTTAGGCAACGCGAAGCAGATTATTGCTTTAACAACACATAATTGGACAAACCTTATTTAGTTTGAGACGAGCGTGAGGTTGTGCGTCTGCTCTGTTCAGCGAGCGGCGGAGAGGAGCAGTGCTTGTTAAACAGATATTATGTTGCTTCTCTAATGTTACATGCAAGTATAGCTGAAATCACAGCACAGCTGTTGTCTTTATCTTATGTGTATTTGATTTCATCAGATGACGGCTCGATTATAAATCAAGATTTTTGTGCAGATTAACATCTTGGAAGTGAGAGCTGGTTATGTATCCTAGTCTTAATGGGTCGCGTTTCAGTCACTTTCATATTAATCCCGTTGTCTGACAACAGAAACAGTAAAATATATCAATGAAAACTGATTTAGCTGCATCAAAAATACAGTATGTGGGCACAGAGAGGCAAACAAATCTAATAATAAATGATAAATGTACATTTTTGCATGTTCAGAAGAAGAGCTGCCCTGTTGTGCAAATAATATAAACCGGTTTGTGTCAGTATCGCTCCGTGCAAAGAAAGAGAAGTAATGGGATCCTGGTATTTATTTTTTTCATGCGTCTAATAAACATGAGCAAGTTCTTTGAAAAACATCTATGACCTTTGAAACATGTCTAGTCTTCATGCTCCATGTTGAGTATGGTTTCACTAATAATAAACATACATTTGCATAAAGCATCCGTATTTGTCCATGCACATGTTGATTAAAGTATTAAACACATTTGAAAAGTATTAATTTAAGGTACATTTAGAACAAATAAAAATGTGTTTGTGTGTTTGTATTTATATATACATAATAAATATACACAGTAAGCACAATATGTATTATGTAAACAAACTTTTTTTTTTTTTATGGATTAATTGTTTTGCAGCCCTGCTTGTAACAGTTGGATGAAGGTTTATTTGACTGATTCTTGGCACTTATTTTTTAATGTTGATGCTTTGAAACAGGAGCATCTGGGATGGGAGTCTTTCGATGGAGACCACTATAACCAATGGGAGTCAGACTGTGACTTTTGTGAGTAATGCCAGATTTTTATGAAAATGATTTGTGCGTTATTTATTTTTTTGTTTATTGTGAGTAATGACCGATTTTGGGGCATTTTGACAAAATGCTGCTTTTTGTTTTCATCTATTTATTTAGTTTATTGTTTATTATTATTATTATTTTTTACAATAATGCCTTTATTTTATTTTGTTTATTTTTAGTAAGCACAGATTTTGAAGCATTTAAAGAAATAAAAATATATATATTTTTTTTTTGTGAGCAATTATAGATCTTGGAGCATTTTACAGTAATGCATTATTTAGACTATTTGTTTGTTTTTAGTAATGTTTTTTTTTTTGTTTTGTTTTTTTTAGGGATGCACGATAAGAAAAATTTACCGATAACCAATAATTAAGTCCTTCTCATGGCCGATACCGATAACCAATATATTATAATTTTCATATAATGTGCAGTTTGTGCACCCAGGAGAATACAAAATCTAAGATGCACTGATGAAACTGATATTTTAGTAGCTCTGGTCTGACTGTAATAGCAAACATCAGTCCTGACTCTTCAAATGTTCTTATTTTTTGTGTAAGGCTCCACAATACTTAGTAACAGATATGGTTTAACAGAATTATGACAGAACTATGGCTTATCTGCAATTAACAACTCATTAACAACTAATTTATAGGGGTGTAAGAGAATATCGATACACGTGAGTAACGTGATATTTTGTTTGGCGATACTGTATCGATTCTCCAAAACGGAATATCGATATTAAAAAAATAAAAATCATACAAGATTAATGGCAGTTGTTTTGTTTTGAGTTCATATCCCGACCGCTAGTCTTCATCTCTGAACTTAAACCGTGACAGGAAATACTAGCATCAGGGCACTCCACTAATGTTAGCGTTAATATAGTTCGCTGCCAGTAATGGAGGATGATAGAATTGTTCCAGTTCTCGTTTCGATGTACAAAGCTGAAGTGTGGCACCATTTGGGCTTTTGTGGTAATGTCCGCCCCCGGTATCGGGGCGCGAGCGTAACCTCGGTTCTGCCGCTTGCCGCGTCCCGTGTTGAAGAGTCTTTGCGCGGGGTGCGGCGGGCGGTAGAGTCGCGTGCGGCTGCAGCTTTCTCTCGTGTCGGGGGTGTTTTGTGCAGGTGGGGCGGTGCTTCGTCGCGGTCTCGGCGATTCCACGCGGAACATACATACAAACTGAAAAACCTGTGAAATCCAAGTTGAAACGTTGTGAGAATGTTTAACATCTGTATTTATTTGATTGTTTTACAATTGTTTAGTTTTCTTTAGGAAGTTTAGTATTTTTCATTGATATTAAGCAGATGTCATTTTTTGTTCAGATCAAATGTTATGACATTGCATGTCACAATTGTCAACTTAAACTTTAAAGTAGAGTCTATAAATTTATCTTTTTATAAAATACATTTTATTTACTTGAATATTTCCCCCTTTACTCGTACGGCACAACAAGTGCTTCAATAATGTTGAATGTTACAGGGACTGATTATTGCAAATACAGATCCCAGTGTGTTCTGCAGTGTGTTCTGGTTAAACTATTTTTATTTATTTATTTTTTGCTAAGGTTTGCATATGGTGGTGTTCTTAATGACAGCTTTCCTAAAAAATATATATCCTATTCCTAAAATAAGAAATATCCCAATATATCGCCTTGCTTACAGTATCGCAATATATCCTATCGCAACCCCTGTATCGTGATGCGTATCGTATCGCCAGATTCTTGCCAATACACAGCCCTACAAATTTATATTCAAGTATTTCATGCATAAAGAAATGCATCTATTCAACCTTTTTAGTGCACGAGGATGAGGAAGTTATATAGACTTTAAGCAACCGCTACGAATGGAACAGTTACGTTGACCAGAAGTAAGCGGTTACACCACCATAGCCGAGAACATAAGAATTAAATGGTATACAACATAAAACCCAACATTTAACTACATAAGATGTCACGTTGTAACGACTGCAGCAAAGCAGCTGTTCTCCCGTAGCAGACGGTCACAGTAGAACGCCACGAAGTAGCAGATGAAGTCGCGAACACGCAGTATGACGTTAGAATACCGCTGCCGTTCCAACAGTGGAGGCTGCTTAAAGTCTTAATACAGCTTCGCTGCGATGACAACCTTTCAAGTGAGAGATAAGATTTCTTTTTTTTTTTTTTGCCTTTTTTCCTCGGAATCCTTGCTGAACATGCGTTGAAATAGCAATGGCATTGTCCTCCTCTGCCACTGAGAATAACTTCCAGACCGGCGAAGACATGTCCACAAATGATGACGTAATGAGCGGGACACAGGCTGAGAGTCACTGCAGTTTAAAGCTGCAATCACTTGCACTCGGAAAGAAGATGAATCTCAGATAAATCAGACTGATTGATTGATTTACCAGCAAGCGTACTTTATCGGATTTCCTTTATTTATCGGAGCAATAAAAATGACGTCATTTTCACCCATATCGGTCGATAATTGATCTGTCCGATAAATACTGTGCATCTCTAATTTGTTTTCTTTAACAAAAATGTTGTAAGCATTATTATTATTATTATTATTATTATTATTATTATTAGTTTTTATATTTATTTATTTTTTGAGTAATAACAGATTTTTGCAGCAATTTTACATTTTTGCTCTGCTTGTGTTCCAGGGTTTTTGTGCCTTATTATAATTGTTTTTTTGTTTTGTTTTTTTGTCAAGCTTATATTTTATTTAGCTTTATTTGATGTTTTTTTTTAGCCAGTCATAAAAGCTGTCAGAAAGATTTTTCCTTTTAGTTGATTTTTATTTAATTTGACTATTTTTCATATCTAATTTTTTTATTTTTATTTATATTTACCTTTTTTAGTTGATGTTTATTTTTCACTTATTGCTTTACTTTTTAGCCAATCAGAGAGAGACTTCTGGCAGTCAAAGATTTGGTTTATTCGCAGCATGCCTGAAATCACTTCCAGCACGGTTCTGTGTATTTCCCTGATGATGTTCTTCGGTTTTAGTTGGAGAGTACGGCCAGTTCCTCTGATCTGGAGGTCATCCTGATGGAGCTTCAGGGTTTGAGGGAATTCCTGGACAAAAACTCCCAGTTCAGTCCAGCTTCTCTGGGTGTGGGCAAGTAGGTGCCCTTTAGATCCTCTCCTGGTCATCTTGTAGTAATACACGCTGGGTTTTCTTCAGTTTCAGCTCAACAGCAGATCTATTATCCATTTAAATAAATCAAACATTGTTATTTCTTTAGTTTGTATTTTGTATTTATTTTATTATTTAGCTTATTTTATTTTTAACTTATTTATTAATTTATTTAGAATTTAATTAAAAAAATGTTTATTAATTTACTTTATATTTTTACGATTTATACATTTATGTAGCATTTGATTTGTTTCATTTACTAATTTTCAGTTATGTAGTTATTAACTTAACTTAGTATTTAGTTATTTATTTTTTAATAAAAAATGTAAAATAAAATATTTGTATTCTATAAAATTATAATTTTTTTAATTAGTTTAGTTATTCATTTTTTATATTTAGTGAAATTTATTATTTATTTAAAAACTAAAAATATTGAAATACTTTATTATTGATCTTCATTCCATTTTTCTTTTTTGGTTCCTTAATTTTATGAACAATTGTTTTATTACTTCAAAAGAAAATAGGTAACATAACTATACTTTACTATAACTCCCTTGATCTGCTCAGCTTCAGCTCGCCAGCAAACCTACAGCAAAGGCTTCTGGGATTCATGCGGCCCGATGGATCCGGCTCTCAGCAAGTGCAGCAGGAGCTCCAGAGGAAGTACCACAGTGAGTTTCTCTGTGTTTGTGAGTCTGTGTATCTGTGAGCGTTCATGTCTTCATCTTCTCCTGTTTGTTCCTCAGCGGAGGCTCAAGTGTACGAGAAAGCGTCTCTTCAGGCCATGCAGCAGTTGGTTCATCGCTCCTATCAGACGCTGGCGCTCTGGAAACTCCTGTGTGACCATCAGTTTAGCCTCATCATCTCAGAGATGCCCAAAGTACGACCCATCGCTCTGTTACCCGTCGTGCTTTCTCAAATATGAACAGTAGGGATGTAACGATATTATCTGTATCACGATAGCGCGATAGCAAAACTGTCTGGATATTATCGTGGTCACATGACGATATGAAACGACAAGTCTTTCAAGCAAAGGGTGTAGTTTTTAAAATATTTAAACTTCTCATTCTAAAAGGTGTTTAAAGTGGTGTTTTGGGTCATTATCTGTCAAACGAACTCGAAGCGAAAGCACAATATAGTCTCTTCTTCAAGTGTGTCTGAGTGTTTTAAAGCGAAGCTGCACTTGGTTCAGACGATCAGCTGCTGATCCGGTGTTTTCTGCGTCTCAGAATGAATGAATGCAGTCACTGCTGGGAGTTTAGCACACGTTTGGGAACAAAGTTCTGCTTTATTTCAGCTGCAGATGATTACAGCGTTTCACTAGATTTGTAGTGAGACGGGTTTTTGTTTTCTCTGAAGCTGGAGTTCCTTCAAAATAAAAGCTTAAAGTACAGCATGAATTACTGACAGCGAGCGGTTTAAATGCAGTCCAAACTCACAATATCTCTCTAAGTGTAGAAATTAGGAAAGACGTTTTGGAATTTCCCTGCTGCAGTGTAAAGCAGAAATAATATATATATATATATATATATATATATATATATATATATATATATATATATATATATATATATATATATATATATATATATATATATATATATTTATTTATTTATTTTACAGGGCAATTGTTTTATATGGCTATTACTGTCATTATTTTAATTATTATTCTATTCTAATTTGTTTGTCTTCCTAAAACAGCAGTGTGGATGTAATTTAGACTCAGACAGTAGATCACAAATAAAAAGAGGGTTGAGTCTCCTTTAAAGTAAACTTTTTTTCTGACTTAAGTTTTCTTAGTTAAGAACACGGGCTGCAGCTCTTCATTTTGAACTCAAAGTGCATTAAATAGAATAATTGAACTTTAAAATGTATAAAATTCAGTAAAAATTTTTTAAATATCTCAATAAATATGTGACTTCTTATCGTGGGATTCTGATATCGTTACACCCCTAATGAACAGTCTATTCAGTCAGATTGTTGATGCCCAGAGATTGCTGTAATCTTGGTTCTCTGTCAGGAGTTTCAGGATCACATTAAGGCGGTGAGTTTTAAGGATGTGGTTGTTTCTGGACGGGAGCTGAGCGGCGCTCTCATCACGGCCCTCATTAACGTGTATATCAAAGACAGCGCGTCTGTAGACACCGTCAGCACTCACCTGAGAGACCTCTGCCCTCTGCTGTACAGCAGCGACGACAGCATCTGCTCCAAGGTACCTGTGCTCCACACAACACTCCCAGCAGCTGCAAAACCACTTTCACTTATTTCATTCACTTGCTCTTTCTATTCATTTATATACTGGTTTCAGTTTTAGCTTTTTACTTATTATTTTTAATTGTTTTTGCATTTGTTCATGTATTTATTGTCTTTATTTGGCTGATTTTTTATTTTAGTTTAGTTTTTAGTTCATTTTAGTTTTTAATTTATTACAATTTTAGTTTGTATTTTTATTTATTTATCTCAGTTTAGTTTTTTTAGTTTTTATATTTCAGTATATTTAGTTCTGTTTCATTTATTTAATTTATTTGTTTTAGCTTTTTATTTTTAAATTTACATTTATTTAGTGACACTTATTTTTATTAGAAAAAATACTGGTCCTGTTTTTATTATGATTATTATTATTTAGCTCAGTTATTTACTTTTATTTTTCATTAATTTTGTTTGGTTTTTAATTTAGTTATTTTAGTTTTTAGTTATTCAGTTATTTTTATTGTTTTGTTTTTTACTAAAGTGTTTGTATTTATTTAATGTAGCTATTATTTATTGTTTTTATTTTTTTAATACTTAGTTTTTATATTTATTTATTTTAGTGTAGCTATTTTTTTATTGTCTTTATTTGGTGTATTTTATTTTAGTTATTTTTTATGTATTAATTTAGTTTTTAACTTTGGGTATTTTTATTTATTTAATTTTTTTAGCGTTTTTTGTATATTTAACGTAGCTATTTTTTGTAGCTTTTTAAACTTATTTTTTTATTTTACTACTGATTATTACATTTATTTGAAAAATAAAAGAAACTTTTTTTGGATTCCTTAACTATTCCATTCATTCTAACTTATTTTAATATGTCTTTATTTCCTGACACCTTCAGAATCGAGTATATACATTTACATTTATTCATGTAGCTGACGCTTTTATCCAAAGCGACTTACAATTGCTATGTATGTCAGAGGTCGCACGCCTCTGGAGCAACTAGGGGTTAAGTGTCTTGCTCAGGGACACATTGGTGTCTCACAGTGGATTCGAACCCGGGTCTCTCACACCAAAGGCATGTGTCTTATCCACTGCGCCATCACCACCCCATGAGTATATGAGTTATAGCTCATCTATATGAGTCCGTGTTTTATAAACCGGAAGCGGTTGAGGATCAGATCTCTTTCCCTCCTGACAGGCCAATGAGCTGCTGCAGGGCTCCAGACAGATCCAGAACAAGCTGGAGAAGGAGCGAACGCTGAAGGAGTCCGTGCGTCTCTATCAGCAGATCAGCCATCATACAGACCTGCCCCTCGTCTGCTCGCAGTACCGGCAAGGTGAGCGCAGACAGAGCTTTAAACGCGGAACAACTGAACCATTCACCGGCTTTTATTCTTATACAACCATCACTTATATATTTTGCACATTTCTTCCTCCTGATGCCATTTGCACTATTATGGTCATTGGCCAAATATAAACACATTTAGTCATTTAGCAGATGCTTTTATCCAAAGGGACTTACAAATGAGGACAATAGAAGCAATCAAACTCAACAAAAGAGCAAATGAGCTATAACAAGTCTCTTAGCTTAATGCAGTATACTAGTAAGTTTTTTTATTTTATTTTAAATGATATAATAAAAAGAAAAGATAAAATTGAAAAAAGAACAGAACAAGCTTTTTTGCTTTTTGTTAATTGTATAATAAATAAAAAGAAAACGAATAGGTAGAATACAAAAACAATAGAGAAGCTAGTGTTAGTTTTACATCTGTGACCCTGCAGCACAGAAGCAGTCATGAGTAACAGGTATATCTGCAGCAATAGACAACAATACATTATATGGATCAAAATTATACATTTCTCTTTTATGACAAAAATCATTAGGATATTAAGATCATGTTTCATGAAGATATTTAGTAAATTTTCTACCATAAATATATCAAAACTTCATTTTTGATTAGTAATATGCATTGCTAAGAACTTCATTTGAACAACTTTAAAGGAGATTTTCTCAATATTTAGATTTTTTTGCTCCCTCAGATTCCAGATTTTCTAATAGTTGTATCTCAGACAAATATTGTCCGATCATAACAAACCATACATCAATGTATTTCTAGTCATCTGCATTGAGCTGGTCTCTGTCCTTCTACCTCATAACTTGCACTATGTGTCATAAAGCTTACTGTATAAACATATGTATATTTATTTGCATGCTTTATTTGCACTTCTGGTTAGATGCTAGCTACATTTCATTGGCTTTGCACTTGTACTCTGTACAGTTAATGACAATCATGTTGAATCTCGTCTCATCTAATCGTGTCCAGTGCGTTTCTATGAGGGAGTGGTGGAGCTTTGTCTCACAGCCGCTGATAAAAAAGACCCTCAGAAACTGGGACTGCACTTCTACAGGAACGGAGAGCCGGAGGAGGACGCCAGCGGTCAGCAGGCCTTCCAGGAGCGGTCAGTTCACACTTAGACTTCTTTTACAGGATCCTGAGGTGCTCGTGTGGGATTTGCTGGTTTAAACCTTGTTTTCGTCCAGACTCTCCTGTTATAAATGCATCACGGACACCACGCAGGAGTTGGTGAACCAGAGCAAAGCGGCCCCTCAGTCTCCCAGCGTCCCCAAACAACCTGGACCCCCCGTCATGACCTCTGACCCCAACATGCTGAGCAATGAGGACGCTGCCGCTCATGTGAGTCACAAACCACCTGCTAGAGCCTCATATACTTCAGTTTGAACCTGTTAGATGCTCTTATTTATAGCGCTTCCTAAGGTTTGGAATTCACTTTTATTTTTATAATTTCAGTTTTTAGTTTTAGTAATGTGCTTGTCATATTTTTAATATTTCTAATTACCTTTTAATATTTTATTTTGATAGTTTCGTTAGTTATTTCCACTTTATTTCAGTTAGTTGCTAACTTTTCAGATTTTTACGTTCTTTTCGATTTTTCTTTTATACGTTTCTACTTATTTTGGTTTTTGTATTTGTTGTTGTTTATTTTAGTTTGTCTTTTTATTCAAATTAAATTTATTTAATTTTGGTTAGTTGCCAAGGCAACATTTCTAATGTTCGTTTAAGTTTTTCCCCTTGCATTTATATATATTTTTTGTTTTATTTTTACATTTTTATTTCTGTTGTATTCAATATTTCATTTTTTTTATTTCAGTTTCAGTCATTTTACTTGAAACTTGTGGTTTAAGTTGTGCATTGATTCATTTATTTTAGTGTTAGTCGTTTTAATACTTGAGCTTAATTATTATTATTTTGGTTGGTTTCCAAGGCAACATTTCTAATGTTTTTCCTGTAATATTTATATTTTCATGTTATTAATTTAATTTGAAGTAATGACTTCACAAAAAAAGTAAAAGAGTGTGTGTGTATATATATATATATATATATATATATATATATATATATATATATATATATATATATATATATATATATATATATATATATATATATATAATTTATTTTTATTTATTTTTTCAATTATATTAAAAACAATTTTAATCAGTTTCAGTCGTTTTAGTACTTCAAGTTACTTTTGTTTTTCCATTTACTTTCCAAGGCAATATTACAAATGTTTGTTTTTCCTTTTAATATTTATATTTTTATAGGTTTTTATATTTGTAATTGACTTAAACTACTGAAACAAATGTAAGTTAAAGTTAAAGTTGTACCTCGTTCATTCAGTTATTTCAGTTTCAGTCATTTTAATACTTCAACTTAATTGTTGGTTGGTTTCCAAGGCAACATTTCTAATTGGTTTGATGACATTTTTCCTCTATTTGTATTCTTAGTTTGACTTCAGAGAAGTTTAGTTGTGTTTAGTTAACAGTGACAGCGTTGGTTAACTCTGGATGCTGTTGGACTGGTTCTTCCCTCAGTTTGAGCAGATGCTGGGACTCGCTCAGAGATCTCAAGACGAGCTCTTCCACATCGCTCTCTATAACTGGCTCATTCAGGCCGATCTCACCGACAAACTCCTGGAGGTACGACTGATGGCATGCACACTTCCTCAGCATAGCTTAAAGTCTCTCTGCTCAAAGTGTTGAGGTGTTTTCTGCTCTGCTCCAGGTGAACTCGCCGTACCTGGAGGATCATCTGATGCACATGATCAAACAGGACCAGAGTAAAGTGCGTAACATGGACCTTCTGTGGAGATACTACGAGAAGAGCAGAAGCTTTGGCAAAGCAGCACACGTTCTGGCGCGGCTGGCTGACATGCACAGGTAACATGCTGGTTAGCCCCGCCCACTGAAATCTGATTGGTTCAGAATCTCTCTTCTCATAACTGCATTTAGTAGGGCCCTATGATCTCCGTAATGCAGGAAACACGGACAGGATCGTGGAATCCAGTCATTAAAACAGAATTTACAGTTTAACACGGAATGTCATGGAATTTGCCAAAGTTTGGATGAATTAAAAGTACCTCATTATACTTCAATCAAATCACGATATGGACTAGTATCTGTGAATATTAAGGGAAAAAAGCATTTAAACTATGAATGGTTCATGTTCTGTGTCTCTGTGTGAATGAATGGTGCTACTGAAGCTTGCTGTGATTTCAGCGTCTGTCGTCTCTCTAAATGAAGACATAAATACATGAACAACATCCCAGAACTGCTCTGAGTCACTTCATCAGCATTTAACCCTTTCATTAGAACTAGCCTCATATGTGTGCACGGAAACACGTCAAAATACAAGTCTGGTTTAACTTGGAGACATTGTGGCAGAAATATATTACTATCATTCAGTAGAATAATACTGCTGCTACTACTGTTGAAAAATTCATAAAACTTTATTTTATAAGGAATAATCACACAATATTTCTTCCGTGTTTTAATTTGATTAGAAAATCCCATTTATTGGCTAAAAAACTAAATGTGTTTAATGCCTTCATTTGATAACCAGGAAAATGTAACTAAACAACACAGAATTTCATAAGGCTATTGTAAGAATAAATAAAAATAGTTTGTATGCATTTAAATGCTAAAACAGGGTTTGGTAACAACTATAAGTTGTGAAAAAATAAAACATTTCATAGGGCCCCTAAACATTTTTGTTAAAGTTTTAATAAACTGATGTTAAATTATTAATTAAAATCATGACGCATATATTAGACATGCTTTTTAATTTCATATTATGTTTCATAGGGCCCTGATTTAGATATTTGAATTCCCGCTTCTGTACATTGATAAGTGTGATGTGGCTGGATCTGGTGGTGTGACGGTTTGTGTTGGGTTTGTGTGCAGCACGGAGATCTCTCTGAAGCAGCGTCTGGAGTACATCTCCAGAGCCATCCTCTCCGCCAAGAGCTCGTCCTGCGTCTCTTCACTGGGAGCCGACGGAGAGTTTCTGCATGAGTTAGAGGAGAAGATGGAGGTACGGACACGGCTGCTGAGGACCTTCAGTGAAACAGCCGTTAACATGATTTACAACAAAACAATCTGATTGTGATTGTTTCTTATAAAAGCTGTGATTGTAATTCAAAAAATATTTGTAGGGCTGCACAATTTGCCAATAAATCCACATTTATATATGATAAATGACCAATTATACATCAATATCCCTATATGTGTGTGTATATACACACACACACACACACACACAATATTTTTATTATAATATAAAATATTAAACAAAATAAGAACTATTATTGTAATATTTAACTGTAAAGTAAAACAATGAGCATTTACATTTAGTCATTTAGCAGATGCTTTTATCCAAAGCGACTTACAGAAGCAATCAAAACCAATAAAAGAGCAATAATACACCAGTGCTGTAACAAGCCTCAGTTAGATTAACACACTACACTAGCAAGGATTTTATTTCGTTTTATGATAAATAAAAAGAAAACCTATAGAAAAAGAATAGAGCAAGGTAGAGTTAGAGGCCTTTTTTTCTTTTGTTAATTGTATAATAAAAAGAAAACAAATAGAATACACAAAGATTAGAAAATCTAGTGTTAGTTTATTTTATTTTTTTTAGAAAACAAGCAGTTTGTAAATGAATAGAGTGCAAGTATTTTTTAAGAATAGAATTAGAATAGAGTTCGAAGGTCAAATAAAGATGGGCAGGTCACTCAATCCAGGGATTTAAGAAAAATAATTCATTAATATTGTAAATTACTCTTGTTGTCAGCAGTTTAACAATGAAAAAGCTTTTTTTGAAATAAGGATAAATATAAGGATATATATTTGAAGCTTAAAATTAAAAAACTTAAATATAAATTAGAAATGTTGTCATGGCAACTAATTTACAATTTGTTGAGGTAGTAAAATTGCAACAACAAAAAAACTACAAAAATAAAGCTATATAGAAATATTTAAATAAAATAATAAAAATGACAAGAATTGTTTTTTTTATTTTACTTATTTATATATTTTTTACTTTTAAAAAATGAACCAACTAAACAGTCAAGATCAGTAATAATTATTTTATTTCTTTTTCGAAAGATTAACCATAACTGTTTGTTTTTTGTTACTTATTTTAAAGCTTCTTTTAATTAAACTTTAATTGCACAATCAGAACCAAGTTTTGTTAGTGCAACTAACCATATGTTTCAGCTAAAGTATTAAGAAAAATGAAATGAAAAATAAAGCAAAAATGACATTTAAAAAAATAATAAAAATGACAAAAGCAGATCAAATGACGTGAACTAAGCTTAGAATGTAAACTCTCAGAATAACACTTGCTCTGCAGCGTTGAGAACATCAGATCAGCAGCTGCTGGCATGTAATGAACACAGATGTGCTCTGCTCTGCGCATGTCTTCGTTTAGTGGAGTTGCAGCCTTTGTGATTTGATAACTGCACAGTTTCAGTTTTATTTTGCTGATTCGTGCAGCTCTAAATCAGTTTTGGCTGTAACGCTGCTCTGATTCTTTAGGTGGTGCGGATTCAGGTGCAGATCCAGGACACGCTCCGCAGACAGTATTCCCAGCATCCCTCGGTGCAGGGAGCCATGACACAGCTGGACTCCGAGCTCATGGACATTACCAAGGTAAAATTAATGCAAGTTCAACTTTTAAAAAACATGTCTCCAGACTATGTGGCGGGGGGGGGGGCATCTCATGCACATCTCATGTTTTTAAACAGAAAAAGCACTCTTTGTGGCTTTCGTCCTTTTTTATTAATCATACATGATGTTTTGTTTATAAATGTTTAAGCAACTTAATATGTGACCATAAACCACAAAACCAGTCATAAGGGTAAAATTTGTTTTTATTGAGATTGATACATCATCATCAGCTGAATAAATAATCTTTCCATTGATGTATGGTTTGTTATGATAGGACAATATTTGTCTGAGATACAACTATTAGAAAATCTGGAATCTGAGGGTGCAAAAAAATCTAAATATTGAGAAAATCTCCTTTAAAGTTGTTCAAATGAAGTTCTTAGCAATGCATATTACTAATCAAAAATGAAGTTTTGATATATTTACGGTAGGATATTTACTAAATATCTTCATGGAACATGATCTTAATATCCTAATGATTTTTGTCATAAAAGAGAAATGTATAATTTTGATCCATACAATGTATTGTTGTCTATTGCTACAGATATACCTGTGTTACTCATGACTGCTTTTGTGCTCCAGGGACACATAATTGTTTTATAAACATTATTCAGTGTTTTACAGATAGTGATGTTATTTTATTGCTTTAATCAACATGCATTAGTAATATTTTGCTCGATGCGTCCTTGTGGCGTTTTTCCCCCCTAACTGAAATTGTGCCTTCGAATATTTAAAAATGTATAATATTTAAGTGCAAAGCTGGAGTTTAGTCTTTCAGCGGTTTCGACAGCCCTATTATTTAATAAGCATGTTGTGTTGGTCTCTGCAGCTGTATGGTGAGTTTGCGGATCATTTCCGGCTGTCGGAGTGTAAGCTGGCCATCATTCACTGCGCCGGACACTCGGACCCTATCCTGGTGCACTCGCTGTGGCAGGAGATCACAGAGAAGGGTGAGAGCTCTCGCTGACGTCTTCCTCTTCCTGTGCCGTGGGGCGCTGCGTCTGACGGCTGCTGTTGTGTTTCAGAGCTGAGCGACAGTGTAGCCATGAGCCCGGCGGACCGCATGACCGCTCTGAGCCTGAAGCTCGTCTCGCTGGGGAAGTTATACGCGGGAACACCTCGATACTTTCCATTAGGTAATGATTTCATTTTCCACTCAAGTCGAGGCTGGGGTATACAGTATATCTGAGATAATATGGTAAGTGTTGTGGTAATTGAGTATATCACACAAACACACCCAGAGAGTGCACGCACCTGATTTATTATTCTATTAAAACTCTAAATCCAAGGCATTCTCAATTGTAGGTGGCAAAAATGGCTCTGTGTATGCATTTTATATTTATTCAATTTAATATAGTAAATCTATAATATCACACAAAGAGTGCAGTTTGTTCTCCAGATATCAGCATGATAACACATGTAATAATCATTTTATACAAGTATAATAAAGTTAGCATTAAGTGACTTAGATTTTGGACACAATATTGCCTGTTTTTGATCAATTTTGCCAACAAAAATAGTTCCAAACAACGATCACAGCACTGTTTTGCATCTCTGAGTGATGGACAGTGTTCACTTATTTAATGAATCAGCTTTTGAATGAATCGGTTGAATAAATGATTCAGTGATTCACTCATTAACAGAGTCAATGCTTTGTTCCTGAATGAATCAGTCGTTTGAATCTGTCGAGGCGACCGCATTTCAGTCAGAATGAGCTGCATGATGGTGTTTTTGAAAAAGAACTTAAAACTTAATTGAACCTCCAAATGTTTCTTAGAGTGGACAAGCCAGTGTTTATTTTTGACTAGAGTACATTGGAGTTTATTTATTTCATTTTAGTTTACTTCAGGTAAGCGGACTTCACTAAAGAGACAAATGTTTATTTCTGAGTACCTACATTGGAGTTATCTCATTTTAGTTTACTCTGTTAAGCTGGCTGCACTAAAGAGAGAAATGTTTTATTCTGACTAGTCTATATTGGAGGTATTTATTTCATTTTAGTTTACTCCGGTATGCTGACTGCAGTAAAAATGTGAAGCCAAAGTTAATAAAGAAAAAGTTAAGTCAAGTTATTGTTATTATTGAGTTAAGTGAATCTATAGTTCCTTAGCAACACTGGTAAGATGACATGAACCCTACCTCCACAGCAAACCAAACCGAACCGGACCGAGCCACTGGTGTATCGTTACACCTATTGTTTATGCATCTGTAACTGCAGTTTAAATGTATCCATGTCCCCGCTGAGATACATGTGTAAATCCATCTAAATGCTGTTTCAGATGCAGATTCCAGAAATGTTTTCTTATGTTGGAATGAAAGGCACTAAATGCCGCCTCTTATTCTTACCCAAGGATACAAGATGGGAGAAAGAGTTAAAACTGAACACAACCTTGCTACTCTGTGTTTTTTTATATATGTATGTTTATTTGCTCCTTTTCCATTTTGCATTTACTTGTACTTTTACTTTCAGTACTCAAGCATGTTTAATATGTGATCTTCAGACTTCCTGGTGAAGTTTCTGGAACAGGAAGTGTGCCGGTTGAACTGGGACGTGGGTTTTGTCACCTTCACCATGCAGGAGATTGGAGTTCAGCTTCCACGACTGCTGGAGGTTTACGACCAACTCTTCAAGACACGGGTCCGAGAAATTAATGAAAAACTATTGCACTGTTTAGATTTTATTTCAATCTTCAAGCCCACAGGCTGAATATCAAATTTCACTTCTCATAATCCTCTTAAGGATTGCTTTACAGAAAATATACATTTATTTACTTTTACTTACTTTACTTTTAGTCATTTAGCAGATGCTTTTATCCAAAGCGACTTACAAATAAGAAAACGTAACTAAAAGTTAACACTCTGTAAATACTATACACACATTTAAGAAAATACAGAAATTAAATAAAATTGACAAATGCATACAACAACATTTCAATAGTAAACATATAAAGGGAAAAAATAAAAATAAAAGCGATACTAATATCCTGTGCCGGTGTCCCAGCCCGGTGGAGTCTCACGGTAGAGTCGATGGTCTTCACAGTAAGAGGCTTCACACGACCGCTGCCGCGGTATAATAACCTTTTTATACCAATCTAACAAATCACTGCTAGACTTCAGCTGAACCCGCTTTCCTATTAATCACTAAAACTGGCCAAGCAAGTGCACACACTGACAAGATACGCGATACAGTACGAGACCAAACGCGATTTCAGCAACTCTCAATACAGTAAACAAAATAAGCGTTTCCTAGCAACGGCAACTGCGCTAAACACTGAGACAAATAAATACACTTCGGCTGACAGACTGCTTCTCTTAAAGACTATTTCATTACACTGCCTTCTCCTGTTTATCAACTAAAAATGGCCAAGCAAGTATTTATTATTTATCAACAGTTTGTATTGAGAAGATGGCGCCGTTGTGTTTGGTCAGCCGTCTGTCGCTCTCTCTATTATGGATTCTATTCAGTATTTTCTGCCTCTCGGTGATTGAGATGTGGCCGACAACCTTCGTCTACGATCGACAAACGTTGCTAGATATTGGGACCTCAGTTGCTAACATTGGCTACGATATAAGGAGTGGTTCTCATTCGCACTACTCATCATTCCGGATGAATATCCCGGAGCACCTGTGTCTCGCTCCAGCTTATTTATCAGATCTTTTAGGTTGTCATGATCCGTCCAGGGCACTTATATCCGGCACCTTGAGTGCTTTCTGTTCGTGGATCGAGGTTAAAACATCGTGGAGACCCTGCTTTTGTGAGAGCGGGCCCTAAACTCTGGAATAGGCTCCTGGCATCAATCCGAACGGCGTCATCACTCTCCTCGTTCAAATCTAAACTTAAAACACATCTCTGATTGTGGGTTTTTAACGTATTTCTCAAATTTCATGTATGCTGTCTTATAAATTGTTATAGATCCTGTTTTTATTTGAGCTTATACGGATCTGTTCAGCACTTTGGGCAACCTTGGGTTGTGTTTAAATGTGCTTTAGAAAAAAACAATTAATTAATTATTAGTATTAAGCACATTTATTGAGTTATTATTATTCAAATTGGTCTTATCAATTTCTTATTTCATTTTTATTTTTACATTATTTATTTATTAGTCCATAATCCTCTTAAGGATTGATTAATGGTAGTAATATATTAATTTATTTATGTTTTGTTTTAAATTATAAATTTAATTTTAAATAAAAAGAAAAGAAAGATTCCTTATGTTATTAATTTAATACATTTTGAATTTATTAATCTGTAATACTGTTAAGAATGGCTTTATTTACTCATTTTAAAAATATTTTGTATTTTTTAATTTTTCATTATTTTATTTATTGATCCATAATACTCTTAAAAAATGTTCATGTTTTAGTTTTTTAATCTATTTATCATAAGGATAACTAAGCATTAATTATATATTTATTTATTTTTCTAAATTCCATATTTATTTAATAAATTAATATTTTAT
The DNA here is from genome assembly GCF_936440315.1 of Barbus barbus. NCBI lineage: Eukaryota > Metazoa > Chordata > Actinopteri > Cypriniformes > Cyprinidae > Barbus > Barbus barbus. The sequence goes on along the minus strand of NC_136725.1, from coordinate 24,452,474 downwards.
TTATTAGTCCATAATCCTTTCAAAGATTGCTTAACAGTAGTTATATATTTCTTTACTTGTGTTTTATAATTATATAACATTTAATTGTGATTACACTTGCTTAACAGTGGTGGTTTTTATTTTGTTTTACTTTTTATTTTTCTAAATTTCATATTCATTTATATGTTAATTATTATTTTTTTAATTATTATTATTATTATTGTATTTAAAAGAAGTGTTTGTCGTGTAACTTGAGATGGCATCTAAACAGTGCGAGGAGTAAACAAACCCAAAAATATGTAAATGTTGATAATAATAATAATTTCTGTGCTTCACCCAGGACCCATGTTGGCAGCGCCTTAAGAAGCCGCTGCACCTGGTGGAGTGCATCCATGTGCTCCTGTCAGGATATGTGAATGACCCCAGCCGAGTGCCCACCTATGACCGGTAACATCTGCCCACCACACCTTCTATATATTACATTGTTCACATGTGTCCCTGCAGCACAGAAGCAGTCATGAGTAGCACAGGTATATCTGTAGCAATAGACAATACATTATGGTGTTGGACGAGGAGACACCACCCCTCACAATGTAGAGCGCTTTGAGTGCTTAGAAAAGCAGAAAAGTGCTATATAAATGTAATGAATTATTATTATTATTATATGGATCAAAATTATACATTTCTCTTTTATGACAAAAATCATTAGGATATTAAGATCATGTTCCATGAAGATATTTAGTAAATTTCCTACCGTAAATATATCAAAACTTCATTTTTGATTAGTAATATGCATTGCTAAGAACTTCATTTGAACAACTTTAAAGGAGATTTTCTCAATATTTAGATTTTTTTGCTCCCTCAGATTCCAGATTTTCTAATAGTTGTATCTCAGCCAAATATTGTCCGATCATAACAAACCATACATCAATGGAAAGATCATTTATTCAGCTTCAGATTATGCATAAATCTCAATTTCAAAAAATTTATCTATATGACGATTGGTTTTGTGGCCAAGGCAGTGTTGCCAAGTCTGTGGTTTTCCTGCAGAATTGTGCTTCTTTAACACTGTTGTCGCGGGTGGTGTTTGATGTCCACAGGTTGAAGTGATCCCAATAACCTCATATTTAGCCCCTGGAGTGCGCATTTACCAGGGGGAGCCTGCCAAAAAATGTGTATTTTACACCCCGGAATGCAATTTTTACTGGGGGACCCCCCACAAAATGCGATTGAGCTAGTTTTTAGTAGCAATTGGGTGGGTTTTGTTGTGAAAAAGGGTCACATTTTATTGTGACCCACTCTTTCCTTGATTGCAGACGGAGGTTTACTAACACTTGCCTGGATAACATCTGCGGGTATCTGGTGGAGCTGCAGTCCTTGAGTCCAAACGCAGCTCTGCAGGACATTATACGCAACTTCAAATGCCTTCAGGCCAAACTGGAGAAGCTCCATTGATGACCGTGAAGGGCTTGCCAGCGGTCATTTTGTTCTTGATGTCATCTGATGGACACCCTGATACTACAGCAGCCTGACACCTCATCGCTGCAGGACTTCAGTCTTTATATTTACTGATCATGAATAATCACTCATGCAGCCATGGAGAAACCCAATAGACGGATTAAATAAACACTTCTCATATGTATTCTTCAATTTGCATAAGTTGTTGTGGTCATCAGCAGATGTGAAGGTGTTTAATACAGTTCTAATTAATCATTGGTGTCTGTTCATAAACTGTCCGAGGAGGCGCTTATTCTAGATGTTTTCTGCTGAAACACTATCTGTGGTTGGTAATGTCCCCACGGATGTTTCTTGATGGAGATGTGGTGAAGGTGGATGTGATGAAGGAAACATCATGCTCTCGTCTGCTTTCTTCTAGTCGTCAGGTTCAACAGGGCAGTCTTTTATGAAAAGGACACATTTTTATGAAAGCCTGAATCTTTTCAACCATCTCTTCTAGTTTTGTGTAATATGTATTGCAAATGATTTGAAAATAATAAAAAGAAAAAGTTTTGTTTTAAATTACAATTGTGCAAACTGTGTAATTTTCTGAGGAATAGTTTAACATTTAAAAAATAATAACTTATTTATGATTTAAATGACAAATTATATACACACACACACAATATTGATTATAATTTTTAATGCATAAAAATGACTAATGTATGATTTTAAATCAAGTTTATATCGTGTAAATTCTAAATGCAAATGATAATTTTGTGTAGATGTTCATATACTAATAGTTTACAGTACGTTTTGCACATTTGTTTTGCTGTTTTACAAAGACTGCGTTCAGATTACTGTAATTTTATTATACTGTCCAAAAAAAAATATTAGGCTAATTATTTTTTCAAAGTGTATATCTGGAGCGATTTATTTTATTTTCGATATGATGCTGATGCTTCTAAACTGAACTTTTAAATTATGAAATGTATTAAATTAATTACTGAGTAATATGGGTAATGATACCCATATTTGCTTTATATTTGAAACGCATTTGAACATTCAGTGTCCCTTAATTGTAACTTATTAGGTTATATTTTTGTTTACACGGTTAAAATAGTGTTTACTGTAGTGGTAACCATGGAAATCTACAAATATACAATATTTATAATATATATATACAAGTATAGTAGTATAAATATAAAAACTATTTATAGTTGCAGAATTTTGTTTAAATGTTATTGAAGTTACAGAAGAACTTTCAATGTCTTATTAAAGCATTAACGACATTAACTTATAATTAGCAATTCAATATTTATGAATCTTTGTTAACATTAATAAAAATACAGCTGTTCTTTGTTAATTCATGTTGGCTCAGGTCCATTAATGTTAACAGAAACTACTTTGTTTTATTAATTTCATTAACAAATGTTGAAATTAGCGTTAATAATAATGTTTTATAATAATTTCTCATCGTTAGGTCATGTTAACCAATACAACCTTATTGTAAAGTGCTACCGAATTCAATTCATAAATAAAAGAGAAATGATCTAATTATAATCAATATAAGTATATATATACACGTTATATTGACTAATTATATTTCGCAAAATATTATATATTATAAATGGGTGTTTCTGCAACTACAGGCACTTTTAAGTCCCAGCAGTGACATTTTTGATTTATGTTAAATGTTTGTCATATGATGCTTTCTAAATATATTCACAGTGTCATTACACACCTTGACAAAAAATATGATTAATGTGATTTAATATAAAATTATGAAGCATTTATAGGCCCAAACACCAACTCTGGTCATAATGTTGAGATGTGTAACACAAGCTAATTGAATTACAATTTGACATTATTTGAAATGGAATTGTTTAATATGCATATTCATTTATGTCATCTTAAATTGTTTTATTTTTTCAACTAAATGTGCCTGTGCCACACTTTTGAGTCCTTACCGCAACAATGAAAAAAGGCTTTTATTATGACATTTAATCAAAGACAAACCAGTCTAGTTTCTACATTGCTGGCTGATTGGGTCGCCTCACTCACAAGATCCCCAAAATATAAGGGAAACATCATCTTTTCTGTGTCAGTATTTATGGTGTGTCCTTACCATACAGCTTAGTAATTCTGTACTTTGAACTACAGTTTAAAGATAAAAGTGTATTACTGTTTACTGCAGCAAATTTAGGTGTTGCGGTAAAGACCTTGTGCTGCAGTAGAGTCAAGTTCAAGGTTTACTGTATATTAAACTTCAAATATTCAGTCTAAATGCTTTCTTACTGTTGTTCTGTACAGTAGCCTGTTTTTGATTTCATGGCACTTTAACATTGTGTCCTTACCGACGCAAGATGGCATTATTTTTATTTGCAAAAAAATATATTTTAACACTTAAGTTGAGATGATTTACATATTCAAATTGAAACATCTGTAATAAAAAGCTAAATATGTTCTCTTTAGTGTGCATGGAAACAATTGGCATCTAAGGGTACTGACTAAATCTTACACGGCACACAGAAAACCATCAAATCACTTATTTTTTAATATCAGTATTTATAAAACTGCACAAAAATTAAAAAAGCTATTGAAATATATTAGATTTTTATAGAAATTAAAAAATAAAAATGTATATAATGAACGTTATTGCAACATCGCGGTAAGGACATTTTGTAAGAAGAGTTGAAAAACTAAAAATAAACCAGATTAAAATCTTTATGACGCCATGCAATTTTGTTGACCTTTTTTAATATGTATTACAGACTCTGATGGTTAAAATTAAAATTCTTTTTCAATTTTGGAGAGTCAAAAGTGCCCATAGTTGCAGAAACACCCAAATATACTTTAAATATGTTAATTATAATGTGCTGTCCTTCTTTGTTTTTGTAAATAACATGTACATACACAAATACATGCTGATGAACATCCCGAGAGATCAGATTAAAGTAGTTTCATGAACCAGTTGTTCACAAACTGCTCCAGTGTGTCTGGAAGATCCACCAGAGGTTAATGAAGAGGACATCGTTGGGTCACAGTTGAGATCTGGATTTGGGAAGAGAGAGTAAACCCAGCCGGAAGTTCCCTGTAATGCAGTCAAGCAGAAAAACGCTCTTATTGATGACTCAACCCAGGCTTGAACCTCCATCTCTGAGTTGTTTCACTCCTGAATCCGATTTGGAAAAGACTCTTGTTTTGCTTGTAGATCCAGTGTTTGGCAGTCAACTTTATAAAGTACTGATGCTATCACGGTCACATCACAGAAATCTCCTGCTATACTGAGAATGAACCCAGAACAAGTAGTGGATGCATTTTCATTTACACAATACAAACATTAATTAAGCACATGATTCCCTCTATTTTTCTGATTCTACATTGCAAATGGTTTGAAAATAAAACTAAACAACGTTTAATCAAGTGAAACTTTCAGTTGATTATCAGCATATTTGAATGCCTTTTTTATTTATTTAGGGCTTTACAGTATGAATGTTAAAGTGTCTGAGTGAGACGACACAACAGTCAAAAATATATTTTTAATCTAGTAAATCCTGACATAGGACATAATAGACATAATAGACAAAAATCTATTGTTTAATGGAACAGTTTATTGATCCTTTAGACAAATCTAAACAAAGTTTGCATATGTGATTTTATTGAGTATCATATTTGATGCATCAGGCTTTTATGGCTCATCATTATATAATACAGTGAGAATATCTATTGAACAAGATGGTGCTGCAGATGGCTGCTACTGTGCTTTGCTCTGTTTTTGTTTGTTTTTCCTGTTTTTTGTTACTCAGATACGATCAGTTTTACCAGGGATGACCAGCTGAACATTCAGCAGAACACACTACAAAATCTTTTACCGGATTTTGACTATTCGGACGTTTTGCTGGACATTGTAGTTGGCGGAGCCGTAGCTCTGGTCAAACGCTTCAGGTTTTTACATCAATGAGAGGTGGTGTACAGATGTAACTGTGTTAAAGAAGATGTGCTGTTCAGATCTAGAAACGCTCTTCATTAACTGCAAGCCGTTCTATTCGCCGCGGGAGTTCTGCTCGTTCATTCTCGTGAGTGTCTACATTCCACCGCAAGCGCACGTGAGCACAGCTTTACAGAAACTCACTGATCTGATCACAGAGAGTGAGCAACAACACCCGGACTCTGTTTTAATCATTCTCAGGGACTTTAATAAAGCAAATCTCTCCCGCAAACTGCCAAAATACAGACAGCACATCACGTCCCACCAGAGACAGTAATATATTGGATCACTGTTACACAACAATAAAGGACACATATCACTCGGTTCCACGAGCAGCTTTAGGACTCTCTGATCACTGTTTGGTTCATCTTATTCCAACCTACAGGCAGAAACTTAAATCTGCTAAACCTGTATTAAGGACTGTTAAAAGATGGACTAACGAAACAGAGCGGGATTTACAAGCCTGTTTCGACCTGACTGATTGGACTGTTTTTGAAGCTGCTGATGATCTGGACGAGCTCACAGAGACTGTAACATCTTATATCAGTTTCTGTGAGGATATGTGCATTCCTACCAGGACTCATCTAATCTACAACAATGACAAACCATGGTTCACTGCAAAACTCAGACAGCTCCGTCAGGCCAAAGAAGATGCTTACAGGAATGGGGATAAAGTCTTGTACAAACAGGCCAAATCCACACTGGAAAAGGAGATCAGAGTGGCAAAGAGGAATTATTCTGACAAGCTCAGGAACAAATTCTCTTCCAGTGATTCTGCTTCAGTTTGGAAAGGTATGAAAGACATCACCAGTTACAAGGCACCATCCCCCAGCGCTCTGGAGAATCAACAACTAGCAGATGACCTGAATGAGTTTTATTGTAGGTTTGAAAAAACACCCCACACCCGCCCTGAACACCTCTCCACACAACCATTCACACCTCAAGCAACCCCCCTCTCTCCCACACCTACAATTCAGATCAGTGAAGATGATGTGTGCCAGGTCTTCAGGAAGAACAAAAGAAGGAAAGCACCTGGTCCAGACGGTGTGTCACCAGCCTATTCTGGTGCTAAAATCTTCACACAGATCTTCAACAGATCACTGGAGCTGTGTTAAGTCCCCTCATGCTTCAAACGCTCCACCATCATCCCCGTCCCAAAGAAACACAAAATTACTGGACTTAATGACTACAGACCTGTGGCTCTAACATCTGTGGCCATGAAATCATTTGAAAGACTGGTTTGGCTTATCTGAAGGACATCACTGGACCCTTACTGGACCCCCTGCAGTTTGCCTACAGAGCAAACAGATCTGTGGATGATGCAGTCAACATGGGACTGCACTTCATCCTGCAGCATCTGGACAGACCAGGGACTTATGTGAGGATCCTGTTTGTGGACTTCAGTTCCGCTTTTAACACCATCATCATGGAAACCCTTCAAAATAAACTAACTCAGCTCTCCGTCCCCACCTCCGTCTGCCAGTGGATCAACAGCTTCCTGACAGACAGACAGCAGTTAGTAAAGCTTGGTAAATTCACATCCAGCACTCGAACCATCAGCACTGGAGCTCCTCAGGGCTGCGTACTCTCCCCACTGCTCTTCTCCCTCTACACCAACGACTGCACATCTAAAGACCCCTCTGTCAAGCTCCTGAAGTTCGCAGGCGACACCACACTGATCGGCCTCATCCAGGACGGTGACGAGTCTGCTTACAGACAGGAGGTTAAGGAGCTGGCTGTCTGGTGCCGTCTCAACAACCTGGAGCTTAACACGTTCAAAACTGTGGAGATGATAGTGGACTTCAGGAGAAACCCCCCTGCTCTCCCCCCACTCACCATCATGAACAGCACTGTGACTGCAGTGGAGTCATTCAGATTCCTGGGCACCACCATCTCCCAGGACCTGAAGTGGGATATTCACATTGAGTCTATTGTCAAAAAGGCCCAGCAGAGGTTGTACTTTCTTCACCAGCTGAGGAAGTTCAACCTGCCACAGGAGCTGCTGAAACAGTTCTACTCTGCCATCATTGAATCCATCCTCTGCACTTCAATAACTGTCTGGTTCAGCTCAGCTACCAAATCTGACCTCAGAAGACTACGGAGAGTAGTCCGGACTGCTGAGCGAATCATTGGTACAACCCTCCCCACTCTCCAAGAACTGTACTTATCCAGAGTGAGCAAAAGGGCTGGTAAAATCACTCTGGACCCCTCACATCCAGCACACTCCCTCTTTGAACTGTTACCGTCTGGTCGACGCTACAGAGCTCTGAGCACCAGAACGACCAGACACAGGAACAGTTTCTTCCCTCAGGCAATACATCTCATGAACACTCAACAATAAACGTGGAACACACAACTAATACATTATCCATTCAACACACTCACTTATTTTATTTTTATTTTCTCATTTCTAATTTGCACATACTTGACCTGTACATACATAATTCTCTATATTATATATTGTGTTTTTGCTGCTTTGTACATTGCCTTTTGGTTAATTGTTGTTATTCTTTTATTATCTGTGTCCTGTCCTGTTGCTGTCTTTCTGTTGCACTGTGGAGCTTCTGTCACTACAACAAATTCCTCGTGTGTGTAAACATATTTGTCCAATAAAGCTCTTTCTGATTCTGATTCTGATTCTGATATAGAGGAAAAAACAGCTCATTGTTTCAAATGGAGCATAATGCTATTTGGTGCAGATATTTATATGGACAAAAAGTGAAATTCTGAAGCTTGTAAATCAATGAGATGTTTATAACAGTACAGCAGATACTTACATAAAATGATCTAAATATCAGCAGTCATGCTATATCTCCAGTAATATGTCTCAGTAAGATGAGATGTAAATGATCCAAACATATAATG
>NC_136725.1:24391702-24439202 GCF_936440315.1 Barbus barbus | reverse complement strand
ACCTGGTAGATTTACCCAAATCCAATTATATCTCATGTTTAACCACTACAGAGACATCAGAGCCAGCGGCAGATGTCAGAGGCACTAGCCGAGGTGATGATACATGAGCACTGAGCGCCTGGAGCTCCGAAATCAGCTAAGCACATTTTCAAATAGGCGCTGTTTTTATTAATAAAGCGCAGATTTGAGTTTTAAACAACTACATCCTTGCCTGAAATACTTTTAAAACTACATTTCATGACACAATAACAGTAATACTTCAAAAAATTCTGTGAATATGGCGGTTGAAATACAGTGCTGCGTGAATTCAACCAATCAGCAATCAGCATTCAATTTAAATATTTAAATATGAAATAAATGTATATTTTAAATATATATTTTTAAAAATATTATAAATATTTTTTTAATCATTAAAATAACTTTATAGAGATGCATAATATAAAATACAAATATTTTACAAGTAGAATTAAATACATTTCATCCTCAAATTCCCATTAATTGAATGCAAAAACATATATTATAATATAATATAAAAATTATTTAAATTCTATTGTAAAAAGTAAACATTATGGTAATATTTGATGCATATATCTTATGCTTATGTAGATAAACATTTGTAGCATTTATAATGTTTTACAGTCATGAAAATGATTATATTTTACAAGTGGAAAATGAATCCTATTTTCGTGATGTATATTTTTTTTGCATTTTACAATTTCTTGTTGTTAATTATAATTAAGCACATTTTATTCCTATTAATTTATTGCAAAAATAAAATTGAAATCACATTTTCCATACAAAGGCTATTTTTAAACAGGCCCTGGATCTCTGGTCCAATCAGCTAAATGCAGCCAGATGCTGGGTATTTTTGTTCTTGTCTTTTTCCTTGAAATCCTCCTGAAAGTGGAAGCCAATTGTCTCGAGATGTTGAACTGTAATTGACTGAGCCCGAGTGCGGTTTACTAAAGCGCCACGCAACATTAACGAGTTCATCAGCCCAGGTACGGTGGCATCTTTTTACCAGCAGAGCGGCCAAAGAAAACACATGTGGAGCCCATAAAGCCGCTGACCCGCAGAGGGTAACAGGAATTGACACGATGGCCGTGTTTTCTTCTTCTCTGTGCTCTCACAGAGTCATTGACACCGTTTACAGCCTCTCCAGGACCGCAGCGCTCAATCTGACTCTAATTGTGCTCAATTCTCTCTCAAACAGCGCAGAGATGATGAATCGCTTCCAACTGGACTCGGTTTGCACAGATTACGCTGTTCTCTTGTGCTTGTACTGTATTAGCACACACATGGGTCACATTACACACCACAACAAAGAAATACAGCTTGCTTTAAAATTGAGACTTTTTAAGACCTTTAATACTTTTTGCTTTTGTTTTTTTAATGACAGTGAAGCAATGCAAAAATAATGATATATTATTCTGATTGTATTTATGCATCATGGGACTGTTTGTAGTGCAGCTTATAATTTATTTAAATAAAAAGTTAGTGCATTAAAGTGATGAGAATGAAAGAAAAGTAAAATGTCGGGATGAACTATTTTACTAACATTTTTAAGACCATTAATATATTTGACCTTATTTTCATGAAAAGTAAGCACATTGTTAGAATAAAATAATTTTTAATAAATATGATTAATTATTATAGGAATAGAATATCATACCATATATATCACACCAAAGTAATACAATAAAAATATTATTTAAGTATTAACCAGCCTGTCTATTTGAAGAAAATACAGCCTTATTACCATTATCTTATTACCATTAATAGTTCCTATAAAGCAAGATAACATTTTAATTATATAAATATATATATATATATAAACCAATATTGTATATTACATCAGTTTTAATATAATGATTTTAATATTTTAATTAAAATTATTTATATATAAAATATTTATACTTTTGCCAAAAAGCGACTGTTGGAGTTATGTTTTTGTAAATAAAGTCTTCATATTGAGGTCTTCTGAAGCGAAACAATCAGTCTGTGCAAGAAACTGAACATTATTTACAAGGTTATTACCTGTAACCCAGAGCCTCAGGCAAACAGGGAAATACTGAATGTGTCCCTGCAGCACAACAGCAGTCATGAGTAACACAGGTATATCTGTAGCAATAGCCAACAATACATTGTATGGATCAAAATTATACATTTCTCTTTTATGACAAAAATCATTAGGATATTAAGATCATGTTCCATGAAGATATTTAGTACATTTCCTACCATAAATATATCAAAACTTAATTTTTGATTAGTAATATGCATTGCTAAGAACTTCATTTGAACAACTTTAAAGGAGATTTTCTCAATATTTAGATTTTTTTGCTCCCTCAGATTCCAGATTTTCAAATATTGTCCTATCCTAACAAACCATACATCAATGGAGAGCTTATTTATTCAGCTTCAGATGATGTATAAATCTTAATTTCGATAAATGGACCCTTATGACTGGTTTTGTGGTCCAGGGTCACATGATAAATGACTTGCACCTCAGAGCGATCAGACGAAACACTGCTTTCTGAGGCGGATGCCTGTTATTTAGGAACGCAGTCGTTTAAGACAATTATACAGAAATATATTGATGACAGACTTTGCTCAGGCATTTCAGAATGACCAAAACAACATATAGATCGGTTCGCTGATTAAAGTTATCCCGTCTCATAGCGCAAACTCACATGACTTTTTCGATGCACATGGAGGAATTTATTCTGTAAATATGTTCCCATCATAGTTTATGCGCATTTTTTATGTGCATTTTCAGAATTTATGTGCATCTTGGCGTTTCCATCCAGGTTTTTAATGCGATATAGGTTTTTAATGTGGATGGAAACATGGCTAGTGACCGATGGAGGAACTGGAGCGCTGGACGAGTCATTCATCACAGGATCAGATACGCTGCTATGTTGGCTCATTTCCAGTCGGTGACTGTCAGATGTCTGAGTTTTGATTGAGTAACTAGTAGATCTGTGCTGCTCGAGCTGCGAACTGATTCAGACGCTTCACCAAAAACCAGAGATGTAACATTATTATCAATATCGCGATAGCAAAACTGTCTCGATGTTATCGTGGTCACATGACAATATGAAACGGTCCTCCGGGAAAAAGTTAGTTTTTAAAATATATTTAAACTTCTTATTCTAAAAGGTTTTAAAGTGGTGTTTTGGGTCATCATCTGTCAAAAGAACTCAAACCGAAAGCACAATATAATCTCTTCATCAAGTCTGTTTTTGCTGTGTTTTAAAGCGAAGCTGCACTTGGTTCAGACGGTCAGCTGTTTCTTGCACAGATCAGTCGTTTCGCTTCATAAGACCTCAATATATCATGTTCTCTGTATATGCTTTTATGACTCTCAAAGTGGCAGTAGCCATTGACTTACGTTTTGAACGATCCCTTTAATTATAAGGGTCAGAAAGAGACAAGGCAGTATGCGTCTTATGGATGCTTTTTGTCTGATTTGTGCTCAGTATCTGCTCTGCTTGTTCTCATGCTCGGAGGGTTTCTCAGTTCTCACGCTCTGTTTGTTTGCTGCATCTGGACGCTGTTTGTTGACTGAGGCGTAATGAGGTGTACATGAACTACATCAGAGAGGCCAGCGCACACTAAATATTGCACCTGGTCCTTCGGCCCGTCCGCAGACACGCTGTCCCTCTGTAATCAGTGTGTGACCGATGCTCGCGTCACTAATGTAGCGGGACAAACCGCTTCCACTGGCTTTGATTGGAATTAGCTTTCTCTCCTCTTCGGGTTCGTTATGCGCCATTGTGAGTGCATTTCAGCATCAGACATAAATATTGTTTTCTTCAATCATTGTCAATGTCTTGTTTTGCTGCTGAAAGATGCCAACTGGACGTCCATAACAGAAATACTTGAATGCAGTCAGTTTTATTATCATAGTTATTACTTCCACATGCGAGCACATTTGGCATACTCTATAGACACACTTGTGATTAGAACTTTCTGCTCACCAAGGCTGGATGAAATTTTTTAAAATATTGCAATTTAAGATAATGGTTTTCTGTGTGAATATGTGTTAAAGTGTAATGTATTTCTGTGATCTGCAGCTGTATTTCCAGCATCATTACTCCAGTCTTCAGTGTCACATGATCTTCAGAAATCATAATAATATACTGATTTACTGCTCAACAAACATTATTATTATTATTATGTAGAAAACAGTTATGCTGCACAATATTTCTGTTGAAACAGATACACTGGGGTAAGTGATATTTAGTTGAAAAACAAAAAAGTAATGAATATTTCTACTCATTACGGAGACATTAAATGGATCAAAAGTCACAGACTTTTATAATGTGGCAAAAGATTAAATAAATTAAATAATGCTGTTCTTTTGAACTTTCTATTCATCTGTGAATCCTGAAAAATAAAATGTATCCGAGTTCCCACAAAACTGTGAAGCACCACAACTGTTTTCAACATTGATAATAATAACAAGCATTATTAATAACTGAGCGCTAATGATAGTAATTCAGATTTGCATCACAGGAATAAATTACATTTGAAAATATATTCACACAGAAAACAGTTATTTTAAATTGTAATAATATTTCACAATTTCCAATGTATTTTTGATCAAATAAATGAAGCCTTGGTGAGAAGAAAAGACTCTTTCAAAAACATTAAAACACAAAAAATAAACACAACTAATAAAAAGAACAAGAGCACAAATAATAATAATTAAGCTTAAAAAATTATTAAAAACATTTTAGTATTTTAACAGTTTTTAGTTTTATATTTTATTTAATTTAACAAAAACAATATTTAATAGTTTTTGTGGGTGTTATTAGCGGTCAGTCATATTGGTCAGTAGCTCCAAGCAAACCATCTTTTGTTTCCTGTTTAGTCACTGACTGACAGGAAGCAGTTGTGATGCGTGATCGGAGTCAAATCATGCCAGATATCTGCTCTGAATTTGTGTTTTGTATCCCATGAGGCCAGTTGTGTGTCTTTGGGCGTCTTGAAGGTCAAATGAACAAATGCTGCAGTAAAGTATTCAGAACATATTTGTTATGATGCGGAGAATGAATGGCACGCTTTAATAATGCACTTTAAACAATGCAGCATGTGCTCATCATTACAGACCACCACTGACAGCTTTATTTATCCTCTCAGAATGACTTTATAAAAGCGTTCTGATGTTCTTCGATTGGACGCTCATTTCCTGTCTAAATGAACACTTTAAAGTCAACATTGGAAACATGTTCATTCAGTCGTTTTATTCATGTTAGGATGATATTTATTAGTAGTGGTGTTTAGTAAGAAAGATATTAATAATTCTAAAGTACCTTTTTTGATAATTTACGTTAATTAATCATCCATAGTAAGACCAAAAAATGTACTTTAATATATAGTCAGCTTTGTTGACATGCTGACATTAATTCAAATTATTTATTGGAATTTTATTCAGATTTGTATTTATTTATATGATTCAGTTATTTATTGTAATTTTATTTAGATAATAATTAATGCTACTTCTAATAATAATCAGTTCTTAATAATTAATAATTAGATATTATTTTTATATACACACAGTGCCCTCCATAAGTATTGGAACAGTAAAGACAAAATTGCTCTGTTGGCTGTGGAGTCAAGACATTTGTAAATATGATTAAAAGATGAATATGAGACAAAACTACAGAATGTCACATTTTATTATTAGCCGTTTCAACAAATTCATTCTGCTACTGTCATCATACATTAAGTCATCAGTAAAGTTGCGAGGGCCTGTTCCAGAGACAGCCATGCATGCCCATGCCATGACACCACCTCCACCATGCTTTACAGATGAGGCTGTATGCTTGGGATCTTTGCAAACTCTAATCTTGCCTTTCTATGTTTGGTGCTGGTCAGAGGTCATCTTGCTGGGTAGCATCTGTAATTCTGTGTCAAAGTCTCCTGAGGACAGTAGATTGTCAGAGCATCACCCCAGCTTTCTGGAAGTTGTTGGTGATTTTACAGACATGTCTTTTAGGATTCATTTTCACAGCTTTTATGATTTGTCTGTCATCAACTACTGTTGTTTTCTCAGTCGATCAGGTCGTTGTTGGTTGCTGGTGTCTCTGGTGGTTTCCAAACTCTTGATTTCTCCATGCCCTTTGTTTTTGCTAGAGCTCTAACTGACTTCCTCTTTTCTTTTAGCATCCAAATTACTTGCTTTTCTCTCAAAGTCAGCTCCCTCGTCTTCATCCTGGTTTGTGTATCATCATCGAATGCAAGATTCAGAATACAGAAGTAATGGATATAACTGATACGACACATTCCCTGCTTTTAATATCTGAAGAATTAATGCAACAGGACACAGCTGATCACTTAGAAAGACCTGTGAGGCAACTGCTCCAATACTTATGCTCACATCAGATAGAGGGATGAACTCTAAAAGTGCTGAACTTCTTAGCTGCTAAAACATGTATGTGTTGAAACGGCTAATAATAAAATGTGACATTCTGTAGTTTTGCCTCATATTCATCTTTTAATCATATTTGTAAATGTCTTGACTCCACAGCCAACAGAACAATTTTGTCTTTACTGCTCCAATACTTATGGAGGACACTGTGTGTATTAATATGATTCAAATTATTAATTGTAATTGTACAAATGTTATTTTTATTTATTTATTAACATGATTCAAATAATTCAAATTATTGATTATTTTTCTAGTATTTATTTATTTATTTGACTTCCAGATTGTTCCTAATGTATTAATATAATTCAAATTATTAATATAATTAAATTATTATTCAGTTATTATTTTTATTTATGTATTAATGTGATTCAATTATTTATTGGAATAATATTAAACTTTTATATTTATTTTATTAATATGATCCAAATTATTTATTGGATTTTATTTCAGATTTTATTTATTAATATGAACCAAACTTTTGGAATTGTATCCAGATGTATTAATATGATTCAAATGATGTATTGCCATTATATTTATATTTAATTTATATGATTCAAATTATCTATTGAAATTTCATTCAGATTTAAATTTTATTTATAAGTATTATTTAAATGATTTATTGGTATTTTACTTGGTATGTATGCGTTTATTTATGATTCAAACTATTTGTTTATTTATGTTAATTGTATTCCTATTTTTTTCATAAGTATGATTCAAATTGAATGTTGTTTAATTTGTGCTTTGCATGCTGTTGTAGGGTCACACAGCGATGCTGAACGATGGCTGCTGGCATCCCAAAATGAAAGAGGAGTTTCTGACCTGCTCCAATGACGGGTGAGTCGTCCAATGCGAATCCTTTCGTCTTATTAAGCTTGATTTCCACAGTCGTTAGAGCGCTGGCATTTAGCATTTAGTCTCGTTCTGTCGTGGCTCAGCACACGTTTGAGGTTAAAGTCGAGTGTTGAGCTTTGTTTCTGCAGGCATTTTGTGTTTGCATATTTGAGTATGTTCATGGCCTTTCTGAAAACCATTTGTTCTTGAGTTTTCCCAGGGGATTGTGGGTATTTCACTGGGCTTGTTGTGAGTGATTCAGTTTGATGTTAGTCACTGAAACTTTCCAAACCACATGAAGCCAAATGCATGATTGTCTTAATCAAATTTAACGTTTGTATAAGCTCTGAAATATATTCCTCAAACACAATCCATTCTTATAACTCATAACTTAAACAAAAGTGATATGTTTTTTGATCAGATTTTATTATTTTTATTTAAATATAATAACATGCAAGTCATGATGAAAGTGAGTCAGATGTAGTGATTCAGTGAGTCGTTTCTCAGACATTGTTTTGGCCTTTTCAAGAATCGCTCCATAAGTGTAATTTATTCATAAAAATCCATCTCTTTTTGTCTTCTTGACCAATTTAAGAATCTGTTCATAGGAGTCATTTATGCTTCTTTTAATGTTTTTATTTCATTTTAATATTGTTTCTGACATTCATCCAGTCACTAAGCGAGTCTGATTCAGAGAGTCATTTGTAAGTTCAGAAATAACTCAACATTTAGAAACAAACATTTAGAGACAGATTACAAAACATGTAAGCATTTAATTAATCAAATTTCACTGTAAACCTAATAAGCTAATGCTGAAGAGCTTTTTAAACAGATGAGTCCCCTCCAACATGTCTAAATATGAACTAGATCGACGTTTATCAGAGGGCATTTCCCACTACAGTTTTAAATGCTTCCTGTGAGCTAAACAAAGAATGTGTGAACATTCAATATAGTCAATATATCTAAAATATTCACAACAAACACCCTTTGAACATGAAACCAAGAAATGAGACCTACACTTTCCCTGCCTCTCCCCACAGCCTCTCAAATGTTTGTATGTCGTCTCTTTTAGGGCTAAGAATCTATTCATAAAAATCTGCTGTTTTGATCAAATTCCCAATTTTTTCAGTGGAAACACTTTTCCACTTTGAAACAGTCCATTTTAAATGAGCCTTGGCCCACAGGACACGATGGCTCTTCTGGACCATGTTCACATATGGCTTCCTTTTTGCATGATAGAGCTTTAGTTGGCATCTGCAGATGGCATGGCGGATTGTGTTTACTGACAGTGGTTTCTGGAAGTATTCCTGGGCCCATTTAGTAATGTCAATGACCGAATCATGCCGATGAGTGATGCAGTGTGTCTGAGGACCCGAAGACCACGGGCATCCAACAAAGGTCTTCGGCCTTGTCCCTTACACACAGAGATTTCTCCAGTTTCTCTGAATCTTTTGATGATGTTATGCACTGTAGATGATGAGATTTGCAAAGCCTTTGCAATTTGATATTGAGGAATGTTGTTTTTAAAGTATTCCACAATCTTTTTACGCACTCTTTCACAGATTGGAGAGCCTCTGCCCATCTTTACTTCTGAGAGACTCTCTAAGACATCCATTTTATAGCTAATCATGTTACAGACCTGATGTCAATTAACTTCATTAGTTGCTAGATGTTCTCCCAGCTGAATCTTTTCAAACTTTCTTGCTTTTTCAGCCCTTTGTTGCCCCCGTGCCAACTTTTTTGAGACCTGTAGCAGGCATCAAATTTGAAATGAGCTCATTTAGTGAATAAAAGTGCAACATTTCTCAGTTTAAACATTTGTTATGTTCTCTATGTTCTATTGTGAATAAAATATTGGCTCATATGATTTGAAAGTCTTTTAGTTTTCATTTTATTCAAATTTAAAAAACGTCCCAACATTTCCGGAATTCGGGTTGTATTAATAAGCAGTAATTAGGAGTATTTTGAGGCAAAAATCATAGTTAATAGTGAGAATTGGACCATAATCTAAATTTATGTAGTTACTTGAAAGAATTAAAAGAACTGTTTCATGTCTATCCTTGTATCATTAACTTGATATAGGATTTAGAAAAAGTAATAAGTAATTAAATAAATGGGAAGTTGTGGCCTAATGGTTAGAGAGTCGGACTCGTAATCCAAAGGTTGTGGGTTCGAGTCTCGGGCCGGCAGGGATTGTAGGTGGGGGGAGTGAATGTCCAGCGCTCTCTCCACCCTCAATACCACGACTGAGGTGCCCTTGAGCAAGACACCGAACCCCCAACTGCTCCCCGGGCGCCGCAGCATAAATGCCCACTGCTCCGGGTGTGTGTTCACGGTGTGTGTGTGTGTTCACTGCTGTGTGTGTGTGTTCACTGCTGTGTGTGTGTGTGTGTGTGTGTTCACTGCTGTGTGTGTGCGTTCACTGCTGTGTGTGTGTGTGCGTTCACTGCTGTGTGTGTGTGTGTGTTCACTGCTGTGTGTGTGCGTTCACTGCTGTGTGTGTGTGTGTGTGTGTGTGTGTTCACTGCTGTGTGTGTGTGTTCACGGCTGTGTGTGTGTGTGTGTTCACTGCTGTGTGTGTGTGTATGTGTGTGTGTGTGTGTTCACTGCTGTGTGTGTGTGTGTATGTGTGTGTGTGTGTGTTCACTGCTGTGTGTGTGCACGGTGGATGGATTAAATGCAGAGCAGGAATTCCGAGTATGGGTCACCACACTTGGCTGAATGTCACTTCACTAAATTTTGGAGAGAGTAATTTGTACCGTACACTGTTGAAGATGTAATTAGTAACTAGTAATTAATGACTTTTTTAGAGTAACTTACCCAACACTGGTCATGCTGTATGTTTTTTCTCTCTTGCAATAATGCGCCGCAGCAATAAATGCCGATACGTTCAGTGTTTTGCAGCGTTCCTGTTGAGATGTGTCAGTGTTCACAGCCTCCAAACTACAGGCCTGTGAAATGTTATATGCATGTAAACCTGCGTCAAATCATGCCCTCGTTGTGTTCCCTATACAAGCGCGCTGGTTTTGCTGTGCATCTGAACCGTGGCGTTACAGATGTAGCTGTGGTAATATAGATTCTGGAAGTCGTCGCGTGGCACGTAGCGGCGCATGTCGACGCGTTCAGAGGAGCTCGAGGAACAGCTGCAGATGTGAGCCGTCCCTGGTGGGACATTATATCAGCGCTCAACAGGGGCCACATGTGTCCTGTGACGGGCCTGTGCGGGGTTAACAGGGGCCACGCAGGGGCCGAGATGGACTCTTTGGTGCGATTACTGTCCTGCTCGCTGTAGATTACTCTGACAGACTGACACCATCGGTTCCCAAGGGTTCATGGGATGGATGAGCCTTGAGTTTGACCTGACTGAAAATAGCTGTTTTGGGTGTTTTATCACATCTAGAAGCTGAGAAGTCTTTGGATGTGGTTTTGTTTGGAAAGACATAGAAAGCTTGTTTGTGTTGCTCTAGTCTGCAATAAAATAAAAAGAGCACATATTGTGCTGTCAAAGGGGATGATGGGAAATGTAGTTTTGTTGGAAACATAAACCGGCTAAATGAATAGTGTTTTCTGTCGAACATTATCTCAGCAGTGCTGGACAAGATAAAACTAAAATCTAAACTACTGTGAGATTTTTTAAATGTTTTTGAAAGAGTCTCTTTTGCTCAGCAAAGCTGCATTTATTTGATCAAGAATACAGTAAAAATGGTTAAATATTATTATAATTTCAAACAGCTGTTTCTATGTGAATATGTGTTAAAATGTAATGTATTTCTGTGATCTGCAGCTGTATTTTCAGCATCATTACTGCAGTCTTCAGTGTCACATGATCTTCAGAAATCATAATAATATACTGATTTACTGATCAACAAACATTTCTGATTATTATCAATGTTGAACACAGTTGTGCTGCACAATATTTTTGTAAATTTACATTACTTTTAACTTCATTTTAATTTAAAAAATTGTTAGTTTTTTTTTAATTCACAGATCTTTTGTGACATTATAAATAAATATCTTTGCTGTGACTTTAGATGCATTTAATATATCCTTAATGAATAAAAGTATTAACAGTAGTGTATTAAAATGTTATATACATCACAATTTAAGTATTTGTTTTTGTTAAATCCTAATTTTAAATGTTTCTAAAATAGGTTTAGTTTTCTTTATGCAAAATATACCGAGGAAAGTCTTCTGCAGTTCTCTGAGCGTTTCTCCAGAGTCGGTGAACTCCGCTCTCGTTCGCGGCTGTCAGGTGATGATTTGCGGTGACCTCTGCGTGACCCTCACTGCATTGTTCTGTAACGCGGTAAAATCCCGGCGCGGTCCGAATGCCGCGGATTCCCATCATGCCTTGCTGCAGTGAGAGCAGGTTTCTGGCTCCACACTAAAAGCTCTGGAGATCTGCCACCTGCTACAGCTACTTCTCACAAAACTCTCCACCGCTTCAGTGCTATAATATTTGTGTTTCTCCTGCAGAATAAACACTGCGGAGCCGTAATAGCGGGACGGATCAGTTTTAATACACGTGTATGAATTTGTGTGTGACATTTATGTGTCCCTGCAGCACAAAAGCAGTCATGAGTTGCACAGGTATAAATGTAGCAATAGCCAACAAAGAAATTGACCCTTATGACTGGTTTTGTGGTCCAGGGTCACATTTTTGTTTTAAAAGGTGATGCTGAAATGAGGCTGATGTCTGGAAACGACCCAGAGACCGTGATGACAGACGTTCAGGAGGACTGTATTTCTAAATGTTTTGAACATGTTTGAGATCTTGATTGTTCAGAGTGTATTTTTAGACATGCACTCATTGGTTTCGGCTGTAGTGCTGAAGACGGATTAGGAGATATCCCATATGCTCGGGATCTTTGCTAAATTGCTGATCTTATCAGTGTTAATTAACCTCCGGGGCTTTGGCCAAACGTCTCTGATATGTAAGAAGTATTAGGATTGTAAAACACATCTCTTCTCCGATCAGATAACTTCTGCTCACCAGTGATCATCATCTTTGCTCATTATTTCATTATTATTTTTATTTTATTAACTATTTTTTTTAATCTGACAGTAATTTGCCTAAAATTTATTATAGATGGTAGTGAACGTATTAAAATGTTGCTGAATTTAGTAATTGATCCTCTTTCAAACAACACTGGCAAAAATATTAAAGTAAAATGTATTTATTTTATTTATTTATAATTTATTTAACTTTTATAAAATATATAATAATATATTATGTAGCTGTAGCTGCACTGCTAAATATATATATTTTTAAATGTATCTGTTCATTTTTTAAGCTTTTATTTATAATTAATTTAATTTAACTAAAAAAATTAACTTTTACAATTAATGTTATCTTTAATATTATAAATTATATTTTAACATATTAAAAAACAAGACATAAGAAAACATTTTAATACTGAAGCTCCACTGCTAAACATGTAAAAGTAAAATTTTTATTTTTTTTATTTTATCATATTTATTTATAGTTTATTGAACTTTTATAAAATATAAATAAAATAGGTTATATATATATATATATATATATATATATATATATATATATATATATATATATATATAAGGTGATATTATATATCATATGATATAGTAGTAATTTACCACTGCTAAAAGTACTATGTACTTGGTAAATAAGTAAAATATATTTTTATCGGTTTAATTTTCAATTTGATATAATTTATAAATGTTATTATAATTTATATATATATATCTATATATATATATATCGATCTATCGATCTATCGATCTATCTATCTATCGATCGATCGATAGATAGGTGTGTATGTGGTTTTGAATACTTTATTTATAGGCATTTCTATTAAGAGGAAAAAATTTATAATAATAATTGCAACAAAAAGAAACACAGTGTGTGTTTTAAATACCATAACCATCACCAATAAATGTGACCCATTTTCTTTTGTAAAGATATGTTTATTGGGAATATACATAAAATTATGTAGTATGCAAAAGCGCTAATAATATCAGAACATTCCTTTTTTAACACTTAGCAAAAAAGGTAAAAAACCAAACAAAAACAAAAAACAACAAAGAGAAAAACAATGAACCCCCCCCCCCCAACCAAACATGGTATAAGTGTCTCAAATGTTCGTCAAAACATCCACGTCATATCAATGTTAAATAAAGGTAGAATTACAATAATTAATGATAATAATAAATAAACACAATAATGCCCAGAAACGAAGCAAGAAAATAAGAGAAAGGAAAAATACACATAACAATTAATACAAACTGGTCAATCATTAAAGCCTAACAAAGGTAGTGCATCAAGAAAAGGGGCCCAAATAGTCAAAGTCTGTGGGTTTTTGCCAGAATACAGTATTTTAGATTACAGTATAGAATACAGTATTTTCTCAGGGGTACTACAAGATACAAGCCAGTGTTTTCACTCTGGGGGGTCCTCAGATTTCCAGTTCTTAAGTATGCATTGGTATATACAAGCAAAATAAAATAGCTTTTATAATAGGTCATGTGAACTGATATCCACATTTTAGGATCAGGATTAATATGATTCTTTGATATTTCAGAAATGAATGTCTCTAAGGCTGGACAAGAGCATGGAAGAGTCCCAGTAGATATTTAACATCTTTGACACATGGTAAAGTCTGATGTGAAATGTGTTGGTGTGTGTTCTTGCCCGAGCTGAACTGGATCTGTGTGGCCCGTGTCGGGCGTGGGATGGATTGGCGTCAGGGTCACATCTGAATGGGTTGCTCCTCACAGAGCAAGTGTTGCGTGTCGTTCAGAGCACTCTCCACTGAAGCACAACGCACTGACGGTTAAGACCGTTCACAAACAATTGCTCCGAGCCTTTAAAAGCCCATTAATGGAAGAAGAGCTGCCACTAACGATTATTTTGGTAATCGAGTAATCTGGCGATTATTCTGGCATAGTCCTGTCAAACAATTAATCTATTTGTTAAAACGATTAAGTATTTGTTTACATAATATATGTATGTGTATATTTATTATGTATATATAAATACAAACACATACATGTATTGTTACGGAGATGGTGTTGTGGGAAATAGCGCACGACGAGGAGTAGGAAAAAGGAGTATCTTTATTCGGCTTCAACAACCTTTCCATTGATAAACTTAAGATCAGACAAAGACATAAGGAGAACTGAGGACTTATAAAGGGATCAACCAAACGAGGAAACAAGATAATTAATTAAACACAGGTGATGATAATGAATGAATTAACAAGGAACTGATGAGGAAAACCGGAACAAAACCAAATAAGGGCAAACAGGAAACTAGGCAGAAACCAAACCGTGACGTATATATTTCAGAAATATGTTATGTTTATATATTAAATATATTTACTTATAATATAAATTATATGAATATAATTATAGACATGTAAATATTTTCAAAATATATACTGCAAGTGTGTGTATTTATATATACATAATAAATATACACAGAACACAAACATATTATGCAAACAAAAACGTTTATTTTGGATGCGATTAATCACGATTAATCATTTGATAGCACTATTCTGGCGATTAATTAAGTAATCGGATAATTATATATATTTTTTGTCATCTCTAGGTGCTGATCCACCATCTGATCTGGATACAGTCTGGATCTGGTGGCTACGGTGACCTCGGAATAAGAAAGAAACAGACTAATATTACCGTAGATGCCATTCTTCTAACAATGTAACAAGTACATCAGGTGTTATGGGAAGTGTTCCCGGTTCCGGTTGGCTTAATTAATGCAGCCTAACAATCCTTTAACAGATTTGAATTATAGAAATGTGATAGTGTATTATGTGTAAACCAGGTTAAAGAGATGGGTCTTTAATCTAGATTTAAACTGACCGAGTGTGTCTGCTTCCTGAACAGTGTTAGGTAGATTGTTCCAGAGTTTGGGAGCTAAATAGGAAAACGATCTCCCGCCCGCAGTTGATTTTGATATTCTAGGTATTATCAAATGGCCAGAGTTTTGAGATCGCAGCGGATGTGAAGGACTGTAATGTGATAAGAGCTCACTCAAATACTGAGGTGCCAAACCATTCAGGGCTTTATAGGTAATTAGCAAGATCTTAAAATGTATACAATGTTTAATAGGGAGCCAGTGCAGTGTTGACAGAAGCAGGCTAATATGGTCATAATTCCTGGTTCTAGTAAGAACTCTAGCTGCTGCATTTTGAACCAGCTGGAGTTTGTTTATTAAACGTGCAGAGCAACCACCCAATAAAGCATTACAATAATCTAACCTCGAGGTCATGAATGCATGAATTAATGTTTCTGCATTTGACATTGAGAGCATAGGTCGTAATTTAAAACACCTCTGTTTTTTCAGAATTTAGCTGTAAGAAATTGCTAGTCATCCTGTTTTTGAGATCAACTATAAATTTTGTTAGTTTTGCAAATTGGTAAGTTTCATCGTGTCCCGAAGAAATATAGAGCTGAGTATCATCAGCATAACAGTGAAAGCTAACACCATGTTTCCTGATAATATCTCCCAAGGGTAACATGTAAATCGTGAAAAGTAACGGTCCTATTACTGAGCCTTGAGGTACTCCGTACTGCACTTGTGATTGGTATGATACCTCTTCATGCACTGCCACGAACTGATGGCGGTCAGATAAGTAAGATTTAAACCATGCCAGTGCACTTCATCTAATGACAATATAATTATCTAGTCTATTTAAAAGAATGTTGTGGTCGATAGTGTCACAGCTTCACAGTTCAAGCACAGCTAAACAATCACAGCTTGTTCTGTGTTCATCTGAAGTCATGTGATGGAGCTGGAGACTCAGGCAGTGCATGACTGCGTTTGGAGGATCTTTGGTGGTATTATTTGGCCGTGTGCCGCTCACAGCTGTAATGTGTTCAGCAGATGAAGGGAAGAAAATGGGAATTTCATGGATCTTCAGATCTGCCTGTCATGCAGATGTCCCGTCCTCTCTCGTTTCTGACTCACTGAATAGACGTTGTGAGCTCTGAATGATCTGATTCATCACTGGGTCACACAGAGACTTAAATCACTCAAACATGATTCAGAACAAATCATTCTGGCTCTGAAATCTGATCGGATGAGGCGCTTTTGAAGTCAAACTTCTGCTGAATTCTGTATTAATGCATTGATTATTGATTCATATATTTATTTACCAGTGTTTCACTGTTTAAAACTGACAGTGGCTGATATAAGGATGTGAACAATGTCCTTATTTGTGAAAAATGTCATTCATTCATTCATTCAGTTATTTAAATAAATAAATATAAAAATATAAAATAAATATTATCAAATAATATTTAAAATAATTATTCATTTAATTATCAAATAATTAAATGGATAAAGAACAGTTATCAAATAAATAAATAAATGAGCATCTGAAAAATAAATGAACAATAATTATCCAATAAATAATAATAATCTAATAAATAAATATAGTTTTTATTTATTGTGACTTTTAATATTTTTTAAATAATAATCAAATAAATAGCAAATAAATAAATAGTGATTGAATACATATTATCTAATAAATTATAATGATCAAATAATAAATAAATAATTATCAAATTAAATAAAGAGGAAATATGAAATAAATATCTGAAAAATCAATTATTAATAATTATCTGATAAATAATAATGATTTAATAATTAAATATTTATTTTATTGTCTGAAGAAATATCATTTTGTTTATTGTGATTTTTAAATATTTTTTTAAATAATGATAAAGGATCATTAAATAATAATTATTCTTAAATGAATAAATATTAAATTAAATGATTATATTAAATTATAAATCAATATCATTATCTGATAAATAAATAAATAATAATCTGATACAATTAAAAAATAATTATCTGATAATGATTATTTATATATATATATATATATATATATATATATATATATATATATATATATATATATATATATAAACATGATTGATAAATATACAGTTTTTTTTCTTTAATGTCTATTTTTTCAGAATGTCAAAAACACTCACTCTTGAGGTCTGCTCATCCGATTAATGAACGATTATCCCATGAATTATTCTCTTGGACTCTCATTTCTCTCAGCTGCTCTTAAACTGCATTTTCTCCACTTTTCTTCACTTTTAATTATTATTTGCCTCATTTACTGTGGGAATGTTTCTACAGCAAAGAAATGCAGCACACCAGACACCTTTACTGTGAAAATGATGGCAAGCATCTTGAATTATGTGTTAATGTTTTTCAAATTTGGAAACTGATGGGATTTTTTGGCACCTTTTTCAGTCTGTAAAGTAAAGTGTGTTAGTTTGGGAAGTTTAACTTGACATCTGTACTAGCGTGTCAGCTGTTTATCTATCTGTCTTTGCACTATTTTTAATTTAATATTTTATCTTATTTACAATACATAATTTGTATTTTATTTTACTTATTTATTATGTATTATATATTAAATTTTTATTTACAATATTTACATTTTATTTTTATTATATACAATAAGAGTAAAATAAAGAAAGAGTTTTTAAAATGTTTTTATTGTAATGTTTTAATTTAATTTAATTATTTTATTTTACCCTGTAAAGCCTGACATATTAAACAGTAGTCAAATTTTTTGATGTTGTTTACACATGTGTTTTTTGTTTGTAAAGTTGAGCTTGTTGACATCTATACTAGCGTGTCACATATTATTACATTATTGTATTTTATTTCAAATAAAATAATAGTTTTTTGTTCTATGTACAATATTACAATAATTATAAGAATAAAATGAAGAAATAAGAATAAAAAATTGTAAATATTGTAAAATAAATGTAAATTATAATCTGTTTTGTTTTTTAAATTAAACAGTTTATTGAACCTTAGACTATATATATATATATATATATATATATATATATATATATATATATATATATATATATATATATATATAGTTTCCTTTTTTGTTTTTAGTTTGGAAAATTAAACTTGTTGACATCTGCACTAGCGTGTCACAACAGTTTATCTGATGATTAGTACTTTATTTATTTATTTTTTATTTACAATATTTACATTTATTTAAAATAAAATTTTCTGTTTTCTTTAAAAAAAAAATTTTTTTTAAATAAAATGTAAATATGTCAGCTAGAGTTATATATTTGTTTGATTAAAATTTTAGTAATTTGTTGGATCTGTTCTCATGCCGCTCTCAGGACGGTGCGGACGTGGGACCTGAACTCGGAGAAGAAGCACAAGGCTGTGTTCAAGCCTCGATCGCTGCAGGGCAAGAGAGTGACGCCCACCTGCTGCACTTACAGCCGTGACGGCAAACTCATCGCCGCCGGCTGCCAAGACGGGACCATACAGATCTGGGACAGGAACCTGAGCGTAAGTGTTACGCATCATCTTTGTCAACAAGCTTGGCCCTACATTTGGGATCATATCACACCAAATGATTTTGGGTGCAATGTGCAGTTTGTCCTGTAAACTAGGGCTGGGTAAAAAATATAGATATCTCGATATTAATCGATCCTCATTTTTACGGAACGATATTGATTCTTAAATCCCAAGAATCCATTAGTCTAGCCTGTTTTCAGGTAATGGACGGAACGTTGTTGCGCACTTCTCATCCAATAAATGGCAGTAAGCATTGTGCTTTGGTACTTTTAATATGAAACAAAGTCTCAGGTTTCAGTTCTGTCTGTATTGCAGTATTCAAACATTAAATGCTGTTTTGGTGCTGTTTAATCTGGAGTGACAGATCGCTGTAGCGCCTCAGTGAACTGATCATCTCCTCCGCTTTAATACTAGTTATAGCACAAAATAAACATGACTAAACATCCGAAGCTAAGTTAAAAGAAAGAGTTCAACTTTACAATCCGTATCGTGTCTCATGTAATCGCTTAATCAGAGTTTCAGCCGCGCAAAGACGTCTATATAACAGCTTGTAAACAATATCACGGAATGGCATATTTACCTCAGAAAAGCATATTCATTGACCATAAACTCGTTAGGCAGATAGAAAAATAAACTGTAGAGAGGGGCATTTGGCTAAATATATGCACCATATAACATATTCATTATAAATTTAACTGTTTTAATGTTTAATTCATGTTGGAATAAATCCATCAAGTTTTTATGACAGCCACCATTGTTTATATTTAAAAAAAAAAACAATTAAGTAGAAATATTATGTAATTGTAACTTTTTTATTTTAAAAACTTCATTAAGTGTAATTTTAACAAATCAGTCAATTTTAACCTTCAATATTATAGTATATTTTACAGCATTAGTTGAAAGAGTTTCTTTCCTTGAGAAAACTTGGCATGTACTGCACCTGATCTATATCCAAAATAATCAATATTGAATCGAATCGTGACATTTGTGTCAAAACCCAGCCCTAGCGTAAACTATAAAAAGGAAAACATCATCAGCTGCTAAACTCAAATCTGCGTTCGCTGGCTGACACAGAGCCAGAGACATGCATGTTTTTACAGAGCTGCTTATTATAACCAATAACACACGATTCTGTTGAGCTTATGAATGCATTACATTTAGTCATTTAGCAGATGCTTTTATCCGAAGCGACTTACAAATGAGGAGAATAGAAGCAGTCAAACTCTATAAAAGAGGAAGTGCTATAACAAGTCTCAGTTAGCTTTACACACTACACTAGCAAGGTTTTTTTTTTTTTTTAAATACACACACACACACACATGTACTATAATTATAATGATATACTGTGTTTATATAAATCAACACGATGTCAATAAATTAACACAATATCGACGATTCATGCTTTGAATTTCACGATTATCGTCAATACCGGTATATTGCGACACCACTATCCTGGATGAGACACAGGAAGTGACACGGCCAATAAAGCTCTGCTGTTCAGCGTCACGCCAGTCTGACCATCCCGGACGCGAGGGGTCAGAGGTCATCGGAGCGCTGACACTGGCGGTGTTTTACTGCCTTTACTGTGGCTCTGCTCAGCGTGGGAGTCTCCAGCCTGACGGGATGAATAGGGCAGGAGGGATGCTGATTTGCTGCTGTTTGTTTGGTCAGGACGTCCCGCCGGTGTGTGGTCTGACAGACGGCTGTGAATCAGGGCTTTCAGGTTAATAAAGATGCTTGTGCTCGTTCTGCTGAAGTATGGGAAACCAACCCAAAGCCTGACATATGAAGTAATAATCTAAATTCTGCTGCTTTTTATTTTTATGGAATATATATACGACATTAATTAGTAATGTATAACTATACCTAATATTATATAGTTATATAACTAAGTATTGTTAAATTTAATATAAATTAGTAATATAAATTATTATAATACTAATTTTTATTACATATGTAATATTATGTAATATAAATTCTTATTTGTAATATAAATTAATTCACACACACACACACACACACACACAGACAGACACATACACACACACACACACACACACACACACACACAGACACACACACACACACACACACACACAGACAGACACACACACACACACACACACACACACACACACACACACACACATATAAACAATATAAAATAAAAATGATATATTTATTTAATTAGAAAATGTATGATATTATATTATTAACAATTTTATTTTTATAATATAAATAATTCAATATATAATGCATGTAATGTGTATGTATGTATGTGTGTATATATACACACACACACACACACACATATATATATATATGTATATACATTATATGCATTATTTAGGTTTATAAACACTCTTAATTTTACATTATTTAACCCCTATAAAGCTTGACATATGAAATAATAGTCAGAAAACTCTTTTTTTTGTAATGGAACATTTTATTTAACCATTAGACCAGGGTGGTGATGGATAAGACGCATGCCTTTGGTGTGAGAGACCCGGGTTCGAATCCACTGTGAGACACCAATGTGTCCCTGAGCAAGACACTTAACCCCTAGTTGCTCCAGAGGCGTGCGACCTCTGACATATATAGCAATTGTAAGTCGCTTTGGATAAAAGCGTCAGCTAAATGAATAAATGTAAATGTAGACAAAATCTAAAATAAAAAGTTAGCATACGTGTTGTTTTTGTTATCATATTTGATTTATCAGGCTTTTATGGCTATATACAGTAATGGGCCAGATTTTCAGTTCATCGCACTCTTGTGTAATTATTACAGAAATGAGCCAAATAAAATAAAAAAGTACATAAGGCAGTTTATTGGTTTATGCTTATTACATAAAGCAGTACTTACTAAAGCTGTAAAGCTTTATATGTATTCTAACTGGAGAATAGAACTTAATTGTAAAATGATGCATGTAAATGTGGTCATAGTTGCATTTTTTCTCTTGTTTGCTAAATGCCTTGAGCGCAGCTAAAGTTGAAGCTGAGTTTAAGTTGTGATGAAAGCGTGTGGCTGTGTCTCTTAGCAGGTAAAAGTAGTTGTTTCAGTCCACTTCAGATTGTAGATTTTCGGCTCTGGACCCCTCAGAGGACGGGACTCGTTGATCTGTTTATTATCAGGATCCCAGAGGAAATAAGCAGGTGAGAGAGAGAGATTTTCATAACGCCGTTCACAGCTGTGCTGTACTGTATGGCAGTAATGAAAAGAGCTCTTCCGAAAGCAGTTTGAATAGATTGAGTAGGTGTTGTTCAGTCACTCAGAGTGCTTGCTGGTCTTTTCCCATGACGTGGAGCTTTGATGGATGTTGTTGCCACATTCCCCACAAACTTCATTCCCAACAACCGTGGAGAGTTTACAGCACAGTTCCTCAACGAGTGAGTCAAGCCCCAAACATGAGCCGCAGATCCGTTCTGATGATCAGGACACAACGATCTCAATACCTGAAATACATATAAAATATCAAATACAGCACAAATAAATAAAAGGTCTGTATTGTTTGATCAACTATTGCTTATTATGTATTGTATATGTAATAGACATTTATAATATAAATATTTAATCAAATATTATTATGTAAGATTTGGAGATATGTATATAATAGAAATTTAATATAAATAGTATGAAAACAATTGCATAATTAATATAATATAAACATTTGCATTATCAAATGTTTATATAAACATATTTTTGATTTTACTAGTAATGATAATAACAGTATTAATACATTATAATATTTTAATATCATGTTTATTTACATTATTTTGTATTTTACTAGTAATGATAATAATATTGTATTAATATATTATTATAATATTTTAATTTAAGCATTTAATCTAAAAATAATAATATAATAATTTATAACAGTATAATTGTCATTTAACGTTTGGTATTATATTTCTGCTTATAAATAGTAATATATTATTTTATTTATTTTATATCAAATTGTAGAATGTTAGAAATTCTATGTAAATAATACAAATAATTATTGTCTCTATATAAAATAATAATAATAAAAATATACATATAAATAAGTTTAACAGTTATTGACATTTTTATTTACTGTGATAAACAATAATCATTTATAATGTACAAATATATTATATTTCTACTAATAAATAGTAATATATTATTATTTTAATTTATTTATTTTATTATATATTTCAAATTGTAAAATAGTATTAGTAATTTTACAGAACTAATATAAAAATAATGATTCTCTTTGCAAACAATAAAATATAAATAATGCACACAAATGATGAGTTATTGTGATTTTCTGTGATAAAGCAGGTCAGTGTTGTGTTGGTCAGCATCAGCTGTGAAACTGTTATTGAAAACCGTTTTTATTCCCTGCGCTGGACTTACTTTAATAACTTTTCCTTCTAAACAAAGCTCTAGAAAAACAAGCTCCGGATGCTGTTGAAGTGGCCTGTCGTGAGCCATTAGTGTCGTTACGTTTGAGGGGATGAGGCAGCAGGAATGTGAGTTAACGCAGAGCATATGGCCGTGCCGTAAATACCCATCAGCCCCTGCGCCGGACAGGCTTGAGCGGCTGTGAATGGAGGACGAGACGGTACAGGACCGACCGTGAAGAACAGGCGCAGCGTCTCATCTTTCAGGGGAAACTCACTGATTTGAGATCAGAATAGGTCACCTGTGAGATTTGCTTAGATCCGATGAGAACGTGTTACAGCTTGATATTACAAGCGCAAAGAAAGAACCGTTTCAATACGTTTCGTTTACTCTTTATCCTCTTAAAAATAAAGCTGCTTAAAAGGAAAAAAACTTGCTATTTTTAGACTCTATTTATTTACTAACGGCTTGTTTTCTTAAAACACTAGTTTCTCTATTCGTTTTCTATTCTATTTGTTTTCTTTTTATTTATTATACAATTAACAAAAGCCAAAAATGTCCTCTTAACACTAGCTTGCTCTTCTTTTTCTATTCTGTTTCTTTTTATTTATTATATAATTAAATAAAAGCCTTGCTAGTGTAGTGTGTTAAGTTACCTGAGACTATAGCACTGAGTTTGATTGCTTCTGTCCTCATCTATAAGTCGCTTTGGATAAAAGCATCTGCTAAATGACTAAATGTAATGTACAAACTTCTTCACAGCGATGCCACAGAAGAACCATTTGTGGTTCCACAAGGAACCATTCAGTTAAAGAACCATGTCTTTCTTACCTTTTTATAATCTGAAGAACCACAAAGAAGCTTTTGTGAAACAGAAAGGTTCTTCAGATGTTAAAGATTCTTTATGGAGCCATTTAGACAAAAAGGTTCTTCTGTGGCATCCTGAAGCACCTTTATTTTAAAGAGTGTACTTCAAAAACTAAAAAGGGTCATATTTGATGTATTTGAGGTCAGAGATGTGTGAAGAGAGAGAGAGGGCAAACATTTAGTATTTTAGCTCAGCATTGCCGTCTAATCAGCTAATATTGTCTTAAATAGCCTGCATAGCACTTCATCTTTATAACATGGGATTTCGACCAAATATAGTCAATCTTGATTTTTGTAAAATGTTGCAACAAAATGTTTGTGTGTGAGAGAGAGAGAGAGAGAGAGAGAGAGAAATGACAGTTTTGGACATATAAGATAATAATAAATATTTAAAAAAATACCTTAAAGTAACTACAAATGAGTATGTAAAGCAAATATCTTTAAAAGAAAGTCTGTGTGGAGCCTGCCCCCATCCACACAATCTTCTCACCTGTTTGCATCTCTGGGGTTTTTTGCTGGTTTTTAGTCGACCGACATGTCAATCAACTGACTCAGCCAATCACATGAGTTTGGGGCGGGACTTACTGTCTGACTGACCAATGGCAGGCGCCGGCATACGTGCTTTTCTTGAATGCATTCATATTTTGCTTTATCTTTACTCTGCGTTTTCTGTCTCAGTACTCTGTGTTTTGTGATATCTTGTTTTGTGGCTCTCACCAAACATCTCCAGGCCATATTTCACCTCAAAATCAATAGAAAAAATAATAAATTATATTTTGGATAAAAACAAGCCTATTTTAGGACTTTTTTTGCATTGACATTTGCATCTGCATTTCCAGGACAGTTCAGCACATTTACCCCTGAATTTTCATTACTGTAATACAAACACATCTCATTCATTACTGTAAAAGAAAAACATCTCATTCATTACTGTAATACAAACACATCTCATTCATTACTGTAAAAGAAAAACATCTCATTCATTACTGTAAAAGAAAAACATCTCATTCATTACTGTAAAAGAAAAACATCTCATTCATTACTGTAATACAAAAACATCTCATTCATTACTGTAATACAAACACATCTCATTCATTACTGTAATACAAACACATCTCATTCATTACTGTAATACAAACACATCTCATTCATTACTGTAATACAAAAACATCTCATTCATTACTGTAATACAAACACATCTCATTCATTACTGTAATACAAAAACATCTCATTCATTACTGTAATACAAACACATCTCATTCATTACTGTAATACAAACACATCTCATTCATTACTGTAATACAAACACATCTCATTCATTACTGTAATACAAAAACATCTCATTCATTACTGTAATACAAACACATCTCATTCATTACTGTAATACAAAAACATCTCATTCATTACTGTAATACAAAAACATCTCATTCATTACTGTAATACAAACACATCTCATTCATTACTGTAATACAAAAACATCTCATTCATTACTGTAATACAAACACATCTCATTCATTACTGTAATACAAAAACATCTCATTCATTACTGTAATACAAAAACATCTCATTCATTACTGTAATACAAACACATCTCATTCATTACTGTAATACAAACACATCTCATTCATTACTGTAATACAAAAACATCTCATTCATTACTGTAATACAAAAACATCTCATTCATTACTGTAATACAAACACATCTCATTCATTACTGTAATACAAACACATCTCATTCATTACTGTAAAAGAAAAACATCTCATTCATTACTGTAAAAGAAAAACATCTCATTCATTACTGTAAAAGAAAAACATCTCATTCATTACTGTAAAAGAAACATCTCATTCATTACTGTAATACAAACACATCTCATTCATTACTGTAAAAGAAAAACATCTCATTCATTACTGTAAAAGAAAAACATCTCATTCATTACTGTAAAAGAAACATCTCATTCATTACTGTAATACAAACACATCTCATTCATTACTGTAATACAAACACATCTCATTCATTACTGTAATACAAACACATCTCATTCATTACTGTAATACAAACACATCTCATTCATTACTGTAATACAAACACATCTCATTCATTACTGTAATACAAACACATCTCATTCATTACTGTAAAAGAAATTGGTTTTTGTTTTTACAAAAGATGTTATTTCACTTGTAAAGAATTCACAGGTCAAAATCTATTAATTATCTATGTATTGTTTATTTGTTTATTTTCTTTATAAAAATAAATAAATTTTTATATTTTAATTATATAAATGTATAAACTTTCCTCTGTGCAATATTTAGATTTACTTTGTGCAAACTATAAATGCAAATAATACAGAAGTAATATATGATGAATTTTTTGAGTTGAAATGTGATCTGAACATGTGTTTGTTAGATTCTCCAGTGGAGGAAGTGCAGTAAACACATCCGTATCTGTGATATAACCTGAGCTCTGCCACCTGTTTGATGGATTCCTGGTATTTCTCATGTGCTGAACTATGATACATCACACGCTGAACTTCCGGTCTGTCAGCGCTTGTGCCTCATGACCAATCAGACCAATATCAGCCGCTCTGGGTTTGGTTTTCCTGAAGAGGCTGTTGTTTGAGAAATCATTCACAGACGGTGTGAACCGATCCTCGCTGGATATAATGTCACATGACACATCCATGGTTAGTGTTTATGGAAAAGCATTGAGCTTTCCAATAATCGTCCAAACCTTCTTTATTTTGTCCCTGAGGTCCATCGATGATCGACGGGAATCAGAAAATGATCTAATTACCCAGAAAAAGGCCTATTGAAACGCATGCATATAATGTGTGACGCGATGGGACGTGTGAACAGATGATTCTTCACTGCTCCTCTGTTCCTCCACAGCACAAAAACCTGTGATTTATTACTGCTGCTTCTGTCAGACTAAATATTTAGCCAGCATTCCCCAGCAGCTGACAATAACAGCCCGTTCCTCGAGTGACTTACACTAGCAGTCAGAAGCCTCTTCTGCTCACCAGGCCTGCACTTATTTGATCCAAAACACAGCAAAAGCTGTAATATTGTGAAATAGTTTTACTATTTAAAACAGCTGTTTTCTATGTGAATATCTGTTAAAGTGTAATCTATTTCTGTGATCAGAGCTGTATTTTCAGCATCATTACTCCAGTCTTTTTTGATTTTTTTTGGGAAAGAAATTATAGAATTTAATACTTTTATTTAGCAAGGATGCTTTAAATTGATCAAAAGTGATGATAAAGAAACAAAACGATTTCTATTTCAGATAAATGCTGTTCTTCTGAACTTTCTATTCATCAAAGAAACCTGAAAAAATTCTACTGAGCTGCTTTCAACATAATAACAATAATAATACATGTTTCTTGAACAGTAAATCAGTATATTAGAATGATTTCTGAAGGATCATGTGACACTGAAGACTGCAGTAATGATGTTGCGCATCACAGAAATAAATTACAGTAAACACATAAAACAAATAAAACACATATTCACATAGAAACTGGTTAGAATTGTTCAAAATGCTGCTGTTTTTGCTGTACTTTGGATCCAATAAATGCAGGCTTGGTGAGCAGAAGAGACTTCTTTCAAAAACATCTGAAAAATCTTACTGTTCAAAAACCTTTGTATTGTTACAATCCCTAGCTATTTTAAGGGGTATAGGAAATAACATTAATTGCTGAGGTCCGATCTCGACCCGATACCTGCGTAAGCAATAACAACCAAAGCTCTAAAGGCAATAAACCAGTGTTTAATTACAATTTTTACAGTGGGAAAGCCCTTGTCCCTAAACCATTCAATATAATATTTACATAAAAAAAAACTAAAGAAAGAAGTCAGCGCAAATAATTAGGGGAAAAGAAGAAGGGAACTGGGCGGCAGTCAAATAAAAGAAATAATCAAAACATAATCTTCACCAAAAGAAATCCCAAAAGGACTAGTAGAGTGAAGCCGGGCTGGTTAAAGATGCGTGGAGGAATGCGGGCAGACGTGATCAGCTTCAGCCAGACCTTGATCTCCTGCGTGGAGAGATTGGGACGGACAGACGGATTGATCCTGGACATCTCGGTTTGGTCATTGATTACGGGGTCGTGACCTCTCATCAGTGTTGTTCAAAGCTGTGAGGTGATGTCTTATCATCTGTGGGATGTTCTGACTCCTTACGTCATCTTGTGCTTCAGAACAGATCAGATCCGTCTCTGACAGGTCCACCTGCATCAATGTCAGCTCTTATTGCTGTTTTAATAGCATTTTATATATTGTAACGCATATTTTGATTTATTATTATTATAAAATAAATATATATTATTTATTATATTATATTATATGTCATAAAAAATTAGAATTACAATATAAACATGTATTGCTTTTAAACGATTAATCGCATCCAAAATGAAAGTTTTTGTTTATATAATATATGTGCGTGTGCTGTGTATATTTATTATGTATATATAAATACAAACACATAAAATATTTACATGTATATATTATATAATTTATAAATATATTTAATATATGATATAATATATACATCTAAATATTTTCAAAATATTTACTCTTGAGTGTGTATTTATATATACATAATAAATATACACGGTACACACATTATGTAAAAAAAAAATGATTTTGGATGCGATTTAATCATGATTTGACAGCACTAAACATTTTATATTTTATCCATATTATATTACATTATAGTACTTACCTATTTATGAAGTATAGAGTTTAATGCATTAAAACACGTAATATAGGACAGTTTTAGAACATGTTTTATTTAACAATTAATAATTTATTTATAAGTCTAACCACAGCTTTAATACTTTATAATGCACATATATTTGTTGTTACACCAGCAAATTATAATGCCTTAAAACACATGATATAAAACACAAAGCTGGGTGTTGATCATGCATTATACTCTTTTAAAGTTTTTTAAATGTGTTTTAACTGAGGTTACAGTAATTCACAAGACGTTTATAAGGCAATAACATGCATTTCAAACACCTTTATGGAGTCGAGCGCATGATTCCCGTGTCTTCCTCAGGAAGTCTCATGGCTGTAGACGTATTAAGACGTCGATGCTTCTTTAATGCACTTCCTGTGTTAATCTGTTAATCTTCCTGAAGAACAAGCACACCCTGAAACTCAACACACGTCCATCTTCAGGAAGCCTCTTATCAGCCGTTCCTCACATGCTTCATCAGCTGGACAGGAGGGTTTGGTTACTTCCTTCAAATGGCCTGATAAAGTCAGCGCAAGTCCTCCCAGCTTTAACCTGCTAGTTACCTGTAGCCAGAGTACTTACTAATTGTATTCCTGATTAGTTAGTAAGGTAATGTGGGTTGCTCATTTTAGGTGAAGTATTCTGATTATGTTTTAGATCACTTTTTGCTTAACTTGTTTTACAGTTTTAAAGGGTTTCATTTTCAATAGCACATCTGGGTGAGTTTGTTCACACTTGAACGTTTAGTTCAGACACTGCAGGAAAACGGGAGGCGTTTCTGTTGAGAAAATCATGAGAAAATGAAGCTTTGCCTCTTTATCATTATTAGATTGAACTGTTCTAAGTGTCCCGAATGCTGCAGATTTCATGTAGTCAGACTTTATTCTGTCTTGTTCTGAACGGCCCTTTTAGACAGGAACAGACCAACAAGCATTTAGAGGCGACTTAACACTTAACATTAATATTATGCATTACATATCGTGAACTAACAAAGAACAGTGTTTTTTTAGTTCAACTCTAGGAGCTATGAGTAGGCCAAGGTCACAAGATTCTGAAAGGGGGATGTAAACTTCTGAGCTCAACTGTAGGTGAAGTTAAAGATGGCAGGTGGATCTGAACTCTGCTTCCCCTCACATTTGGCTTCAGTTAGGCGTTTTCTTCGTCCTCCAGTGAAATCTCAGCGTGTGACGTTGATCCCGCTGCTGGCGATGACAGGCCGCAGATGATGGACATCTCTGGAAGCTCTGGATGTGAAACCGAGCCTGACCCTCAATGCATCTTGTCAAAAACAATCTGGTGGTTTTCTGCTTTGCCTCATGCGTGGATCTGGCGGAGACGGAGCGCAGGACTCATCCCAGCAGAAACAGGGCTGTTTTGTGCTCCTGATGTTTGATTTCTCTGTCCAGCTGATTCGTGCTAATCGCTGCTGCTTCAGATGCTGTTTGCCGATGTTTAACGTGTTTAATGAGGTTTCTGAGTTACAGTCAACAAGACTTTGTATAATTTATGTAATGTGATTACAGTTTTCGTCCATCAGGATTTGATTGGATTATGAAATAATAGGCTGATGATTTTTATTAAAACGCTCATGAAATGAGCTCAAAGATCATTAATTATTAACGCATAGTTAAACTTTTTTTTAGCATTTTTTTTGGGGGGTGGGGGATAAAAAAAATATTTTTATTTATTATTATTTTAAATGTTTTCATGACATTTTGTAGCATTTTAATTCAATTAGATTTATTTTAATACCTAAAAAACTATAATTTATTTTTTAATTTGATTTTTGTTTTCAAAGACTTTAATAAATGCAAACTTAGAAATATATTAAAGTAAAACCAAAAGTTAAGGGAAAAAGATTTCATTACAATTTTTAAGCATTTTGATTCAGATAGATTATTTGAATGCATTAACATTTATTTAATACATAATTAAATTTTTTAAATAAATTAAATTTCTTTTTTTTTTTTTTATTATGAAAACATCCTATTTCCTTCACAGTAAAATACACTGATGAATTGTACACTGTAAGAGCAGAGATGGTTAATAACGTGTGAATTAATGAAGCTGATTTGGCCGTGGGTTAATCAGCAGAGCGGCACACGAGCAGGTGGAGAAACTCTGATAAAGACGCCAATTATGCAGCAGTAAATTGGTTTGGCGGTGAGGACGGTCGCTTGTTATCTGGCCGTTCCAGTGCCATGACTTCTGTTAAACGTCCTGTCCATCAGCTATTTCTGGACCTGGTTTTCTCCTGTCTCTCACTCGTTTCTTACCGTCCTCAGCTCGTGTTTTCCCTCTCTTCGGTTCTCCAGCTGTAAACCGGCTTCGGTCTCCATCGCTCTTCATTTATTTTAATTGAGTGGGGCTAGTTGTCACGGCTCCAGTGAAAACTTCTCATGGTGGGTTTGTTTTTACGAGTCACTTTCTGTAAGGACTCAAACCGTGAAGTTTTGGCTACAAAAAACAGAAATAGAGTTCACAAGTGATATATGTTCATTATTTACCATGATGTCATTCCAAATTCAATTAAATTAAATTCAAGTTCATTTGTATAGTGCTTTTCATGATGCAAATTACAGAAAATGTTGTTTAATCAAACAGACTGAACACTAGTAATCAAACTTTTAGCAAAAATTGGTAGTTTTAAGGGGGGTTAGCATCATCTGAGGTCTTCTAGGGGTTGGCATCATCTCTACTCAGGTGTTCGATCATCTCAGATCTTTTAAGGGCTGGATCCAGACTGAAGCTTGTGTAATCCTAGTTACCTCGGGATATCAATCCCTTGGCAGGAACACAGAAGCAAATAGAGAGAAATTAGCATAGCTGCTGTTCCAACCGTGCAAAAAATTGTGTTCAACCCAAGCAAAAGAATGAAAATGTGCATTTGATCAAATGTAACTGAAGTACAATGTTATGAGATACCAATATAATATAAACTAATATAACACCCAAATTTTTGACTGTAGAGGAAGTAACAGTGCATCCATCTGGATGCAAATTGCAATCCAAGAGATTCTGTGTACTGTTTTTTGCTACAATAAGTAATATCTCTGTCTTGTCGGAATTTAATAGGCGAACAATTGAAACTAATCCTGTATTTTCTAATAACATTACCAAGGGGAAACATATATACTGAAAACAGCAGAGGGCCTAGGACAGATCCTTGTGGCACGCCATACTTTACTGGATTTAATTGAGATTATTCCCCGTTTAAATAGACAAAGTGGTAGCGATCGGAAAGGTAGGATCTAAACCATCTTAAAGCCTGCTCTTGAATACCAGTATAGTTTTGTAATCGATCTATGAGTATATCATGGTCTATAGTGTCGAACGCAGCTCTAAGATCAAGTAAAACTAGCAATGAGACGCAGCCTTGCTCTGACGCAAGAAGTCATTTGTAATTTGAACACAAACACATTATTGTTTTTTTATTTAATTTTATAGTTTGTTTTATTTTTTCCTATCTGCTCTCAACTATATTAAAAATATAATTATATATATTTTTAAATAAATATATTTCCTTCTATTTATTTAATTTTTTGTCTACTCTCCATTATATTAAAAAAATATTTAAAAAAAAAACTAATAAAATGACAAAAAAGCACACATCAGTGATACTAAAATAACATCGAACCAGACGGTTTCTGGATGTTTTGCAAATGCCTGACAGATGTCCTCATCTGTTCGATCTGTTCAGCCAGACGGTTTGACTGAGGTTGTTTTATTAAATAAATCATACACTTTGATCATGGTTATCATATTTGGTCATCTTGTGTTTTATTGCTTTAGCGTTGAGCTGAGGCTGTGTGACTTTGAGGGCCCTCGGACTCTTAATGGAGCTCAGAGTTCAGACGCACTGTTCATGTCAGATTCAGACGTGCTCTCCTTCCTTAAGAAATGCTACAAACACTACAGTATGGTGAAGTTCTTCCTTTCACTGTTGTGCACACACACACACACACACACGGACTAGATATCACTCACTAGTGTACAACAGCTGCTGCTTATAGCTCATAGGGGATTATGAAAGATGTAAAACTGATGCACCAAATCATATTATAATAAATAATAAATTAAATTAAATTAAATTAATAATCATAAATGCAATTATTTTTAACTCATTGTAATTTCTCCATTGAAAGCATAATTGTGTGTGTGTGTGTGTTTGTTTGTTTGTTTTCACTGAATTATTTTTTATTTTGATTTATAATTTTATTTTACCTGTTTATTTAATTAGATGTTATATTAGATTTATTTGATATAGTTTGATATAATTTGATATAATTAGATTGTTAATATTAGATTTATTTTTTTTATTTTAATTTATAATTTTGTTTCACCTCTTTATTTCATTTTTTTATTTCAAACTAATTAATTTATTTTATTTATATATTTATTTTAATTTGTGGTTTTATTTCATCTGCTAATTCAATAATTTTTTTACTCTGGTTTATTTCATTTTATTTATTTTAATTATTTCATGTATTTATTTAACTTGTCTTTTTCATTTATTTTTTATTTCAATATATTTTATTTCAATTATTTTTTCATTTTGAATTATTTATATTTTTTATTTTAATAAAAAAAAATCACCTTTTTCATTTTATTTAATTTACTTCATTTCATTTATTTTATTTTATTTGTATTCTGATATTCTATTCTATTCTATTCTATTCTATTCTATTCTATTCTATTCTATTCTCAGCTTTCAACTGTTCTGCTAATGAAAGTGTCAAAACCTCACAAAAACAGATGTGTTTGATATATATTGGTGTTGGAGCTCTTCATTGAGCTCCTCTGTTTAGCCTGCATTAGATCCTCAGACCTCAGAGAAATCATTCAGATCTCGTCATACTCTGTTATGTAACGAGCTGTTGAGGCTGAAGACTCGGTGCTCCAGTAATTGAACAGACAGGAGGGTACAGGAGGGTCTCTCTTCAGAAGAAGTGCTGAAAGTTACCCGCTGGTATGATTAAAAAGGGTTTTTGGCTTATATACTCCTCCTTCAATCCTTGTGTTGATGTTGAATGTGAGAAACGGCTCTGAGTGAGGTTTCCCAGAATGCAGCGGTTTTCAGACTGGAGTGTGGTTTTGCAGATGGAAAGTGTTTGGGCTGCAGAGCCCTCTGTGTGTTTTGTG
Source organism: Barbus barbus (assembly GCF_936440315.1). Lineage (NCBI taxonomy): Eukaryota > Metazoa > Chordata > Actinopteri > Cypriniformes > Cyprinidae > Barbus > Barbus barbus. The sequence goes on along the minus strand of NC_136725.1, from coordinate 24,405,458 downwards.
AGAGTGTTAATGGAACGCAGGTCTCGCCTCTGCTCATCCAGACGTGTTGAAAGCTGCTGCTCCGTCTCTTATGTGTCAAGTCAAGTCAAGTCACCTTTATTTATATAGCGCTTTTAACAATGTAAATTGTGTCAAAGCAACTGCACAATATCAAACATATCACAATATCAATATCAAACATATCACAATATCAATATCAAACATTGGCCTCTGGCCAACAAACCAGCAGTTCAATTTAACTGCAGCAAAGTCAGATTGTAAGGTCTCAACTAGTTCCAGTGGTCATTTGGTAATTCTGTATGTTGTCTGAGCGTTGGCATCCTCTGAGGGGTTGGCATTATCTTTTCTCAGGTGTTCGGTCATCTCAGATCATTTAGGGGTTGGATCCAGACTGAAGCTTCTGTCATTCCTAATTACCACGGGATGTTAATCCCGTGGCAGAAACAGAGACAAATAGAAACATAATTAGCGTAGCTGCTGTTCCATCCCAAGCTAAAGAATAATAATAATGTACATTTGATCAGATATACTACAGTACAAGATTATAAAATGCATTATGTGAATGCTTGGCTAAAGAGATGTGTCTTTAATCTAGATTTAAACATAGAGAGTGTGTCTGAACCCCGAACGTTATCAGGAAGGCTATTCCAGAGTTTGGGAGCCAAATGTGAAAAAGCTCTACCTCCTTTAGTGGACTTTGCTATCCTAGGTACTACCAAAAGTCCAGAGTTTTGCGACCTTAAGGAGCGGGTTGGATTGTAGCGTGGTAGAAGACAAGTTAGGTACGCAGGAGCTAAACCATTTAGGGCCTTATAGGCAAGTAATAATATTTTGTAAATGATACGGAACTGAATAGGTAGCCAGTGCAGAGACTGTAAAATTGGGGTAATATGATCATATTTTCTTGACCTTGTAAGAACTCTAGCCGCTGCATTTTGGACTATCTGTAGCTTGTTTATTGAAGATGCAGGACAACCAGCTAGCAGTGCATTACAATAGTCCAGTCTAGAGGTCATGAATGCATGAACTAGCTTTTCTGCATCAGAAACAGGTAGCATGTTTCGAAGCTTGGCAATGTTTCTAAGATGGAAGAATGCTGTTTTTGTAACATGGGAAATATGATTTTTAAAGGACAAGTTGCTGTCTAATATAACACCCAGATTTTTGACTTTAGAGGATGTGACAGTGCATCCGTCAAGTTGTAAATTGTAATCCAAGAGATTCTGTGTATTGTTTTTTGGTCCAATAAGTAATATCTCTGTCTTATCTGAATTTAATAGGAGGAAATTATTGGTCATCCAATCTTTTAAATTTTTTACACAATCTATTATCTTAGATAGTTTAGAAGTTTCACCTGGTTTTGTTGAGATATATAGTTGAGTATCATCAGCATAGCAATGAAAACTAATCCCGTATTTTCTAATAATATTACCAAGAGGCAACATGTATATTGAAAATAGAAGAGGACCTAGGACTGATCCTTGTGGTACTCCATACTTTACTGGTGATAATTGTGATGACTCTCCATTTAAATGAACAAAGTGGTAGCGATCGGACAGGTATGATTTAAACCATCTTAAAGCCTGCCCTTGAATACCAATATGGTTTTGTAGTCGATCTATGAGTATATCATGGTCTATAGTGTCAAACGCAGCACTAAGATCAAGTAATACTAGCAATGAGATCCAGCCTTGATCTGAAGCAAGAAGCAAGTCATTTGTAATTTTAACAAGTGCAGTTTCTGTGCTATGGTGAGGCCTGAAACCTGACTGAAATTCCTCATAGAGATCATTTTTTTGCAAGAAGGAGCACAATTGAGCAGACACAACTTTTTCTAAAATTTTTGACATAAACGGAAGATTTGAAATGGGTCTGTAATTTGCCAGTTCATTAGAATCTAGTTGTGGTTTCTTAATAAGAGGCTTAATAACCGCCAGCTTGAATGGTTTTGGGACGTGACCTAAGGCTAACGATGAGTTAATAATATTGAGAAGCGGTTCTTCTGCTACGGGTAACAACTCTTTCAGTAGTTTAGTGGGTACAGGATCTAATAAACACGTTGTTGGTTTAGATGCACTGATAAGTTTATTTAGCTCTTCCTGTCCTATAGTTGTAAAGCACTGCAGTTTTTCTTTGGGTGCGATGAATGAAGCTGAAATACTAGACGCAGTAGAATCTACATTTGTTATTGTATTTCTGATGTTATCTATTTTATCAGTAAAGAAATTCATAAAATCATTACTATTAAATTGTGAGGGAATATTTAGATCGGGCGGTGTCTGTTTATTTGTTAGTCTAGCCACTGTGCTAAATAAGAACCTTGGATTGTTTTGGTTATTATCTATGAGTTTGCGGATATGCTCTACCCTGGCAGCTTTTAGAGCCTGTCTATAGCTGGACATACTGTTTTTCCACGCAATTCTAAAAACTTCCAAGTTAGTTTTTCTCCATTTGCGCTCAAGAATACGAGTTTCTTTCTTGAGAGAATGGGTATAACTGTTGTACCATGGTGCAGTACATTTTTCTCTAATCTTTTTCAATTTGAGGGGGGCAACAGCTTCTAATGTATGTTTGTGTGTGCTTATGTTATGTTTTTCAGGTTCACACTAAGTTCCTGCCTCGCTTTCTCTTACGACAGAGTAACCCTCGCATCACGAGGAGGTCAGACCCGCCGCTCATTTCTGTCTGTATTAGGACTGGCTAAATCGGGGAAGTCGTGGCCTAATGGAGTCGGACTCGTAATCCAAAGGTTGCGGGTTCGAGTCTCGGGCCGGCAGGGATTGTAGGTGGGGGGAGTGAATGTCCAGCGCTCTCTCCACCCTCAATACCACGACTGAGGTGCCCTTGAGCAAGACACCGAACCCCCAACTGCTCCCCGGGCGCCGCAGCATAAATGCTGCCCACTGCTCCGGGTGTGTGTTCACGGTGTGTGTGTGTGTTCACTGCTGTGTGTGTGTTCACTGCTGTGTGTGTGTGTGTGTGTTCACTGCTGTGTGTGTTCACGTTGGATGGGTTAAATGCAGAGCACGAATTCCGAGTATGGGTCACCATACTTGACTGAATGTCACTTCACTTCACTAAATGTGAAAAAAAAAAAAAAAAAAAAATTATATATATATATATATATATATATATATATATATAAGTGTATTTTATATTATATCAAATTAATATATTTTACATTTTATTTATATATATATATATATATATATATATATATATATATATATAAGTGTATTTTATACTATATCAAATTAATATATTTTACATTTTATTTTTATTTTTATATATATATATATATATATATATATATATATATATATTTATACATTTATAAAAAAAAATTGTTTATATATGTGTATAGATAGATGGATGCAATGTGTTTAAAAAATAATGTTTATTATTAAATATTACATAAAGTAAATAAAATGTAAATAGTAAATAATAGTGAATAAATAATATATAAAACACTTTTTAAAAACATATGCTGTTATTTTTGTATTTATATATTGTAAAAAAATAGACATAAATATATTTTTAAAATATTATATTTAAAAAACATTATATATAAAAATAATGCATCTGTTTTTAAATTATAAGCAAACATTTAAATTTTTATGTTTTCAATATTACAAACATATAAATATATTTAAAGAAAATTTACATTTACATTTATTCATTTGGCAGAGACTTTTATCCAAAGCGACTTACAATTGAAGAATAAGAATGATTTATCATAAGATGGCAATAAACACGAGAAGTGCCTGTTATACAAGGTTTCAGTCGTCGTTCAAAGTAGTAAAAGCTAGGACGGGAAGGGATAAAGGATAATGAAGAATTGTTATTTATTTATTTATGAGCTGGCAGTTAGATGCTCACAGATCTAATATTTAGATAAATTTACATTATTTTTAAAATCTAGATTAAATTAAGGAAACTAGTTTGTTTTTATCATTTAAATAATGTTCAATAATACGAATGATTTAAATATATATATATATATATATATATATATATATATATATATATATATATATATATATATATATATGCATTTAAAATTCCATGTTTAAAAATAAAATTAAATAACTAAAATCTTAAAGTAACAATATTTGTTTTAAGTTTCATATGATTATTTACTTTCCAGCAACACTGCCTATAGAGTAAAATATATTCTTAATTTGATATAAAATTATTCATATGATTTTATTCATACCGCCCATCGCTATTCTGCATTGACCTTGACAGCTGAATTTATGGGTTTTAATATATTGAATGCGTTGGAATATGCTGGACGCGAGCACAAAGCGGACTTGTGTGCAGATAATGGAGGTCTTGTGTTTGGTGTGGAAGTGAGCTGAGTGTGTAAGGAATCAGATTTGACTCACGCAGACGCACAATGACGCTGATTCAGCTTTGATTCGATCGTTCATCTGTCTGTTTTCAGGAGACGACACTCTGAAGACGTGGGACATACGCAACTTCAGGAAACCTCTCGCTGCTGTCACCGGCCTGACCTCCTTCTTCCCCATGTAGATGGAAACTTAACACTTCTCCTGCAAATAATGGGAAGGAAATTCATTATGAGCTGTTTACAGATGTGCATCTTGATCAGGCTGACCAATCTCTAGATGTTTTGCTGATTCTTAGTCTTATTATGGCAATTGAGTACTTTTGGGAAGCTGATATGTCCTGCATTGGCATGCTAAATTTGCTAAATCTGCACTTTTATTTTGTGTATTGTGCATATTAATTATAAAATAAATAATTTATTAATTATAATTAATAACAAGTACAAATGATGTAACGATGATAATAATAACTAAATTTTATTGATGTTTTTTCAAATATTAAAAAAAAAAAATATATATATATATATATACATACATACATACATATATACACACACAGTTGTGTTCAAAATAATAGCAGTCCAACATCACTAACCAGATCAATCACTGTTTTTGGTAGAAATGATATCTCTTCATGGCAAATATTTTACTAGAAGGTGTGGAAGAGTAAAAGAAAACCAACAGACCCAACAGTCATGACATGCATTGAAATTGAAAAGGACGTGTTCAAAATAACAGCAGTGTGGGGTTTAATTCGAGAGGTAAATCATTCTGGGAAAAAACTGCTGTCAAACAAGTGGCCCTTATTTAAGGACGAAGGCAGCAAATGTTGTTCTGTGCATTGCTCTGAAAATCTGAGTAAAATGAGTCGTTCCAGACATTGTTCAAAAGAATAGCTTACTTTGATTAAACAGTTGATTAAAGAGGGGAAACATATAAAGAAGTGCAGAAAATGATAGGCTGCTCCGCTAAAATGATATCAAATTAAAAACTGGCAACCAAAACCAGAATGATGTGGAAGAAAACGGAAAACTACCATTCAAATGGATCGAAGAATAGATTAATGTAATGAGGATTTTAACTATTTTATATATCATTTATGAATATGAATATTTTATTATTGTGAATTAATATACTTTTAAAAAGTATATTCTATGTCTATTTTATTATTATTATTATTATTATTATTTCAATATTGCAAATTAATAGGTTATAATTAGTATTTTAATTATTTGTTTATTGTAGTTATATATAATTTATTATTTCATTATTGTAGATGAATATAGTATGCTTTAATGATAGTATTATTATTATTCAAATTTCAAATGAATATAGTATAATTAGTATTTTAATATATATAGTATATATATGTACTGTGTATATATGTGTATGTGTGTAATTTATTATTACTATTACATTAATCTGAATATATTATGCTTTGTTTTAATTATAGTATTATTGTTATATCATTTCAAATGAATATAGTGTAATTAATCTGCTATATTTCTTTGTTTATTTGATAGTCAGATGTGCTTGTACTGGCAGCTCCGGTTATGTACATTTTTACAGTATCTAGAACTGAGAGAAGCGAGGCGTCCCAATAATATGTTTTTCTCTAGTAATGGAAAGTCTGTCCAGGAAGACTGTGGTCTTGCATTACTTGGTAAATGCTGTACTGTTAGATTACTTGTGCAAGTGCAGACAGGAAGTGAAACTTTCCGCCTGTTCATTCGTCCCTATGGAAGTGAAGGGAACATTGTCTTCCTCCATCCATTTGCTGGAATGACACACGCATGACCTCAACAAGCATCGCGGCGCTCCTGAGAGCTGGATTCATCTGAAGTGAGTGAAGTGTCTCTGGGAGCTCTTTCTGAGGCACATCTGAGTGACGGCTCAAAGCTCCCGTGGCCATCCGTGATCAAATGTGCTGTTGAGTGGGTTTCTCTCAGTCCCAGCGCTCCGGCTCTAGTCAGAACAGCGTAAAAGCTAATGCTCTCCATCCCAGGTTACTTCTTATCTTGAAGCTGACAGGATGGCATAAAGCAGATGTTGACGTCCAGCACAACGAATACATGCAGCACAGAAACCATGGAGCAACATCAGTAGCATTAATCAGAAGTATTTTTACTGTAAATGGATTGGTGCATGTTGCTATTAGTAGTAGTAGTAGTAGTAGTAGTATATCATCCTTCTTCCAGTTGTCCTGGAGTTTGGCAGAATAAATTAGCATTCATTTTTTTTTACAGTTTTACAATTACAATTTTATCCTAAAATGAAAAGCATGTCACATCAGCTTTTTTTCATATATTTAATTATTTATCATCTAAATAATCATTTTATTTTTCTTCAGTGAAGTATTAACTAAGACATTAGGCAATATGTGCGAGCTTCTCTTTTCCATGCAATGACGATACATGCTGATTTATTCTGCCAAACTCCAGAATACCCCCATCATTTATGTCTGGCATCGGTAGAATCACATTAGCAGAGGTGGATGGCTCTTGTTCGCTGAAAATACCGTTGGCCCGTCCAGAAGACTAAAGTTATTTATAGCTGACCTGACGAGGAGCTATTTACAGTGTTTATCCAGCGCAAGACGACTGAAGAATTTAAGTGCTTTCTTTATGAAGTGCTGCACCAGCCTGTCCTGTGACAGGAAGAGCTACCAATCATTCAAGTGTAAACACAGGCCGTAACCCTGCAGCGGGGTCGCGCTCTGTGCCGAGACGTGGACACATCTCCAGGCTGGTAAAAGTAAATACTCCAGGGGTGGTTCTCAGCTTTGCTGACTTTTTCACAAGGTGCAAAAACCAGGTGAGACATGTGCGTCCTCCAGGACGCCTGCTGCTCCCTCTGCACTGGACATTTGGAATGTGGCTTGATGTCCGAAAACTAAAACAGATCCAGTGCTGCTTGAATTTAAGTGATATAGTGTTTATTTAACTGTCTTTGTGGGTATCTCAGAGTGGTTTGCCTCCTCTCTAAAAGATAGGACATTTGTTGTGAATGTAGGAAGTTTTTCGGCCCCTGTATTATGTGGTGTTCCTCAGGGTTCGATTCTGGGACCCTATATATGCTTCCTTTGAGGTTCATCTTTCATCTACTGCTGTTACGCTGATGATTTTTTGTTTTATTTTCCAGTAGGGATGTAATGATTCGCTCAACTCACAATTTAATTTGATTCATGATTTTGATTTCACAATTCGAATTTCTCACGATTTCTTTTTACAAAATGAGATTGAAGACATTATACAGTAAATGAGAAGGTGTCCTTTTATTAGGCTATTGCTGCACGTTTCTTTGTGAAATTGAAATATAACAAAACTTTATTGAAATTTTAAAACAAACCCCAAATCAAATAAGCAAGTTACACAAATAAAATAAATCTCTTCATATGAACAAACTAAGGCTTTGTTCTCTTTCCATTTAAAATGCAACCACTGCATTTTAATCATCATCCAAACAAAGATGCAGCATACATGCAGCATGAGCAGTTTTTAATCTAAATTAGATTGTGTAATTTCGAAATTTGAAGCAAAAACAGAATGGTCTGACTTTAGTTTTGTGAAACTATACTACATAAAACACATCTGAACGAAACAGCAGACGACCCGAATAAGACGCAGACTCACTCTCTGCCAGCAGGTGGCGCTATGAACAGCAATGATATAGTGTTTCCTGGGTTACCGCTGTAAACAAAGCAGAGCTGTGCTTACGAACACTAATATGCATCTTTCAGAGGCAAGTTATAAAGAAAATACCATAAACCTTTCTAAAGACAATCAGTTCCCCTCAGAGATACATACATATAAACTCCTACTCCATTTGTATCGCGATTTATTTGGTATCTCAAAACGATTTGAATCGATTTTCAACTGGCTCGCGGTTCATCGTTACATCCCTATTTTCCAGTGACATTTTGAATGCGGCTGTATTTCTATAACTAAAACCGATCCGGGAATGCTCAGACTGAAGTGTTATAATGTTTAAGTGTTTTATATAGGGTGGTTTGCCTCCTGTCTAAAGGACAGGACATTTGCTGTGAATAAAGCAAATTTTCCTCCAAGCTGCCGCCTTTAGTATGTTGTGTTACCCATGGGTCGATTCTGGGACCACTGTTGTTTTCACTTTATATACTTCCTTTAAATTATATCTTTCAGAAGTACAATATCTATTACTACTGTTACACTGACCATTTTCAGTTTTATTTTCCAGTGACATTTGGAATGTGCCTTGATGTCCGAAAACTAAAACAGATCCAGTGCTGCTGGGATTGAAGTGATATAGTGTTTATTTTAAGTGTCTTTGTAGGTGTCTCAGTGGTTTGCCTCCTGTCAAAAGGATAGGACATTTGCTGTGAAATATAGAACATTTTCCCACCATGTCAGTCTCTTTAGTATGTGGTGTTCCCCAGGGGTCTATTCTTGGACCACTGTTGCTTTCCCTATATATGCTTTCTTTGAGTTACATCTTTAGGAAGTACAGTATCTATTACCAATGTTACGCTGACAATTTTCAGAAAACTAAATCAGATCCAGTGCTCCTCAGATTGAAGCAATATATTGTTTATTTAAGTGTCTTTGAAGTTTTCTCTGAGCGGTGTTACAAAGCAAGTCGTGCACAGAAAGACTAAACCTAGGACTAAAATATGAACTTTGTGCTGAAAGCATGTTGATGTAAAGACAGACTCCAAGTGACTTTCATGTTAAACTTTAGTCTAAACTTTATTTCATTGCACATCTTTTCACTGGAGTTGGAAAACCCTTTTTACATCAATGAAACAAATCAGACTGTGACTTGAAAGTGACCTTGTGTCTGGTTGCAATGTAGTTCAATTATTATTATTGTGATTACTGTTGTTATTATTATTATTATTATTGCAAGTTAATATATAGTAATTTTTAAATGAATTATTTTATGTATCTGGCATGGTATATACATTGTTTATAAATTAAATTTTCATTAAAAGTAAATTATTTTATATTTTATGTGTGTGTACTGTATACATATCTATGTATGTAAATATAATTCCATTATAAAGTAAAAATAGCCTTTCATATTATTATTACTACTACTACTGCTTTTTTATTTATTTATTTGTGTATATTTATTTATTGTTTGATGTGAAAGCATCCTTGTGTCTCCTGGGTGAATGGACGCCATGTTGGGTCGAGTTTGGCACACACTCATCCAGTCAGTAAACAGCTTATTTTGTTTAGAAAAGATGGAAGATTGAATATGATGCTGAAATGTCACTTCAGTCTTTGCCATAACCGCAGTAAATGTGCTCAAGAAAGATCTGATTCACTCACATCGCCGTTATTATCATTCCTCCTAGTGCTTGTAGAAACATTTGAGCTGCACATAAATACTGTGCATTGTGAGTGTTTGTTTCTCTGGCACATGATGAACAGCCGTAGATGCATGCATATATATCGCTATTTTTGACAGTTCCCATATGCTGCTTCTCCTGATGTTTGCTTTCCTTACCCAGGGTCTCTGTGTGGCACGATTATGAGTAATGGAGAGGTCAGATATACAGATGTGCGCGATCTAAACCCCATGATACAGTATCTGCAAGGTAATGGAGCGACTAAAGGAGATTGTGTTTGTATTTGGCCAAAAAAGGCTCAGCTGGAAGCACATTTCAGATCCGCAGCCAGATCTTCTCTAAATAATCAATTACTCGGCCACATGCCCATAGAGACGGATTAACCCCGTACATCCCGTTAAGTCAATAAGGGCCGGAGAAGCCCCTGCTACGGTCCTGGGGGAGGGAGAGGGTCTAAAGCTGGATTCTAGGTCAGGCAGGCTTAACGCAGTCCGGCTGGAGGATTCAGGCAGAAACGAGCCCGGCGCTGAACAGCTGGAGGCTAAGCAGATTTCACCCCCATGCCTCCGCAGGTCTTTCCTGATCTCAACACTGCAAGATCTGTTTGGAAAGAGTTTCTTGAACATAGCATGATTAATTATGCTCCTCTTGTGCTGTTAACTTGTCTCAAGAGACCATTCTTTAAGTGCATTTGACCTGGTTCTTATTCTTTTGGATTTCCTGTACAACAGCTTCATTATTTACTTATCCTCATTTTATTTTATTTTATTTTATTTTGTTTTATGCAACATGTTTGCAGCAATGATGTTTATTTTATTATTTTATTTTATTTATTTTTGTTATTTTATTTTTTGTAGTATTTTAATGCATTTCAATGCAGCATGTTTTCATGACAATTATGTTTTTTATTTTTGTGGTATTTCCATGCATTTCAGTGCATTTCATGTTTGCATGACAGTGTTTTTTTATTTATTTATATTTAATTTTATTTATTTTTGTGGCATTTTCATGAATTTTAATGCAGCTTGTTTGTATGACAATAATGTTTATTTTATTATTTTCTTTCATTTATTTTTGTGGTATTTTCATTCATTTCAATGCAGCATGTTTGCATGACAGTGGGGACATGTTTCCAACTCGTTTTGATCAAAACCTTTATTTTATTTTTTCAGTTCTTTGTTTATTTTTTTAAGCTTTTTTTTTATTTGGTTTAATTTGTGGTATTTTCATATAGTTTTATTTTCAGTGCAGCGTATTTGCATGACAGTGATGACGTCTTCTACTTTCCCCCTCATTTTTATTTTATTTGATAAATTATTAAATACTTGTTATTATGATATTATGTTTCATTATGAAATGAAATACACTTTATTGCAAATTGCAAACAAATATTATCACTTTTATTTTACACATTGATTTTATTTTTTTATATTTATTATATTATATATTTATTATATTTTCATATTATATCTTACAAAGAACTTTTGAATATTAATAATGTAATTATGGCAACAATAATGTATAATAATAAGTATATAATAATAATTACTACTACTACTACTACGGTTTTAAATGATATTATATGAATCTGCTGTATTTATTTGCTTGTTTGGGTTGGACTTTAACCAGTCACAAGTCTGTAAGAATGTAACAAGGATTTTTGGTGTTTTTCTGACTTTAATGGTGCTCTTTTGTCCTTCCTCTCTCGTGCTCACTATGAACTGTCATCATATAGAGATGCGCTGCATGCATGTGATTGCAGTTATTCAGGAGTCTGTTCCTCCGTCTCTCTCTCTCACACACACACACACACACGGCCCATTCGTCACAGCGAGTCTTTGAGATCCAGATCCAAATATAGTAAACTGGAGATGAGCCGGACGGAGAGAGATATCAGTCTTTTCCTCTGCCACTGCTCAAATAATGAGTTCTCATCTGCTGTTGTTTCAGAGCGTCGTCCGCTGTCTTTGGCATCCCAAGCTGAATCAGATCATGGTGGGGACGGGGAACGGCCTGGCGAAGGTCTACTACGACCCGGTCAAGAGTCAGAGGTGCAGTTGCTTTGCTGTCCGTCTCAGTCCCGCTTCACACTCTTCTCTGTTTTTGCGTCTGTGTTTGTTCAGTAATGATTTCAGCCGGGTTTGGACTGATTGAACGGACCGACCGAAGACAAAACTACTCCATTAGTGTCGACTGAGAGCAGAATCAATTGTCTGCACGTTTACAACAAAGTCACGTCCAAAACAAAACGTGCTTATATACATATATAAAATGTAACGCATATATTAAATTATTAATATTAAATTAAAATATTACATTTTCCAGTAGTTTCTTTTGATTGTTTTACTCACGAATAGCTGTTTCTACTTGATTTTAAAGCTTGACATAACTAGAATATATATTTATAATAATGTATTATAAAAATATATTTATAATAGAAATTTCCATAACTTTTAAAGATGTTTATTCATTTCCATGACTTTTCCAGGTTTAGAAATCACCTTTAAACTTCCTTCATTTATCCAGGTTTTCCAAGATCCAGAGAATTCTATTAAATAAATATAATTATAATAACATTATTATAGTTTTAATTATTTTCTTCTTAAACTAGGGGTGATAATATATTAAAGTAATTAAATATAAAACATGTAATCAGAATTAAATTAGTTAATTCAGCTTTCCATTAGTTCATGATTGTTTTATTATTATTATTATTATTATTATTTACTCAAATAGCAATTTGTACCTGAAAAAATAATTTAGAACTTGTCATGGCTACAATATTAATATTATTTTAATAGAAATTACCATGACATTTTAAGATGTTTATTCATTTCCATGACTTTTCCAGGTCTATATGTAATGTAAATAGATTTTTAATCTATATGTAAATAGATTTTTTTATTTTTTCATAAATTTTCATGCATTTATTTTCAATACAGTATGTTTAGACAGTAGTGATCATGCAGATGTTTTTAACTAAAACTAGGAGTGCTAATGTAATTAATTGATATAATAATGCACTGTATTTTCTTTATTTTTTATTTTTATTTGAACAATTTCTTCTTGCTGCTGTAACAAAGAAATTTCCCCGTTGTGGGACGAATAAAGGGATCTCTCTCTCTCTCTCTCTCTCTCTAATAATAATAATAATTCAGATTTCCAGTTAAGTTTTTTTAAGATTGTCAGGATGTTTTAGGACATTCTAAATTTCCATGACTTTTCCAGGTCTAAAAATCACTTTTAAAATTCCCTCATATATTCAGGTTTTCCAAGACAGAGAGAATTCAGTTTTATTTATTTATTTTTTCAAAAACAACAGTTGTTTAATTAATTAAAATAAGAAATATTGTGGCAGTTGATGTCTTTAGTTGTTTAGCTTATTTTAAGCATATTTAGTCTTATTTTAGAAGCTAATATCCTATTTCCTGTGTTGTTTGTTGTTCAGAGGTGCGATGTTGTGTGTGGTCAAGAGCAAGAGGAAGGAGAAACACGCCGAGACGCTGACACAAGATTACATCATCACCCGTGAGTGTGACCTGCTCAATACATTTGCATATATATCCTCATATACTCACAAAAGAGACGCTAAAGACATTTATGATGTTTCTGTTTCAAATAAATGCTGTTCTTTTGAACTTTCTATTCATCTGTGAATCCTGAAAAATAAAATGTATCACAGTTTCTACAAAAATATTGAGCAGCACAACTGTGTTCAACATTGATAATAATCAGAAATGTTAATTCAGCAGTAAATCAGTATATTAGAAGGATTTCTGAAGATCATGTGACACTGAAGACTGGAGAAATTATGCTGAAAATCCACAGAAATATATTACAGTTTAACAGATATTCACATAGAAAACAGCTGTTTTTATTTTTAATAATATTTCACAAATTTTACTATATTTTTGATCAAACGAATGCAGTCTTGGTGAATTTAATTATGGGAAGTATAGTATTAATAATATAATATATTTATTTTAAATTAATGTATATCTATTTTAAGTAAATAATTTATAATTGTATAATTATATATTTTTTAATATTATTTTTATTATTTAATTATGGC